>NW_022436946.1:13844595-13968314 GCF_009761245.1 Sapajus apella | reverse complement strand
AAAAATTTTTTCCCATTCTGTTGGTTGCCGATTCACTCTAATGACTGTTTCTTTTGCCGTGCAGAAGCTGTGAGTTTGATTAGGTCCCATTTGTCTATTTTGGCTTTTGTTGCCAATGTTTTTGGTGTTTTGGTCATGAAGTCCTTGCCGACGCCTATGTCCTGAATGGTTTTGCCTAGATTTTCTTCTAGGATTTTTATGGTGTTAGGTCTTATGTTTAAGTCTTTAATCCATCTGGAGTTAATTTTAGTGTAATGTGTCAGGAAGGAATCCAGTTTCTGCTTTCTGCACATGGCTAGCCAGCTTTCCCAACACCATTTATTAAACAGGGAATCCTTTCCCCATTGCTTCTTTTTGTCAGGTTTGTCAAAGATCAGATGGTTGTAGGTATGTTGTGTTGCCTCCAAGACCTCTGTTCTGTTCCATTGGTCTATATCTCTGTTTTGGTACCAGTACCATGCTGTTTTGACTACTGTAGCCTTGTAGTATAGTTTGAAGTCCGGTAGTGTGATGCCTCCCACTTTGTTCTTTTTGCTTAGAATTGACTTGGCTATGCGGGCTCTCTTTTGGTTCCATATGAAGTTTAAGGTGTTTTTTTCCAGTTCTGTGAAGAAGGTCATTGGTAGCTTGATGGGGATAGTGTTGAATCTGTAAATTACATTGGGGAGTATGGCCATTTTCACAATATTGATTCTTCCTAACCATGAACATGGAATGTTTCTCCATCTGTTTGTGTCCTCTCTTATTTCGTTGAGCAGTGATTTGTAGTTCTCCTTGAAGAGGTCCTTTACGTTCCTTGTTAGTTGTATTCCTAGGTATTTTACTCTCTTTGTAGCAATTGTGAATGGCATTTCATTCTTGATTTGGCTCTCTTTAAGTCTGTTATTGGTGTATAGGAATGCTTGTGATTTTTGCACATTGATTTTGTATCCTGAGACTTTGCTGAACTTGCTTATCAGTTTCAGGAGATTTGGGGCTGAGACAATGGGGTCTTCTAGATATACAATCATGTCATTTGCAAATAGAGACAATTTGACTTCCTCCTTTCCTATTTGAATACCTTTATTTCTTTTTCTTGCCTGATTGCTCTGGCTAGAACTTCCAGTACCATATTGAATAGGAGTGGTGAGAGAGGGCATCCTTGTCTAGTGCCAGATTTCAAAGGGAATGCTTCCAGTTTTTTCCCATTCAGTATATTGGCTGTTGGTTTGTTTTAAATAGCTTTTATTATTTTGAGATATGTTCCGTCAATACCTAGTTTATTGAGGGTTTTTAGCATAAAGGGCTGTTGGATTTTGTCAAAGGCCTTCTCTGCATCAATTGAGATAATCATGTGGTTTTTGTCTTTGGTTCTGTTTATGTGGTAAATTACGTTTATAGACTTGTGTATGTTGAACCAGCCTTGCATCCCTGGGATGAAGCACAAGGTATGTTCTAAAGCAGAATACTTGTGAGTGTGAAGGTGGCACTACGACTAATTACGCCAGCCAAGACAACATATGTTCACCTTAAATTAACCTAAATATATATGTTCTATATTAATAATCAAATAATATATTAATATTTTAGAGATTACTATTATTTTTAGGGATTCTGATTATTCTTAAGATCAGCATAATTTTCTTTTTAAGAATGTCATTTCAGTTACCATAATTGACCATCTGCAAGCCAGTACAATAAAATGCTTCTTTTTGAAATTTTACTTATTCAAGATCCATTTAAGTATCATCTCCTAAATAAAACCTTCCTTATTCCCCAACTCCATGTGATGCCCAAAGGACCATCCTTCTCTCTCTCTTACTTCAGTCACTCAGCTAAATCCAATGGACTTTGTTCAATCACCATTTCACTTGTGCTTCTTCCACACATTCTATCTGGAAACCACTCCCTTGCTCTTGAGGCATTCCCTTTCATGACACAATTCTGCTTTTCCTCCTATCTCTGTGACTGCCTCTTCTGCTTTACAGACTCCTCCTCCTCCAAGTCATTAAATGTTACAGATACTCAAGGCTGGTTGCTAGACCTATTCACTTCTTACATCATTTCCTGGGCAGCTTCATGATGACCCATAGCTTTATTTGATTTACAAATTTGTATCTCCATCCCAGAAATTACCCCTAAACCGCAGACCCATATGTCCAACTGTCTACTTGCGGTTTTTCCTTTGAAATCTCTTGAGTGCATGCACTTCTTTCCACAAAATGGGTCCTTCTAGAATTCCCCTTTTCTGTGACTTGTACAATGAGTCATCTGCAAGCCAGAAATCTAGAAATGATCCTTGATACTTACCTCTCCCTCTGGCCTCATATGAAATTTCTCACCACATCATGTCAGCTTTACTTCCTAAACATCTCTAAAATCTATTCACTTCCCTCTGCCAGCATCAGCACCCTACCCCAAACTACTGTCTTTTCTCACCTGGACTCTTAAAATGATCTCCTACCTAGCCATTCTTTACCCCTCCATTCCCTTCTCCATACTGCACCCAAAGTTGTTTTTAATATGCAAACCTGAATGCATTATCGTTCCATTAAAATCATTTCATGACTTTCTAATTCTCTTAGGAATTCTCTTAAGTCATCCTAAGTCTTCTTTAGTCATCCTACATCTGCTAAAGTCATCCTTTAGAACTTATCCTACAAAATCCTGACGATTCTCCAGCCTCATTTTGTACCATTCCTCACCCTGCCATGTCACACTTGGCTTTGTTATGGTCTCTCTGAAAAGCCATCATCCTGCCACAGTTCCTCTGAATATGTCCCCACAGCCTAGACTGCTGCACTCAGGGTGACCATGCAAGGTATGCTCTAAAGCAGAATACTTGTGAGTGTGAAGGTGGCACTATGACTAATTACGCCAGCCAAGACAACAGATGTTCACCTTAAATTAACTCCTGTTCATTTACCAGCTCTCAGATCAACATCATCCCTTAAGGGAACCTCACAGCAACCTCCCTGGCGAGGTGAAGAATATTGTAAGTTTTACAACACAATATAACTCTCTTTTGTTCCTGGAAAAATATACATATACAGGAAGAGAGGTAAGGGAAGAGAAGAGAGAGAAGGAAGAAGAAGAGAGAGTAGGCTACAAAGAAAATGGACACTCAAAAAGGGGAGTTAGGACGCACTACAGATTGGAAGAACATCTTTTCCTAATGACATTCGTTTCTGAAAAGAGCATTATTAATTCAAATCGTTGGCCTAAAACTCAGAGAAATCTGCTTACTGGAGACACAGTGTAAGAGTCTAAGTCAAATCTTCAATCATCAACCTAGGAGGAGAAGGCCTTTTAAATGTACAAATTATATTTAATTTTAAAATTCAACAGTAAATGATTTTCTTTCAATTCTAATGAGAACACTTTACAGAATTGCTAGGGAGCCATTTAAACCCAGACATTTTCAAGTTACTCATCCATATAAAGTCATAAAGCCTCACAATGCTTGAGAAAGGAACCCAAACCCAAATATTTCAGTATCATTGCAAGTGAGACTTCTCCTAGCTTATACCATATCGACTCACTTATGTGACTCCCTTCTAGATTGTTAATTATCTGAGTGCCAAGAGGACATCTTATGAGCTTTTGCATTTCCCTTTTCCTCACCTACTTTTCAATACTTTGCATAATGTTTTGCATAAGCATTTGTTGAAATGAACTGAATTAGTCTAGGATCCCCTTCGAGCCTGCCCTAGAACTGGCTCCTTTGCTGACTCCCACACCTAAATGTTCTACCTACCTGCAAGACACCTAGACATCCACCAGTGGAGTCTGTATCTCCCAATAGTCTAACCTGCGCCCCTGAGGGTTCACAGATCCCAGGCTGTGGTCCACAGCACACCTGTTGTCCTGGGCTTATAATGTTGCTGTGAAGAAGCACCAGGATACATGTTCGGCTTTCCTCAGGACATGATTTTGGTGCTCACTGTTTTTAACCCTGGCATGTCCAGCAAAGAGAGAAGAAACACACCCTGGGAAGACCAAAGGGACCTGTGAATTACATCATGCATAGTCATCCCTGGTCTCTGTTGTGGAGAATAGAGACGCTGGCCACAAGCAGGAGTGCTTTAGAGAGCAAGGGCTCCCGAGGGCACCTGGCCTGGAATCCCAATATGGTCACTTTATAAGTTCTCTGTTCACCTCAGGACAGTGGGGATGATATACACACCTATGTCTAGGGTTTGTCACGAGGACTAAAGGCACTCATACACATAAAGCCCTTCAAACAGATCCTGACACTTAGAAAATCCTTCTAAAAACACCAACAATCAAGGAGCCAGGGTGGGGGCAGGGCAGAAAGGAACTCAGAATATCAGAATGGTAACTAAGTAAGAACCCTAGCTACTTATGTGCCAGGCACTGTGCTAAGCACTTTATATATAATGCACTTCTAAAAAGCAACAAATTTTGCTTTGTTGGGATTCTGAAGATGAAAAGTATTATCCCAGAAATACATGAACGATGCGAAATCTTAGTCCCACCGTGTTTTTGTTACTGAAGGTAGATCCAGATTGCCTAAGTCCCCAAGAGTGACCTCTTCAAGTTGTTCTCCTTCTACCCAAACTTTGTAAGAAGACATGTCTTTGTGTTCTTTTAAGTTCTTTTACAGCCTCTTGAAGTTCTCCTTAGGCATTCCTGCTGCTTCTTGTTCAATATCTTTTTTTATGAGACTCCTGTGTTTCTGGTGATTGAAGCTTACTTTTTTCTCATTTTCCCTCTGAAAAACTATCAAGCTCAAAAATGAGGATAGCTCTTGTTGACACTAGTCTGAGTAAAAACCTGCCTTACCTTCTTTAGAAAATGAACACACTACCATTTATATTTTCACTTTTGCAGCATTCAGATTCCAAAATGCAATTTGTCACAAAGTAATCATTCTAAGCTAAAGATGCAAGGTAGTACAGCATAGTTTGGCAACGCTAATTTGGTTAAATTTCCGTTTTCTCTGATTTTGATGTAAAAATCAAGATTTTTTTAGAAGAGAAGAAAGAACATTTTTTCACATATAAAGAAAATTGTATTTCATTCCTTTTGCCAAAACTGTGGTTTCTGGACGACTTAACTCATGGTTTGCCTCTTTTCTACATACAAAGCTCTCTCACCAACAGCCCAGGAATAGTCAGCTAGTGAAACAGACCAGCAGACAGGAAGCCTCCTATTTAGCCAGTTCAGCACATGGTCCTTAGTGACCAGACAGGCCCAGCCTCACTCAATAAAGTAGAAGACTGAACATCCACAGGGGGGAAATTTGGGTCTAATCAGCCATCTTGGGTCCCTCCTGTAAGATCACGGTACTCAGAACAATAATCTCTGCCTGAGTTATCTGAACTGGCTGCTTGTGCTATCCCATAAATCTGTGGAGTGCTTAAATTGCACAACCTTCCTCCTCTCTTTTAGGCCAGATAAACATCTTAGGAGAAATCATTCACTTAGTTAATTTGGAGAGTAGTCAGCTGAAATAAACAAAGCTTCCAGCTGAGGCGTGCAGTATGGTGAAAGTTCTTGTCTGAGATTTAGGATCTGGGTTTTCTCTATTTTGCAAGTGGTAGCAGTGACATGAATTAGTAATGTGCTCAGCAAACTCAAAGGAATACCTTTAGTGAGAGCTGCTTCTTTCCACCATATTTGGGCTGCTTTGCAACTTCATCTTGCTGACACCAGCCCTATCTCGTCTTCCTGGTTCCTCAGTGACCCCCCTGCTATGAATCTCTAGCCTATGTTCCATGCAACCTGTTTATGCCAAGAATGTCACTGTCTTCTTCATTCATCTCAGATGCCATGAGAGCACAGTAGTTACTGCTCTGTCCCTCTCTGACGTCTTTTCCTCACACCCTGAAATGACCTTGACACAACACAATGGGGGCCAGAGTCTGGTTCTTGTCACATGGCCCATGTTTCAGCGACTGTAAGTTGTCATCACCATCAGAGTCTCCATCCTCTTTGCCAGTTACATAAGAGGCCACATAGACGTCTGCTCCCTAGCACAAGCTTTTATTAACCAGAGGCAGTACGAGAGGCCAAGTAAGCAAGAGGTCCATTCCGGAGCCATGTCCCCAGGGAGGGTGAGGGGCTGTCATCGGGTCAAGGCTCCTAGGGCAATTCGGCTCAGCTCTGGGCCTGTCTGCAGCCTTCAGTCCAGGGGATGACATGTTATGTTGTCAGCCTGAAGGAGCAAAAAAGCAGCAGCCCTTTCAAAATCAGAATGCCCCTGCTGTTTGTTTCCTTTTGGAACACAATAAGAAGAGACTGGGGACATGACTCTGGGCTGTCAACGCTTCCTACCAGCTTCCACGGCACCTTTCATTTGCCAGAAGAGAAAAAAAACACAAGCTGCTTAAGTTAAACAAGGGCTTAATGAATAGTCAAAATAATTGTTTAGCTTGGTATAAGGCCTTAGGTAAATAGATGATTGCCTGAGACCCCGGGCCAGGAAAAGCAGCTCGGCAGGACACCGCTTGTTCTGTCCCTCGGACAACAGCCCAGTGGCCTGTGCTCCTCTGAGGACTGTTTTTACTCAGTTAATTCTCTCTTCCCACCAGTATTAAAGCAATTTAGTATCAGAACGGGCTCCTCAAGGCAGGGAGAAGGAAAGAAAACTTTCTATATTAGAAATGTACAGTTAAAACATAAATCTTACTACATGAGTGCTTCCATTAAGTAGAATGCTTAAGATCAGGAAAGTCTGGTTTGTTTGTATTGAATTGTTTTTATGTTATGAAATTTCTCAGATGCATTGTTAGCATGATTACAATTATCCTGCCTCCTGCTCTACTAGTATTTTTAACATGGTTTCATCCTTTAGAAAATGATTATTTACTACACCAAGGGGTATTGTTAGGTTTATGAGGAATCAGCTTCTCAAAGTGCAATTGTAGTTACGGACAGTGTCAGCACGGAAATGGAATCTTCCAGGTATGGTTTCCTTATTTGTTATTGCTGATTTGTTTGGGTTTGTTTGCTTGTTTAGGTATCTTTGCTCTCATCTGGCTCCATTGTTATTTGTCTCTTCTTCCCAAAAGTAGGATGCAATGTGAAAATTTGTTGCCAGCTAATTTCAGTTCTGCTGAAGAATATTTTTAATAATTGCCTTCTTACTTGAAAGTAATACATTCCTTGTTGACCCAGAACAGGATTTGGTTGTCTTACTTAAACAGCTCATTTCCATTTAACTGCTCTTCGACTGAACCTTGAACTCATCAAGGGAGTGGGATTCTCCTGGTATTCTTTTTCCACAAATCATGATGACTGTATATTCGGTTTATTGGCAAAGGGCAATCAAAGCATGTATTATGTAAGAAAAATTTAATGCTGATCTGTTTAAATAATTTTTCATCTTAATAATATAGGAGAGTGGTTAAGAACATGAGGTTTCAAGTCAGTTCTGAGTTTCAACACAAGGTTGCACTTAGTAGCTCTATAAGCCCAAACAAATTATCAAATTTCCATTGGCTTTGTTTCCTCATCTGCAAAACAGTCAAATAATAATACCTACTTTGGGTTGTTGGGTTGATGATGTGAGATAATACATGTAAAATGCTGCACAGTGTAAGTATTCAATGAATGTTAACTACCATATTTTCACATACCTTATAATTTCCTTACAACTCTGTAATGTAGACAGAAGTGCTATGATTTATGCAATTGGAATATTAGACAACTGGACTTCAAAGTGATTATTGATTTATCCAAGGTTACCCAAGATGGCAAAATGCTGGTCCTCTCAGTACAGGAGCCCCCAGGTTCCCAGTGTGTTGCCCTCCCTTCATCCATTCGGCCACAGGGTACTCTTCCTCAGTTTCCCTAAATCTAAAACCTTACATGATAATGGGCCTCCTCTGCCTTAGACTCTCAGGCAGACACCAGGAAGACTCCTGTCACAGGCGTTAAAATGTTCATCAATATTACATAGACATTTTCTGGGGAAATGGTAGCCTCATAACTACAAAGTGAAGAAGAACTCTTTGGTGATGCTGAGAAGAAAATACTAATGGAGAAGTGATTTCCAGAAGGTGAACTGGAAGGAGCCCATGAGATTACAGCAACAGGTCAGCACATCCACAGCCCAGCCAGCTTTGTAGACAAAACATATACAGTCTCCTCCATGCATCGTTTTTACCGTATGTGTCCCTCTTATCATTATAAAACATAAATTTATTTAAAATCAGCAAGTCTGTTATATCCTTTTAACATGCTGCATTTTCTCAACTGATATCAAAACTACAACTTTTATGTGAGGATCTAAGATTTTCATTTCTTTTTTCATTTTAAAAACCAGGTCTGCACCTACATACTCCATAAGGTGTGTGTTTCTTTCTTTTTTTTCCTTTTTTTGAGACAGAGTTTCGCTCTTGTTGCCCAGGCTGGAGTGCAATGGCGCGACCTCGGTTCACCACAACCTCCACCTCCTAGATTCAAGAGATTCTCCTGCCTCAGCCTCCCAAGTAGCTGGGATTACAGGCACGTGCTACCCCGCCCATCTGGTTTTGTAATTTTAGTAGGGATGGGGTTTCTTCATGTTGGTCAGGCTGGTCTTGAACTCCTGACCTCAGGTGATCCACCCACCTCAGCCTCCCAAAGTGCTGGCATTACAGGTGTGAGCCACCCTGCCTGTCAAGGTGTGTGTTTCAAAACATAAGCTTAGAGACCAATGGTACTGCAAAGAGAACTTTGCCTATGATGTCTAGCAGCCTAGATTTAAGTGCTAGCCCTGGTGATTATAAGCTGAAAGCACCATAAACTTAGCTCAATTAAAGTCCATAAATATTTACTATCTCAGGACTTTAGGGGCTTGTGTCCTTACCTGGGACTATAGAGCAAATAGTAGTCCTTCACAACCATTCTTCTCTGAGCCTCTATTTTCTCACTTATAAAGTAAAGAGAATAATGGTTCCTCTCCTCACAGGGTTATTATGAAGATCCAGTGAGAAAAACAAGAAAATAAATGTATTGTGATGTTGTGAAAGTGCTCTGTAAACATAGGGTGTTCAAGACAACTACTGAGAAGAGAGAAACACTTCAACTCTTCTTGGTAGCTTTCCTTTAGCTATTGACCAGCCACCCCATAGCAAAATGCCTAAGTACATTTTTCTAAAGCTAACAGCATTACCCTCATTGAGGTAAGTCTATATTCGTACCCATAAAAATACTTTTCCATCTATTTCCTCTTCCTCTCACTTTGGTTTATAACATTTATGGATAAATTACAATATTCTTTCATATCAATATGGCTATGTAATATCAGATTATATGAAGCATTAAAGAAGGCACCAATATAAAATTGAAAGCAGAGAACAGCCCAAGAGCTCATGGCTTGCACTTTACAACCCCAAGTACACTCAAGGCCCATCTGTGAGGGACATTTTAAGTACATCAGTTGCATGAGTTGCCGCGGACGGGGCTCTCACCCAGGCCCTGAGTAATTCCAGGAATTAGAAAGGAGGAGAGAGAGGATTGTTCTTCCTTTCAGCTCCCAGACTGGGACCCCAGTACCACCTTAGTTTGGGAAAAAGGTGATTTATGGGAGTGAACCCATTACTACTGGAATTAAAACCTTCCCTGATTCAGTTCTTCCAGAGATAGATTATGTCTCATGTATTTCTACCTCTAATTCCTTATTATATTTAATAACTGGTGACTTTGGTCTTTATTTCTACTCCTGTCAACAGAGAACATTCACTTAGAATCCACTAAGTACCAGACAGCATTCAAAGTGCTATGGAGAAATGTAAATAACATGATATGCATGATTCCTGCTTTGCAGGAGTTTAGAAGGAAGTAAACCAGCATTTATTGCCAGGCAGTGAGTATTGTTTTAGGTTCTCTGACAAGGACACTTCGAAGTGCATCTTAACTTCATTTTATAAATGAGGCGTCTGAGGCTTAGAGAAATACACCTGCCAAGATCACACAGGTAGCAAGCGTCTGGGCCAGGTTTCTCCAAGACCTACCTTGTTTTAAAGTCCATGCTCTTTCCACTCTAATCCCTTACCTCCCCTAGTCAGAAAGGCAGGACACACACCAAAAAGGAAAGTGAACACAAATATTAAATAGTAAAGAAAACCTACAAATAAATAAGTACTAGAAACTCTACAGATTGTCCTATGTGCAAGAGTGGCCAAGTGCCTGGAGCAAGGCTAGCCTTTGAGCCGATTCTAAAGCCCATCAATGATACACTCTGGAAACAAGGAAAGCAGATGCCAGTCAGAGAACAGTTGTGCCGGAACCAAGAGAAATTACAGTCTGGGTGATTAACACTTCTAAGAACGAAAGCTACAGTGCAACCTGCCATTTGTCTTTCTGGATTGAGAGACTTTGTCTTTGTGATCCTGGGAAACATAAAAAGACTATGGAACTTTGTAAGTCGCTGTGATTTTCAGAGACCCGTCTTCAAACACATGCAAGAGACCAGTGGTTCCTTGTTAGCGTATTGCCAACTTCATTACCCTCAGCATTAAATATCCCTTTCCACATAGCACTCTCATCAGCATGGTGAAAGGGAATCATTTTTCTCCTGACATCTGGGGTTGGTTTCACAGAGGATTTACAGGGGAAAAGTGAACACACGTGGCAATGTTTTCAAGCCTTTGTTTGGATTTTCTGTTTTCTAGGAGATGTACGACTAAGGGGTCAGTCGGGGTTTCCTGCTGAACGCCGCGGCTCCTACCCATTCATTGACTTCCGCCTACTTAACAGTGAGTAATCAAGTGTACCTGGAAAGGAACAAACGTTTTCTTCAAAAAGAAAAAAAATATCCTCATTTCCCTCTGAACTTCAAAACCTTCCGGGGTCTGCCATCCTTCCTGAATCTCTCTTCTGCCAACTGGAACTTAACCCTTTGTCTTTGAATTTCCTCACAAGTGAAGTAATTCTGGCCCTGCCCTACCTCTCAGAGCTTCAGTGAGGGTCAAATGAGATCGGGTCAGCGTTAAAAGTATAAATCTCTGGTCGGGCGTTCTGGATCACGTCTGTAATCCCAGCAGTTTGGGAGGCAAAGGCAGGAGGATTGCTTGAGCCCAGAAGTTTGAGAACAGCCAAGGCAACATAGTGAGACCTTAGCTTTATAAAACAAATCAAAAAATTAGCTAGGCATGGTGGCGCATGCCTGTAGTCCCAGCTACTTGGGGGCCAAGGTGAGAGAATAGCTTGATCCCAGGAAGGTGAGGCTGCAGTGAGCCAAGAATGCACCACTGCCCTCCAGCCTGTCTCAAAAAGAACAAATTTTTTTTTTATAAAAAGTCTTAAAAACTGTGATGCCCTATACAGGGAAGCTACTATTTTCATTTTCCAGTGCATTCTTTCTACCTTCAGCCAGAACTAGACTCGGTGAGATTCCATTTTCTTTTTAAACCCCCACAGGGAAACCTCTTCTAGAGTAACCCTTAGTAACCTACCTGTTATGGAATTCTCACTTCTTTATCTAATATACATCCTCGAGGTATATTCTTGCATTCCTGGTAAAACTCTTCACCATGGCCAAATCCAAAGCACTTGCTGCTTTCTCCCTTGAGCCTCACAAGGTCATGGGCTTCTACCCTCCCCTCCATAAGCTACTCCTCATCGGGAGTTTTGCTCAACCTTTGGTCCATAATTATTTGTTCCTTTGCACACCCAAACCAGTAACCGGTCATCTCTCCAGATTTCATGTCTTATAACCATCATAATCATCCTTCACTTTAGACTTGTCAGGGAGGTGAAAGAGAAAGTGGATAAATTTCACAATTTGCTCCAAGATTTTCAGTGTTTGGTTCTCATATCACTTCCCATCTATAAATTTCAAAGTGCTGGATTATACCCATACAATATTACTTTCCTTTGACATAAATACTCTCAGCTAAAGAGGTAATTTGATTTACTTCAACCCCTGGAAATTACTAGGCAAAATTAGAACTTGTTATTTCTGATCCTTCGATCTTTGAAAGACCAATAGGAGGTGGCCATGTTTGTGTTTCTCCTGGCTTGTTAACCTCCCATATCAATGTACAATGTCTGTTTTCATTTGTTTGTTTGTTTTGTTTTTTGGAGGTTTTTTTTTTTTTTAGCACTTTCAGGGACACAGAGACTTGGAGTAATTCTTTCCACACTAGAGATAACCTTTGCTACCCAGACCCTCAAAAATGCTTTTGGAAGACAGAGTTGAACCATTAGACCAATGCAATATGGGATATGGCCTGCGGGAGCTCTAATGGTCTTTCTGACCTTTCCTTATGACCCTGAATAAGCTGTCCCAGCTACCCACAGAAGTTACAACTTTGACAGTCTCTAGACTGAATGGATTTCCAGGTCCTAGGCTTGTGGTTTCTCTAAGCAGGACAAGGATGAGCAAGGGGTTCCATTTCTCTGTTTCATATAGACCAGAACTCTCCAACAGCATCCCATTTTGAAAGTCAGAGGGAAAAAACAGCCAAAAGGTCTCTTTCCAATAGTGTCAGTTCATGAACCATAAAGGAATTAGGAAAATAAGGGGATATTTCTGTTTATAACTCCAAAGTTTCCAATGATTATTTTAAAACTTTAATCCCAGTGTCAATAAGCAACTTTACTGCTAATGATGGTTATCTTTGCAGGTGGGGACAGTGAAATATCTCTATTAGAGGATTCTGTAACACTTTTTTCTTTTTTTGTTTTACAATTTGCAATCTGAAAAACAACTGCAAAAATAAATAACATTTAAAGAGAAACTCATTGTAGAAAATATTTCCTTTTTTTTTTTTTTTTTGAGATGGAGCTTTGCTCTTGTTGTCCAGGCTGAAGTGCAATGGCATAATCTCAGCTCACTGCAACCTCCGTCTCCTGGGCTCAAGCAATTCTCCTGCCTCAGCCTCCTGAGTAGCTGGGATTAAAGGTGCCAGCCACCACGCCCGGCTAATTTTGTATTTTTAGTAGAGACAGGGTTTCTCCATGTTGGTCAGGCTTGTCTTGAACTCCTGACCACAGGTGATCCCCTTGCCTCGGCCTCCCAAAATGCCGGGATTACAGGCATGAGCCACCGCACCTGGCCTGCTGATAATATTTCAGTGTCACAGCGTTCCCCATGTAAGAGATCATCTGCCAGCAACTGCTATCCTACCTCCCCGCTCTGCTGGAGATCCTCCAGGACTTCTGAGTGTCTGGGCTCAACCTCAGCCTTATTTCCCTGGCCCTGGATGCTTCCTGCCCCTCCACCCCCATTTCACCCCACTTGGTGCTCACAATCCTCCACTCATTAAGTGACAGTGTTGGCCATCCACCCTAAATTCCCTTTAGGCTCTCCTCAGCATCCATTCCAGATAACTCTTTCACCGTGTCTCCTCTGTAACATATTGCAGAGGCAATATTAATTTTCCTTTAGTGTATTTTGCTTTATATATTGTCTCCGGTTTTATATATCAAATACACCCCCAAATAGACTATAAGATGCTAAAGATAATTGCTATTGATCACTTATTATAGTTAACTTACCAATTATTAAAGGGTCTCCTCAAAAACATTATACTAAATAACTATGACTGTTAATATCCCTTGTATTTAACTGAGCAACACAGATAGGAATCAAGACCTCTAAGATTTTCCTTTATTTATGATACTATTTACCTCTTGGTATAATGTACCATATATATACCCCATTGGTGAGTGGAAACTAGAACAGGTAACATGACTGTGGTCACCCTCCACGGTTCCTAACTTAGTTTGCAATTACAGCAGTTTCTTACCATGGAGCAGAGGGGTATGAACATCTGTGTTATGCACAGTCACATCAGGTATATGTTGTCATGTCTCCTACTACGTCATACACTGTCTATTTAATTCTTTTTAATATCATTCACATCCTTGTTGTGGTTTGCCTGAGTTGTTAGTGTATGCTTTATGCCTAAAGGGAAACATCTTGGGACATTTGGGGATTTTCTCCTAGAACTTTTCTTTTGACCAGCTCATTCCTATTCTACACTATAAGTGCTGAACTAGTTTAAAGTGATTCTTTAGATCACTTACCTTAATTTTGAGTCAAATCTTTCCCAGTGTAGGCACAGACCCCAAACTTCATTCTCCTTGGGTGCTTGCAGTTTTGCTCTGTCTCCCACGGCAAAATCTAATCTAGGATTTTTTTAAAACCATTTATAGGAAAAACCACATCACCATAGCCATCACTCCACAGCTTTGCATCCCTGCAACCTTCCTTCCAAAATGCTTAGCAAAACCCACACAACTGCCATCCCCTTTCCAAAGTGTTGCTGGGTGGGTGTCCCTCATCCACCCACCTTGGTATATGCATTGAATCACTGGAGCACACAAGAGCAGAAATGTATACTAAATAGTGAATGCATTTCCCCACTGGTCCCATTAGTCACAGCCCCAGTCTGTCACAGGAGGGTGGGGGATATCAGAATTAAAATCTAAAATTACTTGTCTTCGACCAGAACAAAGTTTCTAGACATTAAAATGGATAACTAGAACAGAAATGGACAAATGACTAGGCACCAAACCTGTCCCCTTCTCCTGCCTATTTTGGTTAAGAAAATTTCACTAAGATATTGCCATGCCCATTTGTTTATATGACATCTATGACTGCTGTCACTGAAACAATGGCAAGGTAGTTACAATAGAAACTGTGTAGTCCACAACTCCTCCCTGCCACAAATCCCAAAATATTTACCGTATGGCCTTTATAGAACAAGGTTGCCAACCCCTAACTTAGATCTTTTTAAACAGATTTAAGAGACCTTTATGACATAGCCACAAGCACATTCAGTCCAATCTGTTGATCTTTGTTTATGTTTTTTTCTGTTAAATTTCCAGTGCCATCGCTTTACTTTCAAGAATGGACTCACGTTGAGTAAATTTTTATGAACAGAAGTAAACACAGAGAGGAAACCTCTATTTAAATTCCAATTTAAAATTAAAATTTCTAATTGCACATTCTTCTGGAAGAGATTATTTTTGCATGGAGGGGAAGCACATATTTGGGTCAGGGGGAAACACAGGACTACCATGTTCATGTGCCTATTATTTGCATATAAGGTGACTCTTGGTTTGCCTGGCATAGTCCTAGTTTGTACATGTTGTTCGGGAGTATTTATTAATAGTGCTGTCCTTCATTCCCAGAGTGTGCTGATTTGGACACTAAATTACAAGGCCAACTGCTTATATAGATTTTCCCACAAAAGAGTACTTCAATTTAATGTCTCTCAAAGATCACATGTAGGAATGGGTTTAAAAGATCTATTGTACAATATAATGTCTATAGTTAATAACAAGTGTATACTTGGAAAAATTGCTAACAGAGTAGGTTTTAAATGATCTCATCACAAAAAGTAAGTATGTGAGGTATATTTAGCTTTACTTAGCCATTTCACCTTGTGTGTGTGTTTCTATCTATATATACAACATATTTTAAGATCTATCTATATAGATAGATCTATATATTAAGATATATGAAGATATATAGATCTTAAAATATGTTGTATACCACAAATATGTACAATTTTTGTCAGTTAAAAATAATAATATCATGTGCATTTCTGGAATAAAGATTAAAAAGTTGTTTTCATAAGAGACCCATCCAGATCAGTAGAAATGCATGACTCATTAAAGGCTAATTTCATTTCCTGCTTCTATTTTACACAATTTAGAAGAGAGGCATCTCTATGAACTTCTTGAAGCTTCTCTGGATAAGTAGCAGGAAACTGTGGCCTCAGCACCATTTGTGTGGGACGCAGGAAAAATAATAGATCTTTAAAGACTATTGTTACCTTTATGCCTAAGCATAGAGAGCCAGAACAGAGAGAAAAAGGGGTAATTGTTTTGATTCCAGATGAGGTCCCAACACAGAGGACTGGAGGGATGGAAAAGTAACAGCTATATTCTCCCAGTGTTGATTTCCTATAGATTTATTTCATTTACTAATTCTTTTTGCCGGGGAGAAACAAAGGAGGAAAAAAACATAGAGAAGAGCGTTCCGAGACTTGTGGACCCAGAGGGGAGAGTCGCGAAGCAATTACAACCTTCTGCAGAGCAGGCAGCCCGTCTACAGCTCTGTCTCCTGATTTAATATAATCAGCAGCCTGAGTAGATAATGACTAGGTTGAGATGTTCCCGTGGCAACCATCTCAGAGCAACACGAAGTGATTTCCACAGTGGCTCGGCAGAGGAAGTGACATACAAAGAAAACATGCTCCGGGACTGTGGAGCTTGAGGGAAAGAAACAGCTTCAGCCTGAGGTTTTAGGGCACCAAGTATTCACTGCCACAGAGAACCCAGAGCTCCAGACCAGCCCCGGGGCTTTGCAGTAGTAGGTTAATTGGCTATTTGGCTTTTCCTGCCTGTTAATTTGCTAATCTTGATCTTTAAAGCTCTATTCCTTCAGACTTGCCTCTCCTGTCAGGGTCATCTCAACTGCACAAGCATGAGGTCATTTTAGTAGAGTTACAAAAATATTTTCCTCTACTTATTATTTCCCAAATGGAACCAATAGATACAAACTTATATATTTTTTAAGCTTTTTATGAAGAAGTGACCCAGAGACTCAAGTATTTTTTTAAAGCTGTCATCTAAAACATTATACCCTGTAGCCATTCTTTCTCTGACATCTAAAACACACTCTCGGTGAAGGACTGTTGACCAAAAGCCACCCAGCATGCTGGAAACCGTCTGGCCCTAAGTGTTAGCCCCATCTTAAAGATGGAAGGACTGTTTGCCTCCAGACTTCATTTCCTATGAGAGAATTCTTGGCAGACAGATACAGCCTTTTAGTAACCTGACAGATACCTTTTTTCTTTCACCTATGAAAACTACACAAAATGCCAAGAACCCGAACTAAAATGTCATCAGATGATTGGAATTCAGTCACACTGGGAAGATGCTATCCCACCCTCTCCCTACGTTCCTCAAGCAGAGAAGGGAGGTGTCCACTGGGACTTGTTCAGACTTCTCCTCACACTTGTGGGTGCCAAGGTAACACCCTACAATTTCAAAGTTCAATATTTACCTTCCTCTAGAAGAAAGGCAAGGCACTGGCTGTGGTCGTGGTGCTTTCTGGCTCAGCTGGATCCTGCTCCATGGGTACACTCAGGGCTTCTGGCTGCAAGCTCCCAGCACTTCAGCTGCGGAAGTGCCAGGGCAGCAGGATGGTTAGCCACCAAAATGCCACTACACTGCAGAAGAGAGAGCTGGCGATGTCCCGACTCTCCCTATGACTGAGCCCTCAATGGAGCACCTCCTATGGCAGGCATTGTACCAGTGCTAGAGATACAAAGATGAAGGAGACATGGCCACTGCCCTTGAGGGATTTACAGTAGCAGAAGCTACTGTATTTACAATTGATTTTATAAATAAATTTTGATGTGGTGTGATACATCTAATAATACATGCCTGTATAGTAACAGCATACATAAGAAATATATGCATCTATGGGATTCAGAGGAGTTCAAGAAGGGAATAATTAACTCTGTCTTGGAAATTAAGGAAGGCTTCTCAGGGGGAGTTATAACACAAGCAGATTATGGAAGCAACAGTGAAATAAAAGAGGGCTGTATGCTAAGGCCAATGGTCAAGGCCATTATAAAATATGCTTTAAGACTAAGAAACCAGGAAGATATTGTGAGCAAGTCTACTCAACTAGATAAAAGTGTTATTGAAAGACAAGGTATTCTAGTAAGATCCAAGCAGAGAAGTCAGGAAAGATTATTCAAAATATGCCTGAGAAAAAAACATTCAAAAAGAAACCGTTTTCACCTTCTATAAGCTAAAAGTGAAAACAGCCATTGCCTTCTGTTAACCTGCCTGACATCATTTAATGGGTTACTTTTTATCTGAGGGATGAAAAATAGAAAACTGAGTTAGGGAGCCCAGTACTTCCTCTGGGTTTTCATTCATTCATTCAACAAACAGAATGCCTACTCTATGCCAAGAAGGCCACAAAACCAAGGTACTCTGAGCCACACCAACTGCCACAGGACTGAGATAGCCTTTGTATAATGGCTACCTTCTGTCTCAGACAGCAGTGGGACTGGGGTCTACCAGAGACACCAAACAAAAATATCTGAACAATTCCCTTTAAGTCAACAAGGACTGGGAAGATGGGGGAAAAACTTTCTATGTGCTATATGTGGGCAGAAAATTCTGAGGGCTAGAAAGGAAACTCTGAGATATTCTGCTACCCTCAAAGAGCAAACAATCTCATTACATAGACAAGATAAATAAACATTACACCAAGTACCATGCAACAGTGAGTAATGATCTAATTCTAAAATAACTGACATAACAATAATCAGAGACAAGAGAAGACAGAGATTACTGAAGTACCCTGAGCAGAAGAAGGCTTATGTCTTGTGCTGAACCCAGAAAGAGAAGACAGGGTGTTGACTGAGTAATGAATTGTCTGTAAGGGAGACTGACCTGCATATGGGGCCATAAAGTCATTAAGTAGGAAGAAAATCCAAAAAATAGTAAAGTTCATTAAATAGAGAGAAAGGCTTGGAATGCCAAGATAAAGAATTCAAACGTGTTTCATTAAGCAGAAGGTCTCTAGAGAATTTTGAGAAAAAGATGAACTAGATAAAACCGTGTTTGAGAAAATTAACTGATATCCACATGTAGGGGCACAGGCTCAATGAATCCAAAGAAATGTAATCAGGCTGCAGACTGCAATGGCTATAGAGATGAAAGCCTAAATCCACAGATTTCATCTAGAGGAAAACGTAAAACTTGAGGATACTGAATATTGGGAGAGCCAGAGGTGGTCTGGCCATCTGAAAAATTGGAGATGAGGTCAACAGTCAGGAAAGTTAGAGGACGAGTTGGGGGAAAGATGGTAAGCTCCACTGGGATAGGTTGAGTTTGCAGGAGAAAAGTGGAAATGCCCAAAAGAAAGCTAGAAATAAGGGACTGAAGCGCAAAGGAGATATCTATTTTGGAAATTCCACTTGGGAATCAATCATTCATGAGCCATCTGGCCAGAACAGGCATCATGAAGTCAACCAACTACTTTTGTTCAGAGGCCTCTGTATTTTTAGTTTATAATAAGCTTGATTTTGAAAAGCATTACAAGATTGTCCACGAGAAAGCCCACGAAGAAATGAGTTTCCTTTAGTGACAGACTACATTTTCCTCTGTGAGAAACTATTTAGACATTCCAGTTCAGGCACCACCTCACTCCCTCATGATGGATTCTATTGGGTACAGAAGTGGCTGTGTCAGATCCCAGCGGATTTGCTAACTCACCTGAACACAACACAGAGAAATGGCCGTTTTCTACTACAGCACTTTCTTGAGTGAAACTCTAACCCACTCAGAGTATTTTCAGCATAGTGGCTTCCTTGCATTTCTGGAGATGTTAAAATATAGAGGGAAGCAGAAGTAAATTAAGTTTCTTTTGACTGAAGTTACCATATGAATCACTGAGCTAAAATGACTTGTTTGTTCAATAAAATTAAATTCAACCTCCTACCCAGAAACAGGCAGAGCATATCTCTTGTGACCTCATTAATAAACCAAATGCGGGGCTTTTTTCATTGCCATCCCACTTTCAAAGTTTCAGAACATCTAAGGGACTCACTGTGGTCCCCATTCTACTGAGTGTATGAAAAACTAGAGAGTGGTCCCATCCTTAATATCTTTTGCATGTTTCCAAACTAAGATCTCAGGGTTCATACACAAGATCAAAAAGATCTTGTTTTCTTTCTAATTAGCAAGCCAAATTGCCTTGGGGCATCTGGGTGGCTTATTACTTTTAAGTAACCTAAGGAAGGAGCACAGAAGTTATGGAACAAAGTCCCAGGAAGAAAGCAGTCAATGCCACTACACGAAACAGCAGCCACCATAACAGCTCTAGTTTGGGAGGTGCTTAATCCCAAGCATAGGGTGCGCGAGGCTGGGCGTGCACCCCTCTTAGGCAAGGTTCCCAGGCTGTAGGTCTTTTGGAAGCCTGGAAGCACAGGAGGATTGTTGTGAATGCTAAAAATAAAATTGAGGCCCTTCACAACTGAACCACAGTTACCTCTCTGCTTCTTCTACCATGTTTGCCCTACCCAGAGCTCCAAGCTCACTAAGCCATAATCAATAGAAGGAGCCCACAGATATGGTCCAAAGACCATCATCTTGGAAGTAAGACCTGGGTTTGAATCCTACCTATATTGTGAGCTTGAAAAAGATGCCCAAACTACTTAATGTTCACATATATGCAAGGAGATTTTAATTCCATCCTGATTGGGTTGTGGTGAGAAGTCAATGAGATAAATATGCCCAGAAGCTTGCCCTGCTTATAATAGATCCATAATAAATATAGTTGAGCTTCGGATGTCCTGTCTGTCTCTGCTGAGTTCACCCCTCTCCAGCCACCTCTTCTCCTAGGAAGCACCTGTTCACCCTTCAAGCCATGGCCCCATCATTATGACCTTTGTGAAGCTTTCTTTAACCCTCCCAAAGGAGTAACTGATCATTCTCTCTGCACTCCCACTACGTCTCCCAGACAGCATCATCACATTGTAAATGCAACGTCATTGAACCTAACTTTCTGGAGGTAGAGCCCAGGATATTTACAATACATCCTCAGGAGACCTGAAACAACAACCCTGGCTCTGGGCCTTCCAGGAATATTTGGAAACCACTGATACATGTGAGTTATGGCATAAATATTATATCGATGCTTTGCACAGATAGATAGACTCATTTAATCCCCACAAACTCCCTATCAAGTAGCCACTACTATTTCAGATGAGAAAACTGGGATTAAAAGAGGAGAAATACCTCAACCAATGTCACCCAGATTGTAAGGCAGAATTTAAACCCCAAATACATAATCGCAGAGCACAAGCTTTTAACCATAGTAGAGTATAATCCTTTTTATCTAGGAATTTTTTTTAATGTTCAAAGGCAATAGATGATGCAGCATACTCCTTTTATGTGGAACATCTATATGACAATTATTCCTTTTAAGCATTTTTCACAAATTATGAAAAATTTATTTTTGTAGTACATTTAGATTATTTCCTTTTGGAATTAAATGACTTCAGTATCACTTATAACTGAATGAGAAAATACGTGATTAAACATCTAAAATATTAGATTTTGCAATATTCCTACTGTATTTTCCAATATTCCTGCCACTCTGGTGGAAGATGCCAAATGACAAATTGCACATTTCATCGCCTGACCTTGCGTTCTTTGATAAGAAAGAGAAGGGCGTGGTGGTGACAACTGAGGACACTTGTAAGCTGCCCCCAAAGAAGAAGGAAATGGAATTGCTATTGTGACAAATTAAAGTCAGATTTCTAGCTGCCACCAGTTGCTTTAATTTTTCTCAAGGGGGAGTTGGCTATTTCCTGTCGTGCAAACCATGAATCACTGAAAGAAACAATTTCTCAATATGTGTATAATATATTAGATAAAAAGCAGAATAGAAAAGTCTGTATCCAAAAAGAAGATCTCAGTTATGTTTAAAATATGCCAATATCCTAACAAGGGTTCTTTCTAGATGATTCTTGTTTCCTTCTATTTTCCTATTTTTTTTCCCTACTGGAAGCAGTATTCCTTTTATAATCAGAAAAAAAAAAATGACATTTTTAAAAATTTCAATGTCCACCAGAAAATGAACCTTTATTATCTTCTAAAGGAATATCAAGATGCAGAAAATGAAATTGCAGCCATAAGCCAGAAAATATTATTTAACAGGCATTGATTGGAAATTGTGAAGTTGGGTGTTTCTCAAAAGCTATATATGCTAGCTACTTTGTCATTTAAAATTGAAATTTATTCCAAAGAGCACAAGATCAAAGTCCTTATTCACATTTAAACAGGACTTTACATTTCCCAAAGCTTTTAAATGAAGACACTGGAAAGATCATTGAGCTTAGTTTTTCATTTTATAAGCAAACAAAAACAAAACAGGCCAAGTGATTCATTGCAAGGTAATAAAAGAGTTAACCAGGATTCAGCTCTTCTTACATTCTATCTGTCCACTCAACCCTGTGGCCTTCCTTATATAAGCCTTACCGTAAAGATATAAAATAACTTTTAACACTTGCAAAGAGAGGAAAATAAAACACAAAGATTCCCCTTGAAGGTGATTGGTGTTGGCTCCAGAGCTGGCTGCCTGGGTTTGGATTTCAGTAGCAGTGGCTACAGGACTTTGATCTACTGACCCCTGGTCCCTTGGTTTCCCAGGCTAGAAAAGATGGATTCACAGGTGCATACCTCACAGGTTACTGTGGGAAGTAGTAGTAAGTGTGCTTAGAGAGCTAGCACAATGCCTGCCGCAGCATCAATTCTTTTATTATTATAGATATTAGTATTCCCATTTACGAAAGGCATAGCATACATAATATAAAGTACTTGACTTACAGTGAAGTAAAAAATGGACTATTAACCCTTTTCAGTTTTTTGTTCTTTCGGTATGACAGGTATTTACTGAGCTCCCCCTACAATGCCTGCAGCGTCACTTTCCAACATGTGGTTGTAAATAAAGTGGTAGAGAGACTGACTGCTGGAAAAGTGAGGCTAGGGAAGGTTGTTTTGGTTTTTTTTTTGTTTGTTTTTCACAAGACATTGAAGCAAGCTGAAATCATGGTGAGAGGATCTAGTTGAGAAAGAACCATGGAATAAACAGACTGGAAAAATCATAACTGGGAATAAAGTGTCCTGAGAAAATGAGAGAGGATGGCTGGCCTCAGAAAAGGAGGCAGCTCTCCTAACAGCAGGTGGGAAGAAGGGAATGGCAGGTTTTACAGCAGAAAAGTAAGGAATTCCCCATCTAACAACTTCTCGCTTCTCCGTGAAGTAGCAAGCCAGGTAGAGAGCGGTAGAGATGGGGCAGCCCAAGGGGCCACCAGAGCTTGGTGGTCTTGCTTTTGTGACACTGTATATCAGTATGGCCCAGAGAGATAGTTCTGTGTTCCACCTGGCCATCAGCAGTCAGTGTCATCAAAAGTATCACAGGGAAATTTCATCAGCAATGTGGTGGCCTGGCACGGTCTTGGTCAGCTAAGTCTTTCCCATTGTTTTCAGCTTTCCCCCACACTTGGCTGATATAAATAAGCCTACCACTATTCCCGCCCTTCCCTACATGCCCACATCTCCCCTAGCAATGCAAACTGAAAAACAAGAAAAATAGAAAAATGATCACCTTGTTGCTGACTCCCTTCTCCTTCCTGAGCTCATTTGTGCTCTGTGGGTAATATCATATATAAGGAAGGTCTAGCTGTGGAAACAAGTTTTCCCTGACCCTCGATGTCTGTGCCCTGACACAGTCACCCCATCCACATGACCATCCACTGCTGGTCATTCATCACATGAAGACAGCTGTGACCGCAGCTAGTTCTAGGCAGGAGTTGAGAGGTGTTCCCTCCTTGCTTTCCTGTGATTCTGGATCCTACAATTCTAAGCTTTTCTCCCAAGAGATGCCAAGAAATTAGGCAAGTAGAAGTCCAGTATCCCCTTCCCTCTACTAGCTACCATTTTTTGACAATTTTTTTATGTGAGGAAGAAGAATTTCCCAGCTCCTTTTTTCTTTTCTCATTCCTTCTTTTATACCCTGCCATATTAGCTTTATTTTCTGTTTTGGAGAGAATTCTGGATAAAGACCAGAAAGCTAAAAATCTATTTTTAGAAAGTCCTCCTTGGAAGACCTAAGATCATCCCTTTAAAAAAAAAAAGAGAGAGAAAGGGTAAACTAGATTACACTATTCACATTTATTGAGCAGCTACTGTGTACCAGGCCATAAGCGCTATAAGAAATAAAGGATGAAGAAAACATTCTGGGAAAAGGCTGATCTAGAACTCACTAAAACACCAGCTACATTGGCAGGTGCCAGGAAGTTGTTATGAAGAAACCACTGGACATTCTAGTGAAGGACCTTGTGGAGAGAATGGCATTGGCATTGGGACAATGACTGGATTTTTGCAGTAGAGGTTTTTTAAAGTGCATTCAGAAACAGAACAGGCATGGGAAAATGCTGGATACATTCAAAGGGCAAGCACCTTCCGATTCTAGGGTGGATGTGTAGTGCCGAAAGGCAGGTATTGCATAGTTAGAAGAAAGTTAATCAGAATTTATATAAATCAGGTTGAACCCCTTACTAAAAGTTGAGGGTTGGTAAAACCAGACCAGGGATTATCTTGAATGCCAGTTTATAATTTAATTTTTTTTAAATGGCGATTTCACTGAGGGCTTGTGAGTAAAGAAAAACACATTTTCTTTCCCTCATATCTTATATAGGAAGTGGTTGCTCCTGCTTAATATTAAAACTAAGTTACAAAGAAATAACTAGTTTTTCCTGGATATACAATGAAAATATATTCTCTCTTTAATCCCTTAACCCAACCCTCTATGCCTAAGATCAAGAATGCTTTTATAATATGATTTATAGAAACCTCAAAAACTCATCTCTAGTATTCAATTCTGTTTCAAAATTGTTGCATAGAAAGTCCAGGATCTCAATCCAATATCAGTGTACAACCTATAATTGTATATTGGAACTCTAAAATTAGCTGATATCTATTGAAAGTGTTCTATGTGCTAAGCACTTTATATGTATAACATTATTTATTCCTCTCATAAATGTGGTAGGTTCTATGTAAATTATTATCATCAAATGACACAAGAGGCAACAGAAGCACTAAGAAAGAAGTCCAGTAGCTTCTCTACTGGGGCATAGTCAGGTTGCAAAGCTTCGAGGTAGACCCTAGAGATCGTTCTCTGCATCTCTCTGCAGGTAGCTCCCATCACCCTCCCAGCTGAGGATGCAAGCTCTTCAGGCAAGCCTTCAGACACACTAAGACTGCTGGAATATTCTTATTCATTCATTTATTCACTCAGTAGATATTTATTGAGCACCTACTATGTGCCAGGCACTGTTCTAATTGCTTAGCTCTTGCAGTGGAAAGTGAACAAATTTCTTTCCTTTCAAAGACCTCTTCTCCAGCTAGGTGTGGTGGCTAAAGCCTGTAATCTCAGCGCTTTGGGAGGCTGAGGCGAGTGGATCACTTGAGGCCAGGAGTTCAAAACCAGCCTGGGCAACATAGCAAGACCCTGTCTCAATCATTCAGTCAATCAGTCAATCAGTTAGCTGGGTGTGTGGTGATGTGTGCTCCCTAACTACTCGGGAGACTGATGTGGGAGCATTTGAGTCCGGGAGTTCCAGGCTGCAATGAGCTGGAAGACACCAACTCTATAAAAGACCTCTTCTCTTAGTATTTTCTCTATCACATTTATCCCTCTTGATATAGCAATAACTATTCTTTTAGAGGCAATATTCGGTCTCCAAAATGTCAACATTGTTCTTCATACCACTGCCAAACTATCTCAATATTCACATAGAAAATCATTTCTACAGACAAATAGATTATAACATCTCCGAAGGAAATATCTTCAAAGTTAAGTGCTGCCTAACATATTAAAATACAAGCAAGCTCTAGTTGGTCAAACATTCCCTTAGTTGGGAATTGCCAAACAAGGATAACCTGTTTTAAAAGAATTATAGCATAATCCAAAACTCCTAACACAAAAGCTATTTGGGGCATAACTTAGCTGTTCTCCAGTGACTCATGACTTCTCAGAATCTTAGACTGTTTCAGAGTCAATTACTTTAAACAGCAATTATTAACTGGAACTTCAAAACAATCTTTGTGAAGAGTTTAGGTTTCTTATTGTTGCAATTTCCATTTGCTGAACCAATTAAGGCCAGTGGTACCACCTGGATTTTGAAAATAAAGCAGTGGGTTTTTATTTCAGCTGTTTGGAAATGACTAACAGAGTAATACAATAGATGAATTTTATCTAACATTAATAGCTGGATATGTAAGAAACGCCCACTCTCTGGAAATTAAGACATGTCACCATAGTCTTATGACAAGAGTGAGTGTCTTATTCTTGAACTTTCTATTGGACTGCTCTCACCACCTTAGATCACCCTTTGTTATTAGTTTTTAAGTGTCTTAAATAGAGAAGATTAGGTAAATGAATACTTACACTTCTTTAAATACTAATTAAGAGGCTCTGGTAACCATTTATCAGTAATATTAACGGCATGAAAAATGAGAAAGTGTGACTCAAAGGTGAATTCAGGGCAATTTATACATAAAAAATTAAAACTTAGATGGAGAATTAAAAACTTTAAAAATTCCACCCAAATTGTGGAGTGCAATTTTATACACTGAGAAGAAAAATGACAGCAATAAAAATGTTTAAAAGAAAAAAATATTTTTTTAATTGTGCAGTGCAATTTTAAATGGAACTGAGAAATATAAGCAAAGCATCAATGAAATACTATATGGTTAGAAAAACTATGCAAATGAAAGAATATTAAAATCACTTTGCTTTATAAAACTCAATGTCAAATGACAGTATCAAGGGTGCACTTCTCCTGACGCAAAGTTTCAGTTATCTAAGCCATATGGAGATTAATGCTATGCCCTCATCTATTTCCTTCTTAGGGCTAATGGAAAATTTCCTTCATTTTCATATTATGTGAATAAAATATAAGTTCCATGAGGAAAATGACTTAATTTTGTTCATTGCTATATCCTAGAGCCCAGAACAATGGCTTGCACATAGTTGGATCCTGACAAATATTTGTTGAATAAATAAATATTGAGGGCATTTATTCAAAACGATTTGTTACTAGGGATGGCACATTTATTTTTACTAAAGTTAAATTACACATAACATGCTGACAACGGCAGTTGAAGAGTTCGCCCTATTATATGAAGCTTTTCCAAGAGGAGTCTAGTCAACAGTATATTCATGAAGATTATCAATATGTGGAGTGGGTATATTACATGTATTTTAAATTATTTGTATTTGTGATAAATGTTTAAAATGCAACATTGGGGATTTATTTTAGTAGAAGGAGAATTTGTCTTTTCTAAACAAAGAAAATTATAGGGTATGGCTAGATCATTCTTTCTCCTTAAGTCATATTTTCCAAATCTTTAATCCCTTATAGCACCATTTCCCAAAGCATGGTATGCAAACACAGGCGATCTTTTTGTTACAGAAACAACTTTTTCCTTTTACTTTAATCATTACATGTATATTTCAATGTGTACTAGAAAAAATATAACTAGCACATCAAATCTGTTTTTTATTGATACTAATTTTATTTAAGATCTATGTAAGTAAGGGCCCGGGCATGGTCACTCACACTCGTGATCCCACACTGTGGGAGGCCAAGGCCAGAGGATCGCTTGAGGACAGGAGTTTGAGATCAGCCTGGGAAGAGCCATCTCTTTAAAAAATTAAAAAATAAGCCAGGCATGGCGGTGCACACATGTAGTTCCAGCTACTCAGGAGGCTGAGGTGGGAGGAATACTTAAACCCAGGAGATCAAGGTTACAACGAGCTATAATACAGTTGCTCCAGTGCACTCCAGCCTGGGAGACAGGGCAAAGATCCTTCCCATAAATAAATAAATAATAAAATTTAAAAATAAATGTATTTGATTTCTTAAAAAGGTATTATGTAAATAGTAGTATAGGCAGATATGGTAAAAATCATACTAAAGGCAAGTGGATGACTGAAATTTAGGAAACTCTGACCTTAGTTTCTACTTGGAGCAGTGAGACTCAGAGCAAATACTGCATTCTTCTTGCAAAGGTGTTCCCAAGCTTCAGACAGACACCCATTACACAACACCCTTCCCAAGGATGTTTTTACCCAGTGGAAAGACTTCTAACCCTCTCAGACCCAATGCCTCCTTTTTATAACACATTTTATAATCTTTACTAGCCTAATAGGTCCTTTATCCTCTTGAAATCTATAGCCTACTGATTCTCATAAGTTCAAAAATAAATCATAATGCCCTAGCTTTTAACATACAAGAAAAGCGACTTATGACCAGTAATGTTTTCACTAAGTGAATGCTTGGGCATAACCACCCTAGAAGGCCTAAGGATATAGTCTATATTGCACCCACATGCAGAATCCCTGTGAATGTAACAGTCCAATGCAGATCTATACAGGTGTATTATGTTGGAAACGAAGTCAACTGTCATAAGCAGTCTTGCCACTGGTAATTTCCTAAGAAAGAGAACAACTCCTGGGACAGTCACGTTCACCACTCCCTCCTCCCACCCACAACCCCCAAAACAACATTCTTTCCTTAGTTTGCATAGCAGTTACACTCCTGAAAAGGAAATTTTTGTATTAAAGCTGTACGAGAGAACAACCACTATGGAAAACAGTGTTGAGATTCCTTAAAGAACTAAAAGTGGGATGACCATTTGATCCAGCAATCCCACTCCTGGGTATCTACCCAGAGGAAGAGAGGTTATTACATGAAAAGGATACTTGCCCATGCATGTTTATAGCAACACAATTGCAATTGCAAAAATGTGGAACCAACCCAAATGCCCATCAATTAATGAGTGGATAAAGAAACTGTGGTATGTGTATGTGTGTGCATGTGTGTGTGTGTGTGCAATGGAATACCACTCAGCCATTAAAAGGAATGAATTAATGGCATTTGCAGCAACCTGGAGACTATTATTCTAAGCAAAATAACTCAGAAACAGAAAACCAAACATCGTATGTTCCCACTCATAAGTGGGAGCTAAGCTATGAGGATGCAAAGGCATGAGAATGACACAATGGACTCTGGGGACTCGGGGAAAGGGTGGCAAGGCGGTGAGGGTTAGAGGACCACAAATTTAGTTCGGTGTACACTGCTCAGGAGATGGGTGCACCAAAATCTCACAACTACTAAAGAACTTTCTCATGTAACCAGACACAACCTGTTCCCTAATAACCTCTGGAATTTTTTTTTTTAATTTTAAACTTTACAAAAGAATACTTTGTGATTCCCATAAATATATACATACCTACTAAGGACCCACAAAAAGTAATTTTTTTAAGAAAAGAAAGCTTTGTGCTTATCTATCAAACAGTGAAATGGGGTTAGGTTCTGGGTTCAGATCATTATAAATAGGCTTTTCACCCATGTGAATACCTGATAGCCATTGAAAAGCTGAAGGTGATACAGGACGATCCTCTACTGTGTGGAAGAGCCCTATATACTTTGCGACCTCCCACATCCCTGGCTGCCTTCCATTAAATTCCATTCTGGCCATTTCTATCATTTTGACAACCAAAAATGCCCCCAACATTTCCCCAGTGCCTCCTAGGGAGTAATGCCTCCCACACTGAACTCATAAATCCCAGTAGCACTCAAGGATTTATTTGTTTTTCTAAGCTATCCATTATTACTGCCTAGCCTGCAGTCATTAAGCCCCTTTGGGCTTTTGATTTATCAGTGATAGCTTTTGGTTCCAAAGTGTCTTAAACATAAAAGATGATGATGAAATAATAAGGCTATTATCAATAATATTCTATTATTATTACAGAAGTGTTATTGTTGGTGACTTGTTATTAACTATAAAATTTCTTTGGCTTAAACTTTTTTAAACCAACTTTGGCTTAAAGTTGGTAAAAAAAAAATATTGTTAAAACAAATTTCAGAAACTTTGGTTGTTCTTAAGAAAAATACTCAGAGTTAGGGCTCCTGAAAAATTCTGAAATTCAATATAATTAGAAATCTGGTTACTGAAAATCAGATAGTTTTAAAATTATCTAAGTGTCTCAGGGCTGCAAATTTTGACAGCACAGTTTTAAAAACAGATTCTTGGCATAATGTTGAGTGGGTTTTGACCAAGTCATACTGAGAAATGTGCAACTGCAGCATTCACTGGGGTGAATGCAAAAGAGAAAAAAAACATTAATGAAAACTTTCCAGGATGAAAGACCTTAAACTTAACTTCTGAACTTTTTGCTCTGCTGTGATCCTTCTGACACTTTGAAGAATGATTCTGGATGGGCTCCAAATAGCACACTCCTCACTCCTCATTCTTAAACGGTGTGAAATCTGTCAACCCAACAAGGTCATCAAGAGGGCAGACTGCCACTTGTCATTACTGAGAGAGGTGTTCTCTAGGACACTGAAAATGTTAGGCAGGTCTTGCTTTTTACCAAGAGCTAGGGCCTGGCATTTTGAGGAAGACACTCAATTTCTATTCATTGGGAAAGCTAGCTTAGCACCTGTGTGCAAATGAAATATGCCCTATTCAGTTTACCAGAGTGATTCTTTGACATCATTCCCCTCAACAGAAAGCTGATAATCAAAAATAACCCACGGGGCTTTATTTGCAAAGATGGAAAGTTCAAAACACTTGCCTCAGCTCAAGACAGAATCTAATGTTTTTAAATTAATTCTAATGCACGAGACAAAGAAACAAAATCAGTTAATGAGAAGCATGGGAACTGTTTGAATGCCTGTTCTTCTGCTTGTTACCTGTGCTTTCCTGAGTTTTTTAACTTGTTGGTACTCTATTTCTCTGCTTATAAACCTGGAATCATGATAAGTATTATTAGCTCTGGTTATTTTGTCGTGACAACTGGGAACCTCCCTGACAAAATTACCAAGTGGTTGGAGTTTTCCTTTGACTTTCACCCCTTCTTTACTCATGCCATTGAGCTAAGCCCTAGGGATTACAGGTAAATAAGGCATAGGCCCTGCCCTCAAGGAACTAACAGTTTAGTGGTTTAGAAAGACAAGTAAATATGACAATGCAGATATGGCTGAAGAACTGCTTTGCTGAACTGCTTTTGCTTTTGTGGGGTTGCTATGGGAGCCCAGCACACCAGCCACCGTGGGGAAAAGACTAGGAAGACTTTCCACCCAGTCACCTTCTATCTCCTCTCTCTGTCCCTTTGTCCCACCTCCCTGCTCTCCCCAAAACCAAGCCACCCTATGACTTCCCTTCTGAGATAGAACCCCAAGCTTTAGACTGTTCCTTATGCACCCTTCCATCAGAACCTATCCATCTGGCATTGCCTACCTAATTGCAAACTAATTCAAGCTAAGGCATTCATTGATCCATTAACTAACTCTTTCTGAGTGAAAGTTGCATTCTGACTGGAGCTGTCCGTACACACACTACCAATCTTTATTGAGCATACGCTATGTAGGTTAATTTCAATCTTTTACCTAAAAGATTGGTGAGTGGAAGAACCAAGCCTTGAACCTCATTCTAGGCCAAGTAGCCTTTCCTCAGAAATAGTTTTCTTATTCTGTTTCATCACAGCCTGCAGGCTCTGCCTAGCTTGGCAGCCCCTCTAGCAGAGACTCCACATACAGCAATAGGACGGTGCCAAGGCTCATCTATGTGGAGATGGGACATATACCAGAGAGAATGGAAAAGGCTGTCATGGCACCATAGCTGCTCCTGGAGATCCCAACCCCATGAGGGCAACTGCTTAGGTATCCAGCCACACTACTTGCCCACTGGAAGAGCAGCTGGAAGTCCCAGGAGAGGGCGGAGATTTCCTCCCGCCACACCCCTCCCCACTCCCCATTCCAGGGCCACTGTTTTTGGCTGCTGCTGCATGGAAGGACAGGAGTGAGGTCCCCTTCTTGACAGGAAACTCTCCAGGAGCAGAGGCTGTATCTTCCTCATCTTTGCATCATGAGCACCAAGCCCAGTGTCTAAGCCAAAGTAAACCCTCAGTTAATGTCTGGAGAAGGGAAAGGAAAGAAAGGGAACGGTGAGCTATCGAGACAATCGAGAATATTTCTCTTTGGCCTTTCTACAAGTACTTAGCTAAGTTTATTCTAAAATGCCAAGTCTCTACCTCCTGCTTCTCTCTGTCTCCTCTTTCAGGCACAGCAATGAAACTCTTCTTTCTGAGCAATCCAATGTTAATAACCTAGGATGAGAGAAGGCAAGAGAAACCTCAATGCAAACGGCGCACATCCTTTTTTGTGCATTTCTATGCCCCCTCACTTTCATCCCTGCCATTTGCATCTCCACAGGTCCTACGTGAGTGGGTTTCACTGTGACTTTAGCAAGGTGTGTATATATTCATATTTTTCCAATATAGGCGCATATAAGCTTGTTCTCAGAGCTCTATAGTTTCCGCAGTCATAAGTATAAAAACATTTTTCTGATCGACCACTCCATCCCTGCCATGATTCTTTACCTCATCTGGAAGGGTGTGCTGGACCCAGTCCATTACCAGAAAGGATACAACCTCATAGAAGGCAGCTCTCAAACCCATATGGGATTCAGAGGGTAGTGCCAAAAACTTCTTACATTTCTTCTCAGATTACCTTTCACTGGTACAGAGACCTCCTCCAATGGGTACTTGAAGGTCCCCTCTCTTTTGATCTCCCTTCCTCATTCCTTTTCTACTGTTCTGTCTTCTTGCCCTCTCTACCTGGCCACGCCCCCTACACATACATCAGGTGCCATCTTGCCTTTATCCCATGTGGAAAGAAAGGCTTCTGACTCCAAGTGTGAGGGGCAAAGTAGATCATCACTTTCTTGAGAATGGAGCACCTGCTAGACAAATCTATCTTTCTCTTTCTCATATTTTTTTTTCTTATACGCTATTTTAATTTCTAGGCATTTTTATAATAAAACCTTCCTTACCTGCCACAGCTGAAGTAGAAACAAAAGCAGTCAAGACGATAAAGAGCCAACCCCACCACCTTCCTCTGGGTAGTTGAGGGCAGAAACACTCAAATATTCTTGTATTAGTCCATTTTCAAGCCACTGATAAAGACATTCCCAAGACTGGGTCATTTATAAAGATACAGAGGTTTAATGGACTCAGTTCTACATGGCTGGGGAGACCTCACCATCATGGCAGAAGGTGAAAGGCACATCTTACATGGCAGTGGCAAGAGAGAAGTGAAAGCCAAGTGAAAGGGGTTCCCCTTATAAAACCATCGGACCTCTTGAGACTTATTTACTACCATGGAAACAGTATGGGGGAAACCACCCCATGATTCAGTTATCTCCCACTGGGTCCCTCCCATAACACAAGGGAAATTATGGGAGCTACCATTCAAAATGAGACTTGGGTGAGGACACAGCCAAACCGCATCAATTCTGTTGTTTGATATGGTTTGGTACCACAGCACCTTGCACAGAGTAGGTATTCAATGGATATTTATTGGTGGAAGCTTCCCAGTGTTCATCGGACTGCAAAAAACAAAAAGCCAATTCACTAGTCAACTGCTTCCAGTTCATTCGTTGACAACTACCAAAGAATATTATATATTATACAGCCATTCCTGATTAATATGCAACATTATCAAGTGAGGAAGGGATATTTAGAAAACACATAAAAGACGAGAAAGGAAAAAAGAAAGAAGACAGTGCTCGTGGGCCATGTTAAACAACAAAAGATTATGGATTATGCTCTGACACCGTGACTCTATCAACAGGTGTCCCTCCAGATAAAATTTCCAGTGACATTAAGGCTTGACTCTAAAGGGTTAAACACAAGGCCTGTGTGCGTCCCGGCCGGTTTTTTATTTTTTTTCCAGCTGCCTCTTTGCCCAAGTACCTCCCACTCTCTCCCTTCCCCACAAGCTGCTGCTCCACTCTATGTACATAACAAAAATGTTTGTCTTTTCCAAAGCTGGAGGCACTAACCAATGTCTGTGAATTTCTTTGTGTAATAACATAATAATCAAATCACATTAAGTCAGTGTCAAGTGAGACATGTGTTTTCAATTTTAAAACCCACAAGTGATTTAGCATTTATTTCCTAATACTTCATTTGTACATTTAGAGAAAGAAATAGGAAAGTCACACACGTAGAATTGCTTCCAAACTTTGCTATGAAATTATTTCCCTAGTTGTTTTCTAGTTATTTTATAAGTTGTCTTTCAATATTAGCATTATGGTATTTCTCACTCTCTTGTTCAATGATACCAAGTTTAATTTTCAGCCTTTACAACTTTGATTTTTAAACACTTGTATTTATGAATTACACAGAAAGAATGAGTAAGAAATGTCATTTTATTGTTTTTGTTTTACTATACTTTTTACTGCGGTAAATAACTCATGAGATCTACCATCTTAGCAAAATTTTAAGTGTACAGTAGTCTTGTTAACTGTAAGTACAATGTTGTGCAGCAGGCCTCTAGAACTTTTTCATCTCACATGACTGAAACTCCATATCCCTTCAACAGTGATTTCCCATTTCCACTTCCCCTACAACCACCATTCTACTTTCTGAGTCTATGAGTTTGGCTACTTCACTATACTTTTTTTCAAAGGAAGGAAACTTAAAATCCTTTGAGTGCTGATACATCATTTTGGAACACTACCTCCCAGAGAAAATAGGGTCCTGTGCTAGACTGCCTTGCGTCTCCACTCTTTGCCCTTTCCTGTAAAAGAGCAGGATATAATGACCAGAGCATCATCTTCAAGATCAGAAAGACCCAGGTTCTAGTCCCTGCTCTGTGACTTACCCATTGCATGACTTTGGGTAAATTATTAAACATTTCCAAACTCATTTCTTCATCTGTAAGATGTATCTATTTTAATAGCAACTTCACAATACCTACTTTTATGAAAATTAATTGGATCACAAATGTAAATTACCTAGTAGGTGCTCAATATTTTGCATCACCCCAGCCGCAAGCCCTAGTCTCACTATGGATTGAATACATGGAAGGGGAGTCCCAGTGTGTTTGTTCTAGATGAATTACGTCAGATATATCTTTGGGAACCGTTCAGATACTCATGCAGGTGGACACTGCAGTAGTCATCTAAAACAATTCTTTCTTCTCTCTGAACTAGTTCAGTGTGAAAATATATAGTTTTCCATGGCATGTTAATGTCTTAATGAAACCTGCTTCCTTAAGAGTGTTCTACACCAAGAGTACAGACATGATTAGTCCTAAGGTGTCACTATAATCCATAGAGAGCCATGGGCCCTAAGAGAGAAATCTCAATGCACAGGTAAATTTCTCAAGTTCTCTGAGGAGCTAAGGATAGATATTTACATTTAAAGAGTTATATTCCAACCATATAATTAAATCACAGAATCCACTCCAATAAAATATAATTCAAGCAGCCTTTGTAAATTGGTAACCTATAAAGGAAAAGGAATTAGCTTCCAATGCATTCCGTTTCTAAGAATTAAACATAAAGGCTTTCTTTCTGGAAGTTTTTAGAAACCAAAGTTTCTATTTACACCTCTACCAATGGGTAAAGTTTGTACTAACCTACCATCATTCTAAAGATGCACTTATAATCATTTAGGAAAATCCAACAAATTCAGAAAATAAATAGAGGTTCCAGTTCTTCTATACAGGGGATCATCCCTATTATCTGATGTGTTAGATGAATGAATCTTGCCTGTTCTGGACAATTATTTCAATTCAACAATTACATGGTAGCACCTATCATGAGCCAGATAATACACTACAGTAGGCAGAAAAACAGCTTACACTCAATCAGTAGTCATCTCATTCCTTCATTCCTTCTTTCAGTAAGCACCTTTTAAGCCAGGCTTACATGGTCCTAGCCTAACAGGATTTACAGCAGTGCTCAGCATCTGCCGCATAGCAAGAGAGCTAACTTACTACGATACCGGGAGGAGAGCTGAATGCCTCTGACCAGGAGGCGAGCGGGAAATACTTGAAGTGGGCTGCTGAAGGACTGATAGCATTTCAACAGGTGGGAAGAATATTCAATTGAGAAGGAATGTGGGAATCCAGATAGAAACAGAAGACTATTGGAGAGGGGCATGGCATAAAAACAGCAAGAGCAGAGATATCTGCAGGGTACTTGTGGGAGATAAAAATGGAAAAGTTGGCCTCACATTGTGGAGGGCCATGGATGCCAGAATAAATCATATCAACTTAATTAAGGAGACATTGAGGGACCATTGAAGGACTTGGAGCAGAGGGCTGACATGGTAGGAGTCGTGCCTGAGGAGCAAATCTGTGGGTGGTAGGTGAGATAGACTGAAAGGGTTGACTAAAGGCACTCAGATGCGTTAATTCAATATCTTAGGATACAGAGTAAACTAGCAGAGAGAGTGGCAGAATAGAAGCAGTTGTATGTTACAGCACACATCTGGAACTTTTGCAGTCACACATGACATCCCAAACCTATCTCCCAGATAAAAGACCCCTTGCTTTAAATGTATGCTGAGAACTAGAGAGTTAACGCAGCAGTTTCTAACCTCTGGAGACTTAGAATCAACTGAAAGTTTGGTCACTCAATTTGCTCACCACAAACCGTTGCCCTCAAAACTCCGGATTTGCTAAACATTTCAAACTCTGAGAAGCGGAGGGGTCCATAAAACCACATTGCGCCTGGCACGTATTACTTCTTTAGGACGGAGGAAACTTGATCTGCTTCTTACTAATCTATTTAAATTTCATTTAAACTGGGATTTCGAAAAACCTTTCTATTGCCTAGAGAAACCATAAGAGCTTACTTTTAAAGCCTTTTTTCCCTCCTTACAAAAAGCAAACAATAGTTTCCAACCATCCCTGAACCCCGGATGTCAGAAATTCGTAATCCATTTGTTGGGATGGAGTTTACGGTAGGCAAAAAATAAATAAATAAATTAATTAATAATTGGCTAGAAATGGCAGATTTTGCCAAAAATCCATATGTTGCATGGTTAAGGAGACAAGCATTTGATCCTCTTGAACACCTTCCCAGTGTGCTGCCTGCAAGTGACCCAGCCGTTGAGCAGTCAGCTAGGAAGGAGTTCATTCTATTCCATGACTCAAATCAGCCACGTTGGTTTTCCCTTCACTGTCAAGAACATAAAAGAAAAATGGCAATTGAAAAAAAATAAGCATGTTAAAAAGGAGAGTGAGAGAAACAATTTCACTCTGCCTTTAAGGAGACTTTCCTATTCCTCCACCTCCTCCTCCCACTCGGTGGCAATGTTGAAACAAAGCTCTTCTTCTAGTGACAGCCATCAAGAAGTCGTGAGTATTTTTTGTACACAGAAGAGCTAATGACATAAGGCTTTGATACATTCTATTCAAAACCTGAGTTTGGAGAACTTAAAATAACTTTTGAGTTCCTTTAAACTCAAACAGATTTCCCAACTTCAAATTAAATTTTAAGAAGATGGTTTATTTTGATTTAGGCTTTTTTCTCCCTTTCTTACTTTTTTTTCTCTCTCTTTTTGGTGGTTTTATATTATAGTTGTAGATGTTTTTTTGTGTGTGTTTTTACATGGTTTTTAATATTTACAACTGATCTTACTTTACTATTAAAAATTAAGCCTGGAAAATGCCCTAAATGTTAAGAAATTTAATTTCTTTTTGCCTTAAATTGCTTAGAATTTCAAACTCATTTATAATGACTTTGTCTTAAAAATAGGTTCACCCATGTGAGAAAATCTCCACACTTGATGATGTTAAGGGCCAAATAATATATTTGTTGTCATCAGTTTCTACCCATCATTTTCAGACCACTGAAAATATACACAGGAAGAAATAAACAAATATGACCACTGGTGATTTCTGAAAGGCTAGGGGAGACATAGTATTTTATTTTAAAAGGTTTTCTGGCAGCTAGTTATTTTATGAATAAATGGTACTTTAATATCTAGAGATGCTAAACTGTGAAAGGGGGATTTGAATACTGAAATCATTACAACTAAGCCTAAGTTATGAAAATTGCTAAAAGCACATCAAAATAAACCAAAGTGTTTAATACATTAAAGTGAGCACTGGGCTCATCCAGAGAACATCTTTAGCACTTCGTCAAAGTCCATACTGTAAGTTCTGGAAATCAGTCAATACTGTTTTCTACACACAAATTCTTTAAATAATTTTTTTTAATTTCTTAAAGAAGTTTGTGTAAAAATTATTTTTATATGGCGACTGCATCTTAGGCTAGGTTACTTCCATCTTAAAATTGTCGTGTATGCTTTCAAGAAAACTGTCATCCTAGACAACACTAACCTTCCAATTTTGCAGGGATCGTGAACCCTGAACTGGTAGAACGTGTGAAAGAGTGGAAGAGCTGTGCTGTAAATCTGCTACTTGTGCTTTAGAACACTTAAAGTCAAACTAACAGTTTCTCCTGTTTTTTAAAGCTGCATATTGAAAATAAGAATTTCACCCTGATTTCTCCAGAGTTCAGCATTCTTGAACTTAGATGAGGGCATACACATCAGGAAAGTAATTTAATTCCATCAGCATGTATTTCACACCTATTAACTTGTAGGACTTTGTGAAAATTCAAAGAAAATTGAACCGAAATCTGGTCTTTAAAACCTTACAGCCTAATAAGAAAGTCAGATATGTGAATAAGAGTGAAGTTTGCAACCATACAAGACACAATTGAGCGTTATAGCACAAGTCCAAAAAAGCAAAGGACAAAAGGGTGACTATAGTCAATAATAACTGTACATTGAAAAAGTAACTAAAAGAGTATAATTGGATTCTTTACAACAGAAAGGATAAATGCTTGAAGGCATGAATACCCCATTTTCTATGATGTGATATTACACATTGCATGTCTGTATCAAAAGATCCCATGTACGCCATAAATATATATAAACTTACTATGTAACCACAAAAATTAAAAATAATTATAAAAAATGAAAAATAAAATAAATAATGACCAAAAAAAAAGCAAAGGACAGTGGCAGTGGCAAGAGGACCTGGACCCTGGAACTCCATTTTGAGGTTGATTCAGAAAATGATGATAAAAATTAACATGTACAAGTTTTAGCATCTTCCATTTAACCAGTTGGCTTATTGTTCAAAAAGAGCATTTAACAATAATGTCTCTGTAAACGAAGAGAATTTATTCAAATTTAATTAACAAATTTTTTACTGTTTCCATTATATGTAAGATTATTATACACTAGATACCAGGGGTCACAGAGGGTGATTAAATGGTTTCTGACTTTGGGGTGTAATAGTTGTTTACCAATAACTCTGTAGTACAAGACATATTAAAAAATCCTATAACAGATGGATGCAGTGGTACACGACTGTAATCCCAGCTACTCTGGGGGCTGAGGTGGGAGAATTGTTTTTAGGGCAGGAGTTTGAGGTTGTAGCACACTATGATTGCGCACCTGTGAATAGCTACCACACTCCAGCCTGGGCAGCATAGCAAGACTGTCACTTAAAAACTCCTATAAAAGAAAGATAAACAAAGCCTATGAATAGTCACTAAGCAAGCAAGACATTTTATGAGAATAATTACTAGCTCAATAATTATCAAAGTAGGGCTTAACAACACATTATAAGAAGTTCAGCTGGACTGATGCTCAAAAGTGCTAATATTAGGTTTATGTAGCTGGATCTCCATGGGTGCTCACAGCCAGCTCTGCTCACTTAAACATAAAGGCTTTCTTTGTTCTCACATCACCTGAGCTACTTCTGCACCAATTACTAACTACTCGACTTCTGGAAACAGTTGGCATAGATCTACTTCAGGGAGCCAGGTATACAGTTGACAGAAACAGCCTCATCATATAGATATATTTAAAGCTTTTTTAAATCTCAGATATTTATTCTAGGTTTAAGATTTCTCCTAGTACCAAAATTAGTCAGCCCCATATACAGAGAATATGCCATAGAGAGGGTACTCAAAAATAAAAATAATTTTAACGTATTTTTCCATTTAAGCCAACCCCAACTTGTAAAATTTAAAAATTGCTGTACTGGCAGTGCCAATACAAACTTTGTATTCCTAAAATTAGCACCAAAGTAGTGCAAAAACGCATTAATATGTAGATATTTGTGATATTTACAAAAGAAAAAGTGAGCAGAAAATGAATTTCATGGTTCGGGTCAATGCTCATATAGATAAGGCAATGAAACATTCTGGAACACCCTTTTATAACTATTCCAAATGAGAATTTGGACACCATAAAACAATAAAATCCACACAAAGGTGCATTAGGATAACTGTAAATGCCTTTAAGTAATGATTTGTAAAACTGTATAAAGGTCTTAAATAAACCTGTCATTTTATTACTAGGCACACTGTTAACGTTCCCTAGATTTTTTACAAGAGGAACCTAGCTGAGCTATCTGCAAGATTTAGCTTAATCATTTAAGTTTCTATCCAGAAATACATATCACTATACCCTTAATTATCAAAGTAAATATGGTAGCTATGCAGTGGAAGTTCTTTTGGAAACAAATATATCAGATCTTTATCAATAATTAACATACTTAAATACTTCAAAAAGGAGGACCTTGTACTATTATGTAGAGGGTGCTTTATTCACAGATTGTTATATGAATTTTTTTCTCCAAACTTTATCTTCAGCTTCTTATATCTTCATTTTTCATTATCTCACAAAACACAAAATGCTCCCTAAATGACACTTGATTGATAAATTATTAATGTTAGTTTAAATAAACTTATTTTTCTTGGATTGTTGCATGTTCTTTCCCTTTACTAAGCTACCTTGAGGCTTCTTTTTCCAATTAGCTTTATGTATGTCCTTAAATAAAAAAATTAAGTGCTACTGTTTTCACAAATGACTATGTAGCATTGCTTCGGAATCATTTTCTTGTTAATCAAAGGATAACCCAGATAGAAGTTAAATGGAGTAGTCATGCCCTGCCTTGGTATTTTAGAAATATTGGCCACCAGTTAACACTGCAATTTGTCAGATACCTACTTGCCCATCTGAGACGGGAGGTTTGAAAATACACAAAGACTATACATCATGATGACCAATTTGTTCAAAAACTTTGAACATTTTTATGGGGAAAGACATTGTAAGCTACATTTTTTAACCTACAAAGCATCAGAAAAAATTATGAAAAGATATGTTGTCCAGCTTTATTTTATTATTGTATTTTTTTAACACCATCTGAGTTTATGCTTCAAAGGCTGGCCAAGTGTGGTAGCTCACACTTAAAATCCCAGCATGTATGCTTGGCCCAGGTGGGAGGATCACCAGCCCTAGCCACACAGTGATATCCCATCTCTATTAATTTTTTTTTAACTTGAAAAAAAAAGACGCAAGACAGGCTAGAGTGAGGGGAATGAGACACTGGCTTTACTTAAAATTTAGGGGAGTACCAAATAACTCAGTGATCAAGATGTGTCATATCTTAATGCAATATTTTTAAAAATCAAAACAAAAACCAAAAAAGTCATGAGAAACAATGTCAAAAATCTGAATAAAGATCAAAAGAGGTCTGCATTCTGTTATGTTACTGAAATAGGTAAGGAACCTTGCTGTTTTCTTCTTTGTTGTAAAGATAAAAACAGATCTAAATATCTCCAGCTGCTGGCATCATTAGTTTAGTAATACTTTAGTCAAAATTACTGAATAGTAACCACTATTTCCTATCATCTACACTTATGATAGGTCACTTAATTTCAGTGTCATTATCTTAGCTATGAATCTTCCCAAAGGACTACACTACTTGGAAAGCTAAAGAGAAGTTTAAGAAATAATCCATCATTTCAATTTGCTATGTTTGTGGCATATTCCCATTATTCAGGGTTATCTTACTTGCTTCTGAGTTTATTGTATAAATATAAGTATACTTTCAGCTACATAACACCTTTTCTTTTAGTATTTTGGAATGGGGGAATTTTTATAGAGTATGAAAAAAAAGAAAAGATCATCTATAGATATTTTCTTTTAGATTTTTCTTATACATAACACCGGAATAATTTGTTTATTGAATAATTGGTTTCATTCTATATAGAGCTATTGCTACTTTTCTTTACTTTTCCATGTAGTAAAACTCCTTAAAAGAGTGGTCTACACTTCATATTGTTTCAAACTTTGACTCCACGTTTTTTCTCTTCTTAAACTTTTTATCATAAAATAACTTCAATGAATCAAAAATCTGCAAGAATACTCATATACTCTTTCTCCTTATGCACCATTTGTTATATTTTGCAATCTTTGCCTTACTGCTATACATTTCTCTTAACACTTTATTATACATATTATACCACTTTATTACTAAATATTTCAGCATGTATTTTCTAAGATATTTCAGCATGTATTTTCTAAGAATGAAGGCATTCTTTTGTAATCACACTTTAATTATCACATTTAAGAAATTTAACATGGATTTGGATTTATGCATGAGACATTAGTGTTATATATTAGATATAACACTACATATTAGATATATATTAGATATAACACTAATGTCTCATGCATAAATACAAATCCAAAATCGTCCTAATAACATCATTTATGAAATTTTTTTCTGATCCAGAATCCAGCTAAGGGTCATGCATTGCATTTAGCGCACTGTCTCTGGTATCCATTATTATGGAACAATACCGAAGGTTGTGTTTGTCTTTCATGATATAGACACTTTTTAAGAGTGCACAGGCTTGTTATTTTGTGGAGTGTCCTTTAGCGATTTTTTCTAATGTTTCCTCTTTATTGGAATCAAATATGCATTTGGGGCAGTAACACAGTATGTATGATGTTGTATCCTCAACACATTATATCAGGGAGAGCATGATGTCAGTTTCTGGTGGTATTAACTTGGATTACTTAGGGAAGACGATGCCCCCTTTGCATTTTTCCACTAAAATGTACACTTTTTTTTCTTCTCCAATTAATAAGTCTTCTGTGGGTAAATGCTTTGATAATGGGTAGTTGCCCTACTGCTTTTTAAACTTTCACTTAATAATTTTAGTATCTGTTAATGATTCTGGCCTTTGTTGTAAAGATAAAATCAGATCTAAACTTAGTATCTCCAGCTCATGGCATCATTAGTTTAGTAATATTTTAGTCAAAATTTGTGAATAGTAACCATTCACTATTCACTGAACCAGTCATTACCATATTGACTGCAAAATGGTAATTTTCCAACTCTGTTATTTCTTCTACATTTATTGGTTGGCACATTCTGCAAGGAAGAGATTTCACTTTTCCTTATGTATTTACTTACTTACCTTACCACTGGTATGAACTCATTGGTTCTTACTTCAGCTAATGGTTTCTAATTCTTTCGTTATTTATTCATTTTGAGGCTCAAATTTTCCCATATTTTCTCAGACCCCTTGATGTTGCCACACTTCTATCATTTTTAAATGATTCCATCATTTTTTGAGCTCTCCCTTATTTTCTGGTATAACAGGATGCTACAGTTCATCTGGTACATTTTCCATCCCAGCCTTAGAATTGGCCATTTCACCAAGATAAATCTGGTTCCTATTAGCAAAAAGTCATATTTGAAAACAAAAATCTGGGTGCTAGATATGCTCATTGCTCCAGGGTGTGGCTGCTTCTAGGCACACAATAAAATGTGCTCAAGTACTTTGTGCAGTTCATGGCCAAGTCTCAGTCTTCATAGTACCTGACCCATTAGCAGCATTTAATTTTGATGATCACACCTTCCTCTTGGCAATACAGTCTTCATGAAGCTTCTAGAAAATGATGGTCTCTTGGTTTTCCTCTGTCCTCAGTGGGATACTCCTTCCCAGTCCCCTTTAATTTTCCCTACTTTTCTCTGTACCCATGTAAAGTTGAGGTAGAGTCCAAAACTCAGACTTTGATCCTTTTCTCATACGTATGTATACTTACTCCCTAGGTAATCTCCTCTGACAACTCTCAAGTTTTTAGCTCAAACCCAGTCTTCTCCCCCAAGCTCTGGATTTTATGTCCATTTATTTCTACTTAGCATGTTCACCTGCATCTCCAATAAATGTCTAAATACAACATATATAAAATCAAACCTTTCCAGACCTGGTCCACCAGTAGCCTGCCCTTAAATTATGCCTTTGCATGCATAATGCAACCTAAATAACAAACTGATTTTGGTCATTCACTGCCATCAGGGAGCACCCATTGTTTCCTCTGCCTCTGCCATCTGTTGTGATTTTGAGTTCCATAGAGGAAAGGGGAAGATGGGAGAAGGTAGGACAGAAGCCAAAATTACTTTACATATGAGCTGTACATTTCCTACGAGACTGTTAAATTCACTCTACATTCAAAATTGGCTGCAGACGTCACTAACGTGGCCCTAGAGTGATTCATATAATTTCAGCTGAGATAAGAAATATCTTGACAGACATTCAAATGTGTTTGGGGTATTTCTGGACACTCACTGTGATGTCAACAGTCAAGTTTTGAAAGGCACATGTGAAATGACTATTAAAATATTTCTACTGGTGGCTCATGCCTGTCACTCGGCACTTTGGGAGGCCAAGGCAGGTGGATCAGGTCAGGTGTTCAAGACCAGCCTGGCCAAGATGGTGAAACCCCGTCTCTACTGATAGAAAAATTAGCTGAGCATGGTGGTGGGCACCTGTAATCCTAGCTACTTAGGAGGCTGAGGCAGAGAATTGCTTGAACCCAGGAGTCGGAGTTTGCAGTGAGCTGAGATCGCACCACTGCATTCCAGCCTGGGCAACAGAGCGAGACTCTCAAAAAAAAAAAAAAAAATTTCTGTTAAGATTAGATTTTTATGGCAACAAGTAAAAAAGAAGGCATCATTAGGAAGTAAACATCCCTGCTTCTTATCAGGGCATCCAGTTCACTTCGTGCTAAGATTTTTGGTTCCTTTGCCAAGTGATGTTCCTGGGACATTCGGAACCATTTCTTCATGTGTAAACTGGTGTAGACACAACTCTTCTAATCAGGTGGAAAAGTTCATCATACTAGTCAGAGTGTGGGATGAGAACATGTTCTAAATGTTTGAGTCTCCAGTTCTATTCCACTACAGTAGAAAAAGAATAACTGCTCATTTCAAATGCATGCAGAAGTGTGTGAATTTCACTTAGCATACCAGCATCATTAACAAGAAAATGAAATTCTTAATTCATATATTTCATGGCCTTCCAAAATTACATTCTGAAACACCTTGACATTTTAGTAAGTGTAATATATAAGAAATGTCAATATTAGGTAGGCCAGGTGTGGTGGTTCTCTCCTATAATTCCAGCAATTTGGGAGGCCAAGGTGGGTGAATAGCTTCAGCTCAGCAGTTCAAGACCAGCCTGGGCAACATGGTAAAAACTCGTCTCTATAAAAAATATAAAAATTAGTCAGATATGGTGACACATGCCTGTAGTCTCAACTACTCAGGAGGCTGAGATGGGATGATCGCTTGAGCCCAGGAGGCAGAGGTTGAAGTGAGCCAAGATTGCACCACTGCACTCCAGACTAGAAGACAGAGTGAGACCCTGTCTCAAAAAATAAATAAGTTAAAAAAAAAAGAAAGAAAGAAAGAAATGTCGGGTATATTCATGAAGCATTTCAAATGTAGAGTTCAGACCATGTTCTTAAAAGCATAGAGAGCAACTTTTAAATTTCTCTGCTTTTTAATACATTATATTTTTACAGAGTGGAGAAAACTGGCTCTTTTTTAAATATACAAATCTCTTGACTTGATGACTTTCACAGATACAACATACTCAGGGGAGATTGGCACCAAGAAAAAGGTGAAAAGACTATTAAGCTTTCAAAGATACTTCCATGCATCGAGGCTGCTTCGTGGAATTATACCACAAGCCCCTCTCCACCTGCTGGATGAAGACTACCTTGGACAAGCAAGGGTAAGCTGACTGCCCTCTGTCTCCTCACAGTAGGCCGGTGACCAAGAGCATCTGTCTCAGCTGATAGCACTGGGGTTGGAGTCCTGCTCAGCCTCTGAGGAGCTCTGTGACCCTGAGCTCATTATTCTGTACATCTGGACTTGTTCCTCTAATAGAAAATGAAATTAACAGAAACATCCCCTTTATGAGGTGTATGAAGTAAACCATGCTTATATGCTTAATATACCCATGCCTAACACATACTAACCATTTTCATTTTTATAAAGGTACAAAACATATTTACACAATACTAAATAAAGCAAAATTTTGGACTGGTGGATTACTAATGAGAGAATAAATTTTTTAATTCATTAAATTATCTCATTGTAATGGCTACACTAAAAATAACCCAATAATTATCAACTCTTAATTCTACTTTAGGCTGTTAATGCAGTGTATTTTCCTTTTCATAATTTTTAATTCATTTGAATAAATTTTAATAATTCCACAATTATTTTTGTAATACATTGATCTAACTGAGCATAAAAATTTATGTGTGACAATCTGAAAAATGTGTACAGGTTATGTCTAGCCCAAACTGCCGGAGGAATTTAAATTTCAGCAATAAATGCCCCAGTTTATACAGAAATCGAAGATAGATTTTATAGCTTACATGCTAAGTAATATTATACTAATTATATCTATTAAGAAATATATGCCACTGGCAGGGCACATTGCCTCATGCCTATAATCCCAGTACTTTGAGAGGCTAAGGCAGGAGGATTGCTTAAGCTCAGGAGGTCAAGGCTGCAATGAGGTATGATGATGCTACTGCACTCCAGCCTGGGGGACAGAGTGAGACCAGGTCTTAAAAAGAAAGAAAGGAAGGGAGAGAGGGAGGGAGGGAGGGGAAAAGAAAGAGGAAGGAGGAGGAAGAGGAGGAGGAGGAGGAGGGAGAGGGAGAGGGAGAGGGAGGGAAGAAAAAGAAGGAAGGGAAGGGGAGGGGAAAGAAGGGAAGGGGAGGAGAAGGCAGGCAGGCAGGCTAGTAATATATGCCGTTGGAGAAAGGAATAGCAAGTTGTGTCAAAAGAGCTCATTCCCAACAGATCTCCAAAAGGAAAAAAAAAATCATTCCTAACAAAATCATTCCTAAGAACTTAAGGCCTGAGATTGGACAAATTATTGAAAGTTTGCTTGTTTGTTTGTTGAGAAGAGAACAAGCCTAAACTTCCCCAGCCCTGGAATGTCACTGACAGAGCACTCTTGGTGGTATCTCTCCTCTAAGCAGCCGTATCTCAAGAAAGGGGTGTGAGATATGGAAAGGACAGGCTGGAAGTCCAGCTTTCAGGGGCCAATTCCTGGGGCTGCCTTTAATACTGTGTGACAGGTAAAAGACTCACAGAATCTAAAACTCAAACATAACCTAATATCCCTTCATTTTTCTGATGTGTTGTGAAGGTCTTTTTGTGTCATGCCGAGGCATTTGGATTTTATTGTAGGACGCAGAGAAACTATTCAGTTGCACTAGATGGTAGTATGCTAGGATTTTCAACTTTTTAATTGTTTAATCCACTCTATCTCAAAGTAAACGTTTGAGTCTCCAGTGATTCATTTGCGTGCTGTTTTTTGTTTGCCTTTTCAGCATATGCTCTCCAAAGTGGGAATGTGGGATTTTGACATTTTCTTGTTTGATCGCTTGACAAATGGTAAGTTACCCAAAAGAATTCTCACTCAAATACACACCATAAAGTGGGATTAATTTCATGAAAAACAAAATTTATTTTTAAACACTGCTATTCCTTTTTCCCTCTTTTTCCATTTCCATAAATCTACAACTACTGAAGTAAGACTAGGGTAAGGCAAAATTAACTCAGATGAAGAATAAGGACTGAATTTGACCTTAGAATCTTAAGACAGTTTCCTTCTGACCTTGATGATCCCAAAGGAATTTAGAAACCACAGATTAGATTCTTTTCTTGCAGAATATTTTGGCCACATTCAAAAGTAGGGAGTTCATTGTTGATGAAAACTAGAAACAAAAGCATATCTCATCAGCCCTGACTTTTATAGGGCAGGGTGCTCGTGCAGTTGTATTAAGTGAGCTAAGTCTTCGCTGTTGCTGGTATTGCTCAAATATGTTTGACGTCACCAGAAGGAAACAATGTAAAAGCTTAGGCTGCAGCCAGAGGGAAAAGTAAACATCCTCATTGGTGTCACTTCTTATATTTTTGTGCCTACAAAGACCTTCCTTAAGAAAATAATAAAAGCCTATTATATTTTTATGGACCTCTTTATAATTTTAATTATTCACATTTCTTTACAGGCAGATGATGGGATTTATAAACTCAGCCAAGCTTTAAATAGATTTCTGATATACATAATGTATTTTGTATCTTTGGCATTTCTTTACTATTCACTTTAAATATTGGAACGGTTGTTTCCATACTGTCTTTTTAGTTTGTGTGTGTTTATTATTATACTTTAAGTTCTGGGGTACATGTGCCGATCATGCAGGTTTGTTACATAGGTATACACGTGCCATGGTGGTTTGCTGTACCCATCCCCCCGTCATCTACATTAGATATTTCTCCTAATGTTATCCCTCCCCTAGTCCCCCCACCCTCCAACAAGCCCCAGTGTGTGATGTTCCCCTCCCTGTGTCCATGTGTTCTCATTGTTCAACACCCACTTATGAGAACATGCAATGTTTAAAAACCTATTATATTTTTATCTGGCCATTAAACAAATGCTGATGAGCTTTGAGAGCCAATGAAAGACATCACATTTAATGCTGATGTTGATAGGTCTCATCATTTGCCAGACTTGTTCTTTATGTCATTATGTATGGTTTTCTCATCATTCTATTACTTGGCAGACAATATGCAGTTGAGAGAAATATAGCCTAAGACCATGAAATGGACCTTTACGCTGTGGAAAGCAAACTAGACCATAGAGAGATGAATCCCATAATTTTGCATTTCATTTTGCTCTAATCAACTGAGAAATGGATACTGGTAAATGAAGTTACCTGTGAACAAAAGGACTTGTTAAATGGTATTTGTTTAAAAGAGAATATAATCATGACTCTCATAGAAATATGAAATGACCACGTCAGAGATTTTCTTTAACTCAATTAACTAGAGATCCAGTAAGATGCTACAACTAGTTCAAAGAAGTCAAAGAGCCTCACATGTATACAAAGTATACACCACATATCTCTAAGAAATTCTGAAATTGATTTATAAGTAGCTACAAAATCAAGAGAGGGAAATAAATTGTATTTCCACCTAATTGATTTCATTTTTCCTATGTTTTCTTCCAGTAGTTTCATAGTTTCAGGTTTTACATATAAGTCTTAGTGTTGATTTTTTTATGTGGTGAGAGATAAAGGTCTAATTTCATTCTTCTGCACGTGGATATCCAGCTTTCCCTGCACCATTTATTGAAGAGACTGTCCTTTCCCTAATGTGTTTTTGGTGCCTTTGTGAAACATCAGTTGGCTACAGACGCATGAATTTATTTCTGGGTTCTCTGTTCTGTTCCATTGGTCTCATTGTCTGTGCTTTTAAAATTCAAAATCATTTATACCTAAATTAACAATATTTCTTGAATCCTTACAAGTCATTACAGCTTCAATTTTGCATCTCTGCTGACATGAATTCTAAAATAGCTCATAGTCAGATCTCCTCTTGAGCGATTTTCCGTAGGAAGAAGAATAGGCTATGACTATTAAGCAGTACAGTGGTTTAGATACACCTGCAAATGGAATAGTCAACTGGAAGTGACTTAAGGAACATTTCAAGTGGCCATAAGCTGCGTCTTTAAAAAAAATACACATATACATGTGCATATGTGGGTGGGTGTGTCTGTAACCCCGACACCTCAGTAGGCAGATTTCTTCTAACTCTTAATGTTTTCATTGCCTTTGGTGAAGGGAGAAGGTCTGAGCTAATTTTCCTTGTACAATAAGAAAAAACCTAGGACCAGATCATAGTAATATGCTCTATACTTGAATAATTTCACATCAAAAGGGGAAAAATATTCTATGAGAGAAACTTTATAACACAGACTTTGGATCTTATTGTCAATCTTGATATTTTAGTGGTGATAAAAACGAGGTAAAGGAAGTGACTGTTTTACTGCAGGAAACAGCCTGGTAACACTGCTGTGCCACCTCTTCAATACACATGGACTTATTCACCATTTCAAGTTAGATATGGTGACCTTACACAGATTTTTAGGTAAGTCTTTTTTTTTCCACATTTCTAGTCCCATTCTCATGAATAATGGCAGTGCATAATACTCTTTAATATAAAGTAATAAGAACCATAGGATGATGGATGAAGACCTCCAATTAATCTTAAATGATCTCATCTTACTTTTAAAATATGGTTTGTCCATCCTAAATCATTTAAAAGTTGTTTACTTGATTACAGTTGATCCTGAATAACTTGGGGGTTAGGGGTGCTGACCCCCTGTGTAGTCAAAAATCTGTATATAGCTTTTGACTCTCAAAAACCCAACTACTAATAGCTTACTACATTGACTGGAAGCCTTATCAATAACAAATAGTTAATTAACACATACGTAGTATGTTCTATGTATTATGTACTATATTCTTAAACAAAGTAAAATTACAGGGAATAGCAAATGTATTTACTATTCATCAAGTGGAAGTAGAACATCCTAAAGGTTTTCATCCTCACCATCTTCACACTGAGCAGGCTGAGGAAGAAGAGGAAGAGCAGGGGTTGGTCTTGCTGTTCCAGGGGTGGCAGAGGCAGAAAAAACATCTGAGTACAGGGAGACTCACGTGGTTTAAACCCATGTGGTCATGGGTCACGTGTAGTTATGTTTATAATAAAGTATACATAAAGAAACCCGTCAGGAACATATACTTTTCAAAGATGATACTGGTCTGCTGACATATTAACAAACCTCCAGCAGCATGTGCCTCAAATAATTCTAATCAGGACATGAGTTGTTGAAAATTTTCAATAGGCTTTTAAAAAAGAGTAACTACCATTTATGTAGTACCCACTATGAGCAGAGTACTTTTGGCAAGTTATTTCTAACCATTTAAACAAATCTGCAAGTAGGATGTTATTATCACCATTTGTCCCATAGTTTAGGAGAGGTACAAAGAGGTTTCATCACTTGCCCAAGGCCATCAGCTAGTGAGTGGCAGAATCTGAGTCCAAGCCTAGCTCTGTCAACTGAGGAGTCATCCATCTTTCCACTCAACTCCATCATTACTCTGTGTCGAAAGGCAGCCTCACTTCTTATTTAAATTTGTGCATATTCTTACTTCTCTGCCAGTGAATTTTTCAGGACACATTTCTAATCACCAAAGGACTTTCCTCTGCCATTTGGCATGTTTCTGGCTTTTGACTTGCCACATGGCTGTACTTTGATTTTGGAAGCTGACTTAATGCCATCAGAAGAAAATAACAGGCACAACAATAATAACGGCAGCCACAACCAGGTTTCTATGGTGCTGACATCTGCTGGAAGCTCTTCCAAGCACTTGCATATATTAATAAACACATTTGATCCTTATTCAGGGCTACTGCTATCCTCATTTTATAGAGAAGGAAACTGAGCAAACTTGCAGTTAAGTAACTTGCCCAGTACAGACCTTAAGTGATAGAGGATTTAAATATGATTGTAATATATACCTGCTGAATAAAAGTATATGCAACACAACAGAAATATTTGAACCAGCCACAACATGGCTCATTTCCAGAAACCCAAATATCCTCCAGCTGACTGTATTTTAATTGATTAAGCAAAGTGATGGCCATGCATAGGACCAAGTAATTTTGATTTGTCTAAAAAGGGAGATACAGATATAGATACTTCGGACACATGTATCTACCCAGAAAACATTTAAAGAATGCAAAGATTTGACAGCAGAATTAACACCAGAATCCAGAGCCAGATTCACAGCAAATGGCTGAATCTCACCACACTTGCATATCAGGATGGTCTATACACACTGAATATATTGCATCCTAAGCATCACCCTGGTTATGAGCTGAAGCAGGCTAGTGTCTTCCATAAATAGCAAACCAAAATTGCCCTGCCTGTGTCTCTGCTTGGTTCCAAGAGCACTCTAAGCCTTGCATTAGACAGCAGGAGCATGAAAAATGATATTATAACTTGAATAAGGTAGAAATAAATCCAAGGAGTCCACAGTTGGATCAAGGCAGTACCCTGAATTTCTGCCCTAAGAAGCCCCGATTTGCTTTCGTTGGTATTTGTTACTCAAGTGTTAAACCAGTCTTTAGATATCAGTCTTCTGATGTTACTAGGGATCTTTGAAGGAAATCTCATTTGTGGCGTATTATTTATAAATGACAGAAATATATACTGAAAGTCTAGTGTGAGATAAAGTTGTCCTTTTCCTACATATTTATTTTTCCTATGAATGACAGCCTTTATGAGTGTTAGAAAGGGAGGATTTATGAAGGAGGTGAGAAATCCCAAGGCCTCACAAATCCTTTTGGCCTTTCTCCCCTCTGCTGTCCATCTCTGCTCTCTGCTAAAAACAGCCTAGCAGAACTGCCAAGCTTGCAAACCACGTTTATTTTTAAAGCATCTCTAGGCTGCACATTTTGGAGGCACTGATTTTTTAAGCAAAAAGCACCCACAGTAAGTCTAAGCTAGTATACCACTTCTATTTGGGTTTTAATTAATTGAGTTATCTGTTTACCTCCTAGTCATGGTTCAAGAAGATTACCACAGCCAAAACCCGTATCACAATGCTGTTCACGCAGCCGACGTCACCCAGGCCATGCACTGCTACCTGAAAGAGCCCAAGGTAAGGCAAGACCCAGCTGCCTCCTCAGCCACCTGGAAATGCCAAGGAAACTACCTGCTAGGCCCAAGTCACCCAACATATCTGAGTAACTATGTTATGTGTCATTAACAATATGAACACAAATTATCGGTATTAAGGTTCCAGTATCAGCTCTGAAAGTCTTACAATGTTCATGAAAAAGGATGGGACTCATCTGAGGTTTTCTTTCATACTTTGTATATTTTTGAGGCTGTATTTGGACAAAAAAAACCTTCTTCTCTATGATAATCTACATTTTAGATATCTTCAGTGGTCCAAAGAACTAGTTCTGTGTCTTGGATCTTTGCCACAAACAGCACCAGCATTGAACTTTGCTGGGAAAAATCTCCTACCTCATGAGTTTTGATCAACAAATGGAATCAAAGCTCCTAAGTCTGATGTTCTATTTCCTACTGAGCCAACTGGATATCCTGATTCAGGGCCCAAGAAAACTTGTGAATGTCAAAGACCTCTCAGCAAGCATGTTCTGATGCAATAAACCAATCCAAAGTTAAAAATTAAAAACATCATAATAATGCTCAATACTCCGGATGTAGACAGTCCTTAACTGTATAAAATCTGTTGGTACAAGGTACAGGGTAAGTTTTCTTAAGGTTTCTGGAGAACTGTATTCTAATACTGTTGAGTTCAATCTGTTTTTAACATCCCCCTACATACGTGGATGCTTTGACAGCAACCACTAAATATACAGATGCCAAACAGGCACTCTCAGGATAAAGCTGAGTGGTGGATGCCTCATCCCTGCAAAATATCCCAAGGACATTAATGACTTTGTTTTTTTAATTTCCAAGTAGTCCAAACTTTGTAATATGTCATACAGTTGTATTTTTTTTCTCCTCTCCCGCCTTCCCCATACAGTTGTATTTTTAGTTAGTACTGTATTCCTATGTCTCTGCTTATTTCCCTAGCTAACCAGAAAATCACAGATTCTCATACATTCTCCCACTATTTATTACACATTAAAAACGCAGATCTTGCAAATCAGCCCATTTCTTTCAAAGTGGCAAAGATCTGTTAGACAACTGAAATTCACAAATGATTTTTTAATATGTCCATCACTGCGACTTCAACTTTTTTCTTCATTTACACGTTTCTCTAGCAGCAAGGCTGATTTCAGGCTCTGTCTTCTCCCTATCCACCCAACAGAAGTGTTATCAACAAGCAATGCCATCATAACAGCAAAACAAAATAGAGTGGAGTAGGAAGAAGGGGATACCTGAATGATCTACACAATTTGAGTTTGCTCGATTATTTTCCACACAGTCCTTTCCTTTTTGCCTGCAATTTTATGTGACTATCACCTCATTTAATGCTTCAGAGGGTAAAGGTCTGGCTGATATGATTAAACGATGCCATGATGATTCATTCTGTTTGATTTAGCCAAAATGACTATGACCCTATTTGTGGAAACACACCAATCAATCTCCCAATTGGTATTTTTAACAGCTCGCCAGCTTCCTCACGCCTCTGGACATCATGCTTGGATTGCTGGCTGCAGCAGCTCACGATGTGGACCACCCAGGGGTGAACCAGCCATTTTTGATAAAAACTAACCACCATCTTGCCAACCTATATCAGGTAAGGAAGCCCAACCTGGAGCCAGACACAGCATGGTCAATTGCCTTGGGCCCAGTGCTCAAGCCTGAATCTTGCTCATGGAGACAGCCTAACTTTAGGATCAGCCTCAATGATGAAGACACATCCAAACAGCATGGGTTTGAAATAGGCCCAGCATATCCCCCAAGGGAGATTAAATTAAATTACAAGGATATACAAAGGATTCAATTTGCTCCAAAGCAGGTTTCAAATTGCCTTAAGTTGAACAGGATCCTTGAACCTCCCCTCTCATGGTCTGAGAAGATCTGTCTCCATGGAGACTATCTTGTACATAACACCCAGCTGAAGCCAGTTCCTGCAGGACTGCTATGGATACTTCCTAGGTGCAATCCTAATTCAGACTTGAGTCTCTGGGGCCATTTCTGAACTGCGTGTTGGCCTCTGAGTCAGAGATACATCATTAAAGACAATAGGCATCCTTCATTGTTATAAAATAGTTGAGCAACATGAGAAGGTTGGCCTGAAGAATTCTTATCTACAATATTGTTTCAGATATTAAGCCGTATATCATAAATGAATTACTTCCAGAATTTTCAATGTAGTTCTTTGAATACCTTCAGCTGTCATTAACAATATCATTTCACACAAGAGCGTTACTGATCTCAGTTTTAGTAGATCTTTTGAAAAAAATTGAGTGCTGTAACAAATCCTGGCAGATGTCCATAAAACAGCTGCATTAAACAAGATTTTGCAACTTGAGGATGCATTCCTTTCCAATAAAGTACAATTGGGACCTGAAAAGAAGCGCTTCTCCATTCAGTTGATTAGCTTTGGGCACAGGTATAAATCAGTATTCCAAGGCATATGTGTTTACCCAGCAAATACTTCAGTTCTGAGCTCCCTTGAGCTGTCAGCCAACACCTAGAGCTGGGATAGATATGGCCACATAGAGGAGACAGGACAATAGAACTAAAAAAGACTTTTGATGATGACCTAAAAATTAAGCAAAGATAAATAAAAAGCTAAAACAATTTTCTAAACCATCTCAGCAGCAAAATGTATTGATTGAGAAAAGACACAGATATCTATCTAGGGAAAAAATGAATGACATCCTGAAAGCCCCCAGTTTTTTTCCTCCTGTCAATTTTGACTTTTTCAAATGTCATTTATTAGACAAAGAAAATTAGTCAACAAAGTTGGTTACTCGGTCCATTCCCATATAATGTAAACACTTACATGATTCTAATTTCTCATCATCAAATCAATCCTACCAATGATGTTTCAGAGAGTAACTACAGGTATTGATCGACTTACGACCTATGCAACTTACGACCATTCAACTTTACGACCACAATCGCTAGCCACGACTGCTCCGCGTCTGGCAGCGCAAACGTTGCCCAGCTGGGCGTATGACAGTGCGGACCAGCTTCCAGCAGCACTACTGTCTCCGCGTGCATATAGCCTACTCAACTTACGACCAAATCGTGTTACGACCGGTCTGTCCGAACCAATAGTGGTCGTAAGTCGAGCACTAGCTGTACTTCTATTGACTGGTTTATACATAAAAATAAAGGTCATAAGGCCAGGCACAGTGGCTCACACCTGTAATCCCAGCACTTTGGGAGGCTGAGGCAGGCAGATCATGAGGTTAAGAGATCAAGACCATCCTGGCCAACATGGTAAAACCCCATCTCTACTAAAAATATGAACATTAGCCAGGCATGGTGACATGTGCCTACAGTCCTAGCTACTCGGGAGGCTGAGGCAGGAGAATCGCTTGAATCCGGGAGGCAGAGATCGCAGTGAGCCGAGATCACACCACTGCACTCCACCATGGTGACAGGGTGAGATGCTGTCTCTAAATAAATAAATCTACATTTTCACAGGTGCTATATGAAAAACATGTAATGAGTTCTCATTTACAGAGGAATTCAGAAAGAGATATGCTGATTTTCAAAAGACATAAAAGCAAGAAAATGAGTAGAATTTCATTAACAACAGTGAAGAAATACATGCTCACCGATGATTAACAAAAATTGATTCTCAAAAATATCCCAGTCTCTCTGATTCAGATACTAAAGATTTTCTCAGAAAAATTGGTTTCTTTCTCAAACTTTTGAAGTGCAGATCATTTTTAATGGCATTTCTTTTCATCTTTTTATTTTAAAAAATGAACATCCCTTTTTTCTTTTTTGAGATGGAATTTCGCTCTTGTTGCCCAGGCTGGAGAGCAATGGTGCAATCTCGGCTCACCGCAACCTCTGCTTCCCAGATTGAAGCAATTCTCCTGCATCAGCCTCCCAAGTAGCTGGGATTACAGGCATGCACCACCGCACCTGACTAATTTTGTATTTTTAGTAGAGATGGGGTTTCTCCATGTTGGTCAGGCTGGTCTTGAACTCCTGACCTCAGGTGATGTGCCCGCCTTGACCTCTCAAAGTGCTGGGATTACAGGGGTGAGCCATCGCACCCAGCTATAGTCACATATTTTTAATCAGCAACTACTTATTGCATATATTGGCTGATTATCCAGGTTCTAGAAGTTCAAAGATGAATGAAACAGTCTCTGCCCTCAAACATTTGTTCAAACTCAGATTCTCAAAATGGGCAAAATCCAAGCAAACTTAATTCCAGTTTGAAAGAGGTTTGAGGAATTTGCTCATGTAGATAAAATTGTTTTCTTAAATCTTCAAAGAGTGAATACCTGTGCTGTTCTTTATATCCAAATATATAAAAATTACTAGAATAAAGTGAGCTACTGCTTTTTTTCCAGCAGTAAATTTATTCTCTAATTCTCTGGCCCTGTCCCTGTAAGGAAAGAGAGGACAGAAGGATCCGTGTGTGTGTGTGTGTGTGTGTGTGTGTGTGTGTGTGTGTGTTCAGAAACAGGATCTTGCTTGCTCACCCAGGCTGGAGTGCAGTAGTGCAATCACAGCAGCTCACTGCAGCCTGGAATTCCTGGCTCAAGCAATCTCTCCACCTCAGCCTCCTGAGTAGCCAGGATTACAGGCACATGCCACCACACCTGACTAATTCTGTTTTGTAGGGACAGGGTCTCACTGTGTTGTCCATGCTAGTCTCAAACTCCTGGCCTCAAGTGATCATCCCACCTCAGCCTACCAAACACTGGGATTACTGGCATAAGCCTCCTGGGACTACAGGCATAAGCCGCCATGCCCGGCCGAGAAGGATCTCTTTGATCATGATTAGGGAGAAATTGGGGTACAAATCTAGGAACCACATTCAGGATACTACCATTATTAGTCACCTGTTCAACTGGTATTAGGACCACTTGGAGGCTATAGATACACGTCTCTTAAGATTTAGAGACAAGGTTAAAAGCAAAGCAATATCACATAGCAACATACAGGTCTCTTCAGTGTCATATGGCTGGCTATAATAAAAGCTGAAACTTTTACTAGCCAAATTGGGACTTGTAAATACTCAAAGTAAAAAATATTTAAAAGAATTTGAAAATAAAAGCAAATTTCAATTTTGTCAAAAAATTATGATAACTTTATTTTTTGGCTATATACTATCACTATTAACTATACTAAGGAACATAAAAAAGATGAAGAAAATTTCTTTTAAAAAGTTCAGGTCAACAAAATAACCTTTATTCAACACTTACTATGATCCAAACACTGTGCTAAATGCCTTCGATGTAGTATGTTACTAATCTTCACAACAGCCCGGGGAAGTGGGCACTATTATATCATACCTATTTTCCACAATGAAGAAAATTGATAGTTGGGAAATTGAAGTGCTTTCCCTGAAAACAAACAGATAATTAATAGCAGAACTGGAATTAGAACTCAACTTTTTGGTTTCCAGAGCCAAACTGCCTAAGAACTATGCATACTGCCTCTGAAATTCATGTTGATCACCTACCATGTACCAGAAACTAAGAGCTCTCCTACAGTCTCCTATTGTAGTGAGGCAGACAAGAAGGTTCTAGAAAAGTGATTGACGACAGGCGTGGTGGCTCACACCTATAATCGCAGCACTTTGAAAGGCCAAGGCAGACAGTTCACTTGAGGTCAGTAGCTGGAGATCAGCCTGGCCAACATGATGAAATCCTGTCTCTACTAAAGATACAAAAGGTAGCTGGGCATGGTGGCATATGCTTGTAATCCCAGCTGCTCAGGAGGCTGAGACAGGAGAATCACTTGAACTCAGGAGGCAGAGGTTGCAGTAAGCCGAGATGGCGCCACTGCACTCCCGCCTGGGCGACAGAGGGAGATTCCATCTCAAAATAAAAAAATTAAAAAAAGAAAAGAAGAGTTATCTAAAGTTTGAGAGACTTGATAGATACTTTAAAGTATTTAGCTACAAACAAATGTGATGGGAAGACGGGGGAAAGAGAAACTGATTCTACAGATGGTTTCCGGGGGGAAGAAAAACATAGAAAAAGAATGCTATAAACTGGGCCTTAAAGTGTGAGTAACATTTTTAATAGCTGAGATGAAAGGGCATTAGAGGCAGGATGAACTGATGTACTTTTGGGATTAAATTCCACAACTCCAGAATAACTGATAATGGAATGTCCCTGTGGCCTTTAGCTGAGGATGGTCCTGCCATCACAGCCCCGTCTCTGATCAGTGTCTTGTGCAGATCATGATTCAGTGCATATGCTCTCTTTTGTAGTAATTTTAGATTAGTTGTACAGGACGTGACCTAGATCAAGAAACCTTCACTCTGCATTAAGTTATAGACGAGGAACTGGCACAAATCTTCAAGTTTTCAATATCAAAGGAAAAGAATCATGTTACATAATAAATACATAAGCTGGGCAAAACCATTAACAACACATGGTATTTTAAAATCTTTGGAGATGTAGGGTTTTAGCCTCTCGGGGGCCTGTTTGCTGAGACACAAATGGGCTTTCAGAGAGCTATCTGCAGATTTTCACAGGATGTTCATATGCACATATGCACATTTTTCTAGGAAGAAGGTCTATAACTTACTCTCATCAAATTTTAAAATGACCTGCAGATTCTGAAAATGTTAAGAATCTTGGTAATGGGGCTGGGTGTGGTGGCTCATGCCTGTCATCCCAGCACTATGGGAGGCCGAGACAGGTGGATCATTTGAGGTCAGAAGTTCCAGACTAGTCTGGCCAGCATGGTGAAACCCTGTCTCTAAAAATACAAAAATTAGCCAGGCACGAATGGTGCACACCTGTAATCTCAGCTGCTACTCAGGAGGCTGAGGAGGGAGAATCGCTTGAGCCTGGAAGGCAGAGGTTGCAGTGAGTGGAGATCGTGCCACCGCACTCCAGGCTGGGCAACAGAGTGAGACCCTGCCTCAAAAAAAAAAGAACCATAATAATGAATGAATATATATATATATATATATATATATATATATATAAAGAAAATATGCATGCAGATATGCACATTTGGTCAACAAGAATGCCATAGAGAGGATGTGCCAGGAATTATGTGGCTTGGAGAACACCCTGTGCGTGACTTTGCTACAATTTAGGCTTACTATAAATGAGATAAAATGGAAGAGGGCTTCCTCTCCCTCCTTCTGTTGGCTGTGCTCTTTTAGTTCTAATAAATAAGAGGATCATTGCATAACATCCAGCCTGTTATTCCGCCCTGAGATAAAGAGAGAGCAGGGAAGCTGGAGTGAAGGCCAGGTCAGAGGGCTCCCTCCCATAGTCTGTTCTCTGGGCCAGACTCACTAGCTGAACTGCCAACCAAGTTCAACATGAAGGCACTGAAGGCACTTCCACTTGGCACCTCTCTCATCAGACTGGAAGCAGTCCAAGTATCCAGGGTGGACTGGGAGGAAAAACAGCATGTGAGAAACAGAACTAAGAATCTACTTTCTGTTCCTTCACCCTCCAACCCTACAAACACAAGTTTAAAGGTGGGCTCAGCAATTACACAAAGTAAGCATTAAGTAACATATAACATTGGTAATTACAAATTGTAAAGGAGTAATTTCAATTCTTTTCAATCAAGTTCAACAACATATTAATTCATGACAGAGCATCCTTAAAATAATGACTCCAAAAAATTATTCCATAAACATTGTATTTATTACATACTATAATGTCTTGCAGAAGTTTAAAATCAGTTTTCTTAGTCATTTATCACAAGCACTTAGGGGGGATCAGTATTTTGAACCACTTTTTATTCTTAATGAGTCTGAATCACAAACATGAAGTTGACCTAGTGAGGAGGAATATTCCTTCCACGTGGTCCTATGACTCCCTCCTCAAACAAACACCTGCAAAGATTAAGCTCACAATTTCTACAGTATGAAAGGTGTTTTTGGAAAGTAGTGTTAACATTATAAAAGGAGGCTCCAATTCGACTTCCTGTTCCATAAATTTTCTGCCATCCTCAATCTGTATGCCAGCCTTCCCTGCAGACAGCAGTTGGTATCCCTGCTCCCTGCTCTCAGCTCAGTGTCTTGGGCAGATGCAGAACAAACAAGAGAAAGACATCTTCAAACAGACACTAAGCAAGGCAATGCTATTGTTTCTTCAAGGGCCAATGTCTCGTTTAGGGCTCAAGGAGCTTCTATTCCACTGAGACCACCCAGGCTGGGGCTCTCATAGTGTTACTAAGGAGACCACTCGGCTTGTTAGGGAAGAACTCAGCAGCCTCCATTATCTCTGCAAGTCTTGCACCTTGTTTCATGAGCAATTAAAAATGAAAACACAGGCAATGTTCCTATTGTTTTTCTTTCTGTATCCTCTGGATTTAAAATGTACAATTAACTCTGATTCCTGTCGTACCCCAGATTCAGCTTATCATCATCATTTAAAATATTTTAATCAAAGAAAGTGTCCAATACAATAGAGGAAAAAACAGTTTAAATCTGCCTGGTAAGATAGCAACTCTGCTCTGCCAGATTCTGTTTGCCAAATAGCCTCTTGACTTAATTTGAAAACTTGTGTTGGTGGTGTATTAAAAGCCAGGTGCGTTATTAGCAAACAAAGGGATTGTTTTGTTTTTAGGATGAAAAATCCTTGATAATTCAGGCACAAAGGGAAATAAAGGTTTTGCCTTAGAATTTAGAAGGGTTTTTTTTTTTCCAAATTAAAGTTCTAGTAGATTTTGTTGCCACAAAGGTAGATGCTTACTTCCTCGACTTTAAGGTGAAGATTACTCTTAAAACTGCAAGTATGAAGAGTTTGAGCCACTAGAACACATTGTCATCAGGATAATGTGAAATTACTGAGCCAATGCTTCTTAAAGGTAGACAGACATGATACCTGATGTGATATTCTAGAACTGGCTAGGGCTTCAAAGGATATTAAATGGTAGCCCCTCACCACATGTTTAGATCACCATGACCATTTCTGATGCTTTTCTTATTTTTCTCAATCTACCTTTTATTGATATGAGTCATTGAGCCTCTGTGAAAGATGAGTAAGTAGGAGTAGAGCTGCTTCTCTGCTAGGGAGGATATGGCTTCCTTATCTCTGGCAATTCACTATGAAACGCCAGTGTGTGAAGCCTGATCACCAGCACTTGCCTCTCCCCTAGTTCAGGGCACCAGCATCATCCTCTCATCCACCTACTCTCAGCCTTGCTGGTTTCAACCCTTTTTCCACCGTGAAGACAGAAGGAGTTTCCTGAAACTCAAATCTGACCACATGGATTCCTACTTAAAACCCTACTACACCTCAGAATTGAGTCCAAATGACCTAACACAATTTACCATCCCTGTTCTGATCTGACCCCTGCCACTCCTTCCAGCCTCACTTCCCATCATTCCCCTCCCAGGCTTCTATGCATCGAGGCTGAACTTCTTCCAGTTTCCCAAAGAGATCACTCAATCATTTATTCATTTGGCAGATATTTATGGAGTGCTCAATACATGCCAGGTGCAGAAGTATAGAAGATGAACAAAACAAATAAAAATGTCTGCCTCTCTCTAGGGGAAACAGAAAGTAAGTAAAATATGTCTTCTATTAGAAAGTGATAATTCCTAGATGAAAACAAAACAAGATAAAGATATAAAGTATCCCTCTTGCTTACAGATCTTCACACACATGCTATTCCTTCTGCCTATTTGAATAAAATGTAGTATTCTATGGTACATTTTACTCACATTTAATATACAATAGAGTATGTTGTCTATACTCTTGATTCCTAACTTGCTCATCCTTTTGATCTCAATTTGGACATATTTCCCTCCTGAAAACCTTCTTTTTCCCCAAAAGTCCATCTTATAAGCCCCTCCTATGTGATTTTTCCAGTCTACTACTTCCCTTATCACAGTATATTTCACTCCAATCACTATTGCCTGATTAGATGTCCACTTCCCAGACAGATAGTACATTTCTGGTCACCCTACTCATTCACTGTGATATCCTCAATACCCAGCACAGTTCTGATGTCCAGGGAATATTTAATAGCTACTCCTGCTGATTACTGTGGTCTTACTAAGAATACACAGGGTGTAAACCATGCAGAAGGAATAGCAATGATATTTAAAAATTCTTAGAATGATCTTCTCATTGCATCCTGAAGTTGACAAATACAAGCTGATACATGTTATTTCTTGAATCATTTACCTAATCATGATCATCTGTGAATGAGTAGTGGGAGGGAGCCAATTGCTGTAATAATTTTTAAATTTCTGTAGATTTTACCTAAGTCTAAGGATTTCACTACAGAAGATCCTAAATCTGGCTTCTATCAGATATTGACCAAAAATTCAAATAGGACTCTTCTTGTTTTAACAGTTCTTTTAACTTTTGCAGCTACTGAACTCTGGGGTTTGGGATATTAATTACTCAGTACCCATTCAACAAATATTTACCTATTTAAGTTGCACTGTGCCACATATTGTGGCACAAAGATGAATACAATATGCTCCCTGCCCTCAATAGCAGTCACATACCTCCACAGCTTTCATACAGGGTATGTGTGCCCATGGGGATATGTGAAGACCTTCCAAGGGGTACACAGTCATGAATAATGTTAACAGAATCCATTTTCAGGTCCTTAAACTGATCTGCCTGGAATATGCTTGCAGGGTAGTCAAGCCAGTTCCAGTTTACCACTTACCTTTCACAGTCACCCTATTTCCACTTTACAAAAGAAAGACATATGTCTGACTCATTCTGTCATACTGCAGACTGACCTGAGTATAAAAATACCAAAGGAATTGTATTAGTCCATTCTCAGGCTGCTATAACGACACACCTGAGACTGGGTAATTTGTAAAGGAAAGAGGTTTAATTGACTCACAGTTCCACAGGGCTGGGAAGGCCTCAGGAAACTTACAATCATAGCAGAAGGGGAAGCAAACACATCCTTCTTCACATGGTGGCAAGAAGAAGAAGTGCCAAGGGGAAAAACTCATTATAAAACCATCAGATCTAACGAGAACTCATGCACTACTCATTATAAAACCATCAGATCTAATGAGAACTCATGCACTGCTCATTATAAAACCATCAGATCTAACGAGAACTCATGCACTATCACGAGAACAGCATGGGGGCCATACCCATGATTCAATTACATCTCACCAGGTCCCTCCCATCACATGTGGGGATTATGGGAACTACAATTCAAGATGAGATTTGGGTAGGAACACAGCCAAACCATACCATTCTGCCCCTGTCCCCTCCCAAATCTCATGTCCTCCCATTTCAAAACACAGTAATGCCTTTCCAACATTCCCCAAAGTCTTAGCTCATTCCAGCATTAACCCAAAAGTCCAAGTCCATTGTCTCATCTGAGATAAGGCAAGTCCCTTTCATCTAGGAGCCTGTAAAATCAAAGCAAGTTAGTTACTTCCTAGATACAATGTGGGCACAGGTAAATATACCCATTCCAAGTGGTATAAATTGGCCAAGAAGAAGGGGCCACAGGTCCCATGCAAGTCCAAAATCCAACAGGGCAGTCATTGAAACTTAAAGTTCCAAAATGACCTCCTTTGACTCCATGTCTCACATCTAGGTCACGCTGATGCAAGAGGTGGGCTTCCACAACACCTTGGGCAGCTCCATTCCTGTGGCTTTGCAGGGTACAACCCACTTCCCAGCTGCTTTCACAGGGTGGCATTGATTGTCTATGGATTTTCCAGGTGTACAGGTGCAAGCTGTAAGTGGATCTACCATTCTGGAGTCTGAAAGACAGTGGCCCTCTTCTTACAGCTCCACTAGGCAGTGCCCCAGTGGGGACTGTGTGGGGGCTCCAATTCTATATTTCTCTTCTGCACTGCCCTAGCAGAGGTTCTCCATGAGGGTTCTGCCTCTACAGGAAACTTATGCCTGGACATCCAGGCATTTCCACACATCCTCTGAAATCTAGGCAGAGGTTTCCAAACCTCAATTCTTGACTTCTGTGCACCCACAGGCTCAACACCATGTGGAAGCCACCAAGGCTTGGGGCTTGCACCTTCTGAAGCAGTGGCCTGAGCTGTACCTTGTCCCCTTCTAGCCATGGCTGGAATTGAAACATCTGGGGTGCAGGGCACCATGTCCCAAGGCTGCACTGAGCAGGAGGGCCCTGGGCCCTAGCCCAGGAAACCATTTATCCCTCCCAGTCCTCCAGGCCTGCAATGGGATGGGCTGCCATGAAGGTCTTTGACATGCCTTGGAGACATTTTCCCCACTGTCTTGGTGATTAACATTCAGCTCCTCATTACTTATGCAAATTTCTACAGCTGGCTTGAATTTCTCACCAGAAAATAGGATTTTCTTTTCTACTGCATCATCAGCCTACACATTTTCCAAACTTTTATGCTCTGCTTCCCTTTGAGTGTTTTGCCAGTTAGAAATTTCTTCTGCTAGATACCCTAAATCATCTCTCTCAAGTTCAAACATTCCACAGATCTCTAGAGGCAGGGGCAAAATGCCACCAGTTTCTTTGCTAAAGCATAGCAGGAGTCACAGTTATTCCAGTTCCCAACAAGTTCCTCATCTTCATCTGAGACCACCTCAGCCTAGACTTTATTGTCCATATCACTACTAGTATTTTGGGCAAAGCCATTCAACAAGTCTCTAGGAAGTTCCAAACTTTCCTACATGTTCCTGTCTTCTTCTGAGCCCTCCCGACTGTTCCAACGTCTGCCTGTTACCCAGTTCCAAAGTCACTTCCACATTTTCGGGTATCTTTATAGCAGCACCTTACTCTTGGTACCATATTAGTCCATTCTCGTGCTGCTATAAGGACATACCTGAGGCTGGGTAACTTATAAAGGCAAGAAGTTTAATTGATTCACAGTTCCACAGGGCTGGGGAGGCCTCCGGAAACTTACCATCATGGCAGAAGGGGAGGCAAACACAACCCTCTTCACATAGTGGCAGGAAGGAGAAGTGTCAAGCAAAAGGGAAAAAGGCCCTTTATAAAGCCATTAGATCGATGAGAACTCACTCACTATTGGGGACTGCCCCCATTATTCAATTACCTCCCATCAGGTACCTCCCATTACATGTGGTGATTATGGGAACTACAATTCAAGTTGAGATTTGGATGGGGACATATGAGGAGCAATTAAAATTATTAAAGAAAGTCTCCTGTAACTGAGGTACTCCCCCATCCATCTCATGAACAGACACATGGTCAATAAATTATTATTCTTGAGCATAATTATTTTTTCCAAATTTGCAATAAATATGTGTTTTGGCCAATGAGTTGCTGATAACAATTGCACTATAAACTTAGAGCCTGATGTTAGGGTTTTTTTTTATTTTACTTTAGGTGTATACTATATCCAGCATTTCTCCCCATGTTATCCCTCCCCACCCCCCACAGTCCCTCCCCTACCCCACAACTGCCCCCAGGATTTTTATCAAATTTCAATTTATAGACTTACTTTCATTGCTGAAAAATATGATAGGATGACAATAAAAGATTTTTACATATAAAATTATATTACATTAAAATAAAAATCTATGGAGAAATAGAATGAAAATATAAGCTCTAGAGGGAAAAGAATTTATTTAATATTTCTGACTTAATAAGTTAAATAAATTATTTATGTGGTTTTTTTTCCAATGAGTGCTGAAAGGGCATTAAATGCCAGTGTTATTAGGCTCCCTTAGATAGATTTAATACCCAAAAAAGTGATGTAATGATTTTATATTAAAATACTGACATTCACTAATACACTAGATGTAATATCTTTGTGACCACTTATATTTATGATTTTTGAAAGTTTAGCTATCAACTCTGAAAACTGTGAGGAAAGCATAATTTTTCATAATTTACCGAATGAGCAGACCACTGACATGTGGGAGCAAGGCCAGCGAACAAAGCTGTTACAAGGTGTTGCAGACACTAGGACTGAAGTTTCCTGTGGGTGTAGGAAATCTGGAAGAGGGAGCTGTCAGTTCTGTTGAGAGAACCAAGAAAGGCTTTCCAAGCACATCAATGGTTTGTCTCAGAAATAAGTAGATAAATTTGTGTTTGTGTGTGTGTGTGTCTGTGTGTGTGTGTGTGTCTGTGTGTGTGTGTGTGTGTGTGTGTTTCCAACTTTAAGGTGATTTCTCCTCACTCTTGTTGAAGTTATATAATTCTTTATTATCATTTCCTATGCCCAAACCAAGCATTACTATAAATCCAGACATTTAAAGGGCCCTCTCATTAGCTCTTTCAGGATGATACAGAAGACAAACTAACTTTAAATGAACTTGGTGTATTTGTTATTTAAAAAAGGGAGAAGTTTATTCCTACCCTTCATAAAAGAGGTTTGGCAGTTGGAAGTCCATGGAAGGCACAATAGCGCCACAAAATCATTAGGGACCCAGGATCCTTTTAGTTCTACAATCATCTCTCGGGCAGGGCACTTGTCCTCATCGCCCAAGGTAGCTGCTGGAGGTCAAACCATTCCTGCTGCATTCCAGTGAGAAGATAGAATGGGGAAAAGCAAAAGAAGCCTCTCTCAGATGAGTCCACCTTTGCTTTAAACCACCTTCCTAGAAATCCCACACAATACTTCTGCTGACATTTAATTAATCAGAACTTCACCAGATGATCCCACCTAGTTGTAAAGGAGGCTGAAATGGCTGTCTTTATTCTGAATAGCCATGAGCCCATCTAAAAACTGAGGTTCAGTGAGTAAGGAAGAAAGGAAATCAGATATATGGGATGAACAAACAGGAGTCTCTGGCATACCTGATGCTTAATCTTAAATCTAAGGCCATCAAAATGATGACTTGGCATGATCCTTCCCTTTATGTAACGTTGTTTCTCTAACCCACCAATTGCTGCAGCACTTACACGACTGTCGTGTTTTCCTTTTGTTGTTGTTACTGCTCTGGTTGTTTGACATCCCCACTGTGCTGCCATGTGTCTAATGGCACCTCAAATTCCACATGGCCCACACTGAACTCTACACCTGCTCCACTGGAGCTCTCCCATCACAGTTAATGGGCACTCCATCCTTCTACGCTCATACAGAAACACTGGAGTCATCCTGCAAACCCAGAAATCAACCACCTCTCACCACCTCTGCTGTTACCTCCCCCATTCACATCTCTATCGCCTCTTACGTGAATGAGTGCTATTGCCCCAAAAAGCCTTTCATCGGTGTATTAGTCCTTTCTCACATTGTTATAAAGAAACATTTGCAACTGGGTAATTTATAAAGAAAAGAGGTTTAATTGGCTTATGGTTCCCAGGATGTATAGGAAGCATGATGCAGGCATTGCTTGGCTTCTGAGGAGAGCTTAGGAAAATTACAGTCATGACAGATGGCAAAGGGAGAGTAGGTACCTCACACAGCTAGAGCAGGAGTGAGAGAGAGAGCACGGGGCAAGGTGCTACACACTTTTAAACAAGCAGATCTCGTAAAAACTCACTATCCTAAGAACAGCATCAAGTGGATGATACTAAATTATTCATAAGAAACCACACTCATAATCCAATCCCCTCCCACCAGGCCCCACCTCCACTCTTGGGGAAAACAACTGAACATGAGATTTGGCTGGGGGCACAGATACAAACCATTTCAACCTGTTTCCTCCCTTACTCCTACCAAAGTCTATTGTCAATGTACAGCCAATGTGGCCTTATTTCAGTGTAAATCATATAATTTTACACCTCCCAAACCCCTGCAGCAGCTCCTTATTTCTCTAAGCATAAAAACCAAAATGTTTGTCATTGCCAGAAGGCCATGCCTGGTCTGGTGTCTCATGACCTCTCTGACTTGCTGTCTTCATACTTCCCCTCTCTCACTATGCATTGACCTCACAGCTGTTTGCTCCTCCCTTGAGGCCTTTGCTCCAGCTGTTCTCTCTAGAATGCTCTTGCCCCACACAGGAATGACTAACTCCCTCCTGCCTTCAAGCTCTTGTTCAAATCTCACTTCTCCCATGACTACCTTACCAGCCCCCACTATATGAGAGTGGGGACTCTCAGATGCCCACTATTCTGCTCTTCACTCTATGCTTTTACTGTCTCCTAACATGCTATCCAGCTCCTTCCGGCATAAAAGCATTTATTATGTTTATTGCTTATTGCCTATCTCTCCCCATCTGATATGGTTTGGCTGTGTCCCCACCCAAATCTCATCTGAAATTCCCATGTTGTGGAAGGGACCCAGTGGGAGGTAATTGAATCATGGAAGTAGGTCTTTCCCATGCTATTCTTGTGATAGTGAATAAGTCTCACAAAATCTGATGATTTCATAAGGGGGAGTTATCCTGCACAAGCTCGCTCTCTCTCTTCACCTGCTGCCATCCATGTAAGATGTGACTTCCTCCTCCTCCTTGCCTTCCACCATGATTGTGAGGCTTCCCCAGCCATGTGAAACCGTAAGTCCATTAAACCTCTTTCTTTTGTAAATTGCCCAGTCTCAAGTAGTCTTTATCAGCAGTGTGAAAATGGACTAATACACCATCTCTACCGCCACTAGTTCCTTGTCTGTTTTGTTCACTGATGTATTTGAAACATGTATCACAGTGTCTGGAACATAGTACGTGTTCAATATATTTGTTGAATGAAATCAAGTAATTTGTTCTCTTACTTAGCAAATTTATAGAAACTCTGTGTGAGGCATAGATTTGAGTGGGTACAACAGGAACAAGGTAGGCTGCCTACTCATACCTAGCTTATAACATAGTAAAAGAAAGGAATTACATAAAGAACTCTAATACACATCAGTGGGACTGGGTTTAACAGGACCCAGGACTTGCAGAATGCCACAGAAAAAAATCAAAAGGAGTATAAGACTCAGAAGAGAGCACATTTGCCTCTGCCTAGAATGACTAGATGCCCTTGTGGATGGAGTATTTGAAGTGAACTTTGAAAGACAGGTGCTGGTTTGATAGGTGAACATAGAGAATGAGGTGTTTGTGAATAATAAACCATCTTAGAAGGCATCAGAGTGACAAAAGGAAAGGACACCATCATATATTAATAGTTTAATATTTATGTTAGTAAGTTATAGTCTTACTAACATTTATTTGGACTATAAGAGCTTTGTTGAAAGGAGAGGTAAAGGTATTGAGTTATCTCAAACATATAGGAAAAAAATGATAATTGAGACAATTTCATAGAGCATTGAATGCCAAAATAAGGAATTCAACTTAATTTGTCTTACAGAGGGCAGAGGATCCATTGTGGGGTTTGGAACAGGGCGCTGGGGGAGGTGGAGAGCATGATCATACTCTCCACCAGAAGGCCAGCGAACTCCTTGAGAGCAGAGATTTTGTTTTATTTATCCTTGGACCCCCAGTGCACACCACAGCACCTAGCATATTAGTGGGTGATTGATAAATATTTTTGTTTCAACCAGTGATGAGGGAGAGGGTAGAAAATATTTGTCAAACAAATAAGTCACTTCTGACAGCTGTAAGGAGAATGGCTTAAAGAAAGGACAGTGAAGAAGGATGGTAAAACTTGGAAATAGGGTGGCTTCAATGAAAGGAATGATTAGATACAAGTGACACTACGTAGGAACACCAAGAGGATTCAGACACTGTTTGGACATGAGGGTTGAGAGTAAACAATGACTTCTCCCCCAAGACAGCCTAAATCTACTCAATCATAACATATTCAAACCACAAGATTTTTAGCAGTAGAACCAGATTCAGAGGTAAATGCAAGAATTCCAATGTGCGCTTAGAAACTAACATCTAATTAAAACAGTCAACCCCTATTTCCCCTGCAGTTCTGGCCAAAACACACTTTTATGCATAATGATTCTTCCACAAAGGCTGTGTTTGCAATCATCTACTCTATTGTCTTTTAATCTGTACCAGCTTCCAAGCTAACCCAATTTTCTTGCATTTCCCTGTTGCTCATCTCCAAATACGGTTTCACCAGCAAATTTCCCAAGTATCCTTTTATTCTGTCTACAGGAAGATTATTAATGAAGATGTTAAGTCAAGCTGGCATACATCACGATGCTTAAGGCCATCTTCTAGACATTTTTGCTCTACTACATGGGGATATGGTGTCATTTGTCACCAGGTCTTGTTACAGCTTTCTGGCCCTTGAAAAACTCATGGGAGGGCACACATGTCCACATCTACTTGAATTAGTCTTGCAAGTGAACTCATGAGCAACTGAATTAAATGTCATCTCAGGGTTGAACATCTGTTACATCACACTAATCTATCACTCTTTTCTCTCCTAAATCTTTACAATCAAAACAAATTAGTCTGGCATGGGATTTCCAATCAACCTTCTCTTTTGTTGTGTGTGTCTCATGCCCAAAAGGAAATAATAGACCAGTTGATAAAAGTAACAAAATTTCATTACTGCTTCAAACAGGGTCAAGTGGTAAATAAAGAATAATGACTCCTTGGCAATTAGTGAAATGAATAGCAATAGGACAGCCTCAGCAGAAGATGAGTATGAGACTCAGCCTCCTGAAACTTATCTCATAACAGTCTTGGAGATAAATCAATGTGTGGTTTCAGAATCAGGAATAGTTGCAGCTTTCCTGACTTGTGTTTTCCTACTGGCGCCTTGATTGTGTAACTAACAGAGATTCTCTTTCTTCATTTGCTAAAGAAGTTGAACATTATATGGGTGCCTCAGATACATACAGTAGGGGCATAATGATGGGATGATTTTTGGCCTCACTCCTGACTCCATTTAATCACCATATTATTTTCCCTGCTTCTTTTCCCTTACTTTTTGTTTAATTGTGGTAAAATACATATAAAATTTACCATCTTAACCATTTTGAAGTGTACAATTCAGTGGTATTAAGTACATTTATAATGTGAAATCACAACCACCACCCATCTCTAGAAGTCTTTTCATCTTGCAAAACTAAACCTTGTGCTCATTAAACAATAATTCCCTGTTCCTCCTTCCCCCAGTCCCTGGCAACCACCATTCTACTTTCTGCCTCTAAGACTGTGATTACTCTAGGTACCTCATATATCTGAAGTTATACAGTGTCTCTCACTTTTTATTGAATGTTATTGTCTTAGTCCATTTTTTGTTACTTATAACAGAATACCTGAAACTGTGTAATTTACAAGGAAGCAAAATTTATTTCTTACAGTTATGGAGGCTGAGAAGATCAAGGTAGGGGGGCTGCATCTGGTGAGAGCGCTGCTGCTAGTGGAGACTGCAGTCCTGAAGCATCTCAGGGCATCACATAGAGAGGGGGCTGAGCATGCTAAAGTGTTAGCTCAGGTCTCTCTTCCTCTCTTATAAAGCTACCAGTTTATCTTCCATGATAACCCACTAATCCATTAATCCATGAATAGATTACTCCACAATTCAATCACCTCTTAAAAGCCCCACCTCTCAATACTGTCACATTGTGGATTAAGTTTCAACATGTGTTTTGGAGGGGACATTCAAACCATAGCAACTATCCTCTTAGATGTTTTGTAAGATTATAACCAGTCTTGAAACAACACGGAGAGTGAATAAATAAACAAAATATTGCCTGAGGTCAAGAGGAGTTCTATTCTGTATTATGAAGTCAGTGATAAGGACATAATGCTTGCTAATTAGAGCAAAACACAATGGAGCCTAAGAAATATTCATTATTTAAATGGTTAAATGTTCAGATAAAAAAAGCCTATTTAAAATAACAGTAAGGTCAAGGGAGAGATTGAATATAACGCAGATTCTCTCAAGGGGAGAAATATTAAGATAATTAGCAAGGAAGCAATTGTAGATTCCAAACCATAGATTTAATCAGCTAAATGCCAAAGTGCTGGTTACGAAAATTACCGGCAGAGGTGCCTGCAAGATAATGGTTCTCAAACCTTAGTGTACATATGAATTAATCACCACAAGCCTATCTAATCAGAACCATAATGACTGCAACTCAGGAGTCTGAATGTGTCACCAGCTACCCTGGTGGTTTGGAGTCAGGAGGTTCTTATCAGTGTTGAGAAATGATCAGTGCAGATTAGACCAGAGGCTGTGGGGCTTGCCTCTGTCCAGTTTGCTAGTATAATCTTGGATTATACTATGACTGTAGTGCCATGGTATCCATTACTACCTATTTCACTGCTTCACTTTCTTTCCTACATTTAGTGTGGCCTGACTAAGCTATTGAAAGAGGGGAAGAGGCAGGAGTGAATGACCCCCTGCAGCAGAGGGTCAGCACAGGCCCTGCTGTTCTCATCATCATCATAGCCTTGAGACTAGACTTCATGGTGGTTTTATCTTGGTTTTTTCGTGGTTTTTTTTCCTCTTTTTTCTGGTCTGCCTTTGTGTCATCAGGTACAAACTGACTGGAGGGAAAATGCTGGCGTCCATGGAGCTGTGTTCAGCATGAAAGATCAGTGTCTGGCTTCCCTCTCGTTCATAGCTCTCATTTTCTTTCTTTCTAGAATATGTCTGTGCTGGAGAATCACCACTGGCGTTCTACAATTGGCATGCTTCGAGAATCAAGGCTTCTTGCTCACTTGCCAAAGGAAATGACGTAAGTGCTGCCGAGATGAAACGTACTGATGTGCACGCAGTAATGATAAGCCACTTTCTCTAGGGCAGGCTTGGGACCCCTTGTGTGAATGGCGGAGAGCCAGCCGGCTGTGCTTCCTGCTTGCACTGAGCTGTCTATCAGAGGAGATTTGGTGTCTGTTACAGCAACCCAGAAACCAAAATCTCTCTGTGCACTTTGAAAGGGCCTTGCACAGTCAATGACCTACAGTCAGGAAAAGGGATAATAAACAGCTCTCAGTTTTCACACACTTCAGCCTGAGTGCTCAGCTTTGCCAAATCCCTGTCCTTTAGATTAGCAAAATTGCCCTCCTATGTAGATCCAAATAATAAATATTTATCAAGAAGGAACCCAGACATTCTCAAGATAGATTTAAAATTAGTTCAAAAAAGTATGTTTTCTAATTGCCAGTCTTAGCAAAAATAGAAGTCAGAAATTCTTTTCTAAAAAGTCTTTTGCTAAGTAATTGAAATGGCCCCAGCAGTTTTTTTTTTTTTTTTTTACCGCTTAACTTACTTTATGTCTCTTGCACTTTAAACATAAGGGGAGACACTCGTTTTCTGGTTCACTATTTGATAGCCATGGTATGTAGGCTGAGTCCTACTAAATCAGAGGCTATTGCTTCATTTTCCTCATGCCCCCAAGTTAGCTGCTAATACTAAGGCTGCCACTAATTCTGATCTGTTTAATGAACATGTGCCCAGAACCCAAGAAACCTAGGTGAAAAGAGTATACAGATTGCTGTACCCTTCTTCAAGACAGGCACGTAACTTGAGGTCAAGGACCAAGTGGTGTCTCCCATCTGAACAAGCGCCACACTCTGGGTTATGGGTTGGTTCCTGGCCCCCTGATTTGATATGCTGTTTCCTGGCACCCAGAGGGATGTGAAATTTGCAGGAAGAATTCAGTTCTGATAAATTTTTACTCCCTGGAACTAAATAAAACCAGTTCTTGTGCATGGAATAAAAACTTATAACCTTTTACTAGAATAATAGATTGCAAAGACTGAAAGAATTAAATGCAATAAGCACTAAAAACTAGAGCAAGAAATCAAGCGAGAAGAGAGAGGAGGTAAGTGGTAGAGACAGATAAAGAAGAGAGGAGAGGAGGGAAGGAAGAATAGTGAGGACAGGAAAGAAGGAAATGCAAGGGAAAGGGGAAAGAAGGACTCTTGGGTGGCCAGGCTTCTCCCAGTCCATACCTGCGTTCATCCTATTTGTTACTCAATTACTGTTTGTTTCCTAAAATACTCATTTCATGTCTATGGATTCCAACAAAAAATATATTTTTATGTGTCTTTGTGGAACACAGTGTTATAAATTCCTTTTGCCAGAAGAATAATTGTTATACAATAATATATGTGAAAGGACTTTATAACAAAATCCATTATCAGAATCATTATTTTTCTACCTCAGGTAAATGCTTTAATGTCATTTTTCTGATTTTAAAAGTAGGGCAGGTTAATTATAGAAAGTAAGGGAAATTCAGGAAAGTGTTAGTTTGAACTCTGTAAAATTGTTCTTTTTAAGGACCAGAAACAGCAGACTTTTAGCACTTTCATGTGATTCGGCTTGATATAAAAGAGAAACCTGAAATTACTAGGAACTCTGCCATCCAAGGATAGTTCACGTTAACCTGCCTATTTTCTTTTAGTCTTTTTTCAATACAACATATTTTAACAAAATATGGTTATCTGGGAAACTTATTTTATAGTTTATGTCCTGAAATTTTATCTGCTATAAAGACTTTTTTCCAAGTCATTAAACCTGTTACTTAAAATTATTTTATCAGCCATATGGCATTATTGTGCTAAGTGACATTATTGTACACAACTACTGCCTTTCATTTGGAATGTAAGTGCTTTCCAGTATCCCAAGCTTTGATACCCTGTTTTCTCCGGAAATATTTGTAGATAAAAATTATTGGTCAGAAAGGTCTAAATGTTTAAGTTTCTTGTTGTATATTACCTCATTGTGCTTCCAAAAGACTTTATCTATCTGCATTCCCACTGATGGATTAATAAGAAAAAGTACTAATGTACCATCACCAAAATTGAGCTTTATCTTTTAAAAATATTTGCAAATTTGATGTTTATGAATATATATACACAAATATATATGTATATATAGAGAAAGTGGTTTTCATTAAATTAGTATGCATCCATTTCTTACAACCAAGATTGAAATTTTTCCATATATTTATTGATCATTGCTATTTCTTTAGAAAGCACATTTTTATATTTGGTCTTTTCCTATATTTTTATTAGTGTTATTTATTTTAGAATTCTTTGTATATTAACTACAGTAACCATTTGTTATATGTTGTAAATATTACTTGAAGTTTTTAGTTTGCCTTTTAATTTGATTCATGAAGCATTTCACCTAATTTTATTTTCCAATTATAAATTTAGTAAGTATTCATATTTTCAAAGAAGTCATATAATTTTGAGAACAAGAAAATAAAAATCAATCCTAATCCCCTTATAGATCTTTGCATTTTTTATGACCATAGAGATGCTTTATATGCTTTGCATTCCATTTTTAACAATAAAACATAACATTTTTCAATGTTAATTACTAACGCTGTACATCATCATACTTAATTGTACAGTATGAGTGTACAATTTAATTGTTTAACTAATCTCATTATAAATTTTTGTGATTTTTTTTCCCTGTGGAATATTTCATTATTGTAAATAACAATCGAATAAGCATCCTTATAACATATATCTTTACTAACATGTTAATGTAAATTTATAGATGAACTATTGGTCAATTTATTTATGTTCACCAAATGGTTTTTCCACTGATTCCTAAATTACCCTCCAGAAACATTGTACTAGTTTATATTCCCTAACAGAGAATGAGGGGAACCATTTTTTTCTCATATCATTGACAGCATTGGGTATTACAGTCTTTCAATAATTCAGCAAATTACTTAGCAGTTACTTTTAATCCTCACCAATAAAAATGGGAGAAATGATATCATATAGTAGCATAGCAGAAAGTAAATTAAAACCAAGAATATTTAATATCACTTTATTTTTGAGATGTGAATTTTTGTGAATTTTCTGTTTTATATAATTTTTCATGTTCTGAACTGGATTAAAGATGTATGTATGGCTTAAAAACAAAAACATTAGTGATGAAACTACAAAACTTTTAGAATATAATGTAGGGAAATTTTTCATCAGAGTTGGGAAAAATTTATTAAAGAGGAGAAAAAACTAGCCATAAATAAAAAGATTTATGGATTAAGCTACATTTAAAAATTAGACTTCTTGGTGGCATGGTGGTTCATGCCTATAATCCTAACACTTTGGGATGTCAACAAGGGAGGATCACTTGAGGCCAGGAGTTTGAGACCAGCCTGGTGAACATAGTGAAACCCCATCTCTATTTATAAATTTAAAAATAGAAATTATAAAAATTAAGACTTCCTTTCATCAATAGATATCATAAAGACGGCTAAAAGACAAACCACAGATACAATATTTGCAACTCATAGCTGACAAAGGACCAGTGTTTAAAATATGTAAAGAACTTCAGAATCAATAAGAAAAAGGAAGACAACTCAATAGAACAATAGATAAAAACTAGAGTGGAAACTTCACAAAAGAAGGAGTACACAGGCCAATAAACACATGAAAATGTGTCCAGGCTCATTATTAAACAAGAAAATTCATATTAAAACTACAGCAAGTTGCATGACATGCCCCACCAAACTGGCAAGAAATGCAAAAGGTAAGAATGTAGAACAATGACAATCTCATCTGCTATTGCTGACAGCTTAAATTCACACCATCATTTTGGAAATAATTGACACTATCCAGTAAACTGAAGATAAACATACCCTGTCGTCCAATTATTGCATTCCTGGACGTAGACTCTAGGGAGACTTCTGCACATGCATAACTAGAGGTACATAAGAATATTTACTGTGGCTCTTTTCATAGTAGCCAAACAGTAAGAAACAACTCAAGTGACCATGATAACTAGAACAGAGAATGGAAAGGATCAATGGAATTTTATACAACGGCGTACACTGTAATAATGAAAGAGGATAAACCACAGCCTACACACGTCAACATGAAGGAATTTCAGAAACATGATTTGTAGCTAAAGAAGTCAGTCACTAATACATACCATATAACTTAAAGTCCAAAAGCAGTTAAAATTAAATTGCATGGTTTAGAGATGCACTCACAGGTGGTAAAATTGTAAGTGGCAAGAAAATTATTAAAACAAAGACCAAGAAAGTGGTTACTTCTGGGCTTGAAACGAAAGGGCTGTGATGAGACAGGCAATGTGGCCTTCTGGGGTACTGGCAGGCAATGTTCTTGACTTGAGTGGTGATTACGAGGTGTTCATTTTCTATTTATTCATTAAACTATGTATGTATTCCCTATGCATTCTACTTATTTCATTTTTAAAGGTAAATTTTACAAATATTTATGAATTTTATTACCTTTTATATGTGAAGCTCTAATTTGCTTTAGCTAAGATATTCCATTTTCTCTCTACCTTCTGTTGACTAATATATCTCTTGCCCACTGGCTTATAACAATGTATCAGTTTTTGTTTTTGAAGTTCCAGAATCTCTTTCTGGCCTATGTACTGTGTTCCACTGACGGACCTTTCCATCCCATGGTACCATTTACTATGATTCTCTTCACTGTTATTACTGCTGTTATGCCCTCTTCTCTCTCCATGCAAATCTTCATGTTTGAATTAGTTTGAACTCTAAAAACACAACACCAATCTCATGATTCTGCAAGTCTTTTGTGTCCTCCCTAAAGCAGGCATTTCTATTTGCCTTTCAGTTTTTTCACCCATAGGAATGTCCACACTACCACAACGTTGTTTTCCAAGGTTTCAATCACTTTATGCTGTCCTTGGTATGCCTCCTGTCCAAGGACGGAACTGGTGGGTGAGAGACTTGCTCTTAGGCGGTGAAGGACTGGCACATTGTGTAATAAACAGAATAAAAGGCAGAAATGAGATTACAAGCCACCTGATGATGAGAAAATCAATCACCCTCATCAAAGGGATTTGCTTTGTGTGTTTTTCTCTTTCATTCTTGTGGATGCAGACAGGATATTGAACAGCAGCTGGGCTCCTTGATCTTGGCAACAGACATCAACAGGCAGAATGAATTTTTGACCAGATTGAAAGCTCACCTCCACAATAAAGACTTAAGACTGGAGGATGCACAGGACAGGCACTTTATGCTTCAGGTAAACAACAGTAAAAGCCATTCTTCTTGTTGAATAAAAACACTCAGCTGGGCTGGGTGTGGTAGCTCATATCTGTAGTCCTAGCTACTTGGGAGGCTGAGGCAGGAGGATCGCTTAAGTCCGTGAGTTCAAGGCTGCAATGAGCTATGATTGCACCACTGCACTCCAGCCTGGGTGACAGAGTGAGATCCTGTCTCTAAAAATACAAAAAGCAGCAACACCAATCCACTCAGGGCCACGATCAATAATTTTCGCATGTTTGAGAAGGAATTATCTCCCATGGTATGAGATCAATGACCTATTTTAGTAAAGGCTTTGAGATGCATGAAAATTATAAGTGGGTCCCAACCAAGCAAAGTCTGGGTTTCGTGTCAACAAGTTGATAATACCTCATTTTTCTTGTTTGGTAACTGATTTATCACAGAGTAATCCTGCTGGATGGCTGCATGCAGTAAAGTTCGAATACATTTTGTGTCTTGGTGTAAAATCAACTACTGCGATATGCAATTTTAAAAGTCTGTTTCTGAAATACAAAAGTATATTATATTAACTATAGTGCATACAAAAATTGAAAAACAAGTGGCCTTCCTTTACCTTAAACCTATTTAACCTGCTTTATTTCCTTTTACTACCTAAACTTCTATTTTCATCTGAGTCTCAAGCATGTTTATCTGATCTTACCATTTTTAGGCAGCAAAAAATAAAGTTGAATTGAATTGAATCAAGTCCATTCCTTCTGTTTTACTCCATGACAAGAAGCCATTTGTGACATGACAAATTACATCAGGGCAAAGTGGATGTCACCAGTAAAAATGTGGCCTGGCATGCAAACCAGAATCTTCTTTCTTGATCTTCCATTTTCTCTTCTTCCTCCTTTTCTTTTGGTGCAAAAGACATAATGAATGGACCCCAGACTCATCTAGATCGAGGAGATAGAGCAGCACTTGGAGATTGAATCGTTTAGTCCTTTTGTTCCAGGCTCTCCTGCTACCCTCTGTAGCTGTCCAAAGTGCTCCATCCTTGCCAGGAAATACCTTACTCCCAGCTGTAGAACTATGATTCCTTCCTTCCTTATTTCTTTCCAAACTAGGCTTCTAGTCCCTGAATGCCACAAGGATTAACCAGGTGTCTGATCTGAGTGACTAAAGCCAAGTTGTGAGTAGCTGAAAGATTTGACCTTAAACACGTGCATTTCAGAAGGAAGGCTTGCTAACTCAAATGCATCCCTTAAGGCACAAACTAGAGAAAGCTTCTCTGACACTTACCTACTTCAACCTGTACTGGTACCCCAACTAACCAGGAAATAAATATAAACAACCAAATTTGCAAGTTGATACGATCCAAGTCTCTTCCAGACCCCAACATTGCTATCAGCTCTGTGATCAGAAGGAATTGGGTCAAACCAGTGGGCACTGCTGGTCTCTTGGTAGCAGTTGGTGGTTAAAAGGGAGAATCTACTTCTCTGGGAATTCAAAGTAACCCTCCTAGAGTCATCATTACTGACAAAAAGCTGGTATCCCAGATCCAGACCAGTGTTAGGCAAGCCAAGAAGGCCCAAATTTAACTGTACAAACAAAGCATTCCTAGATTTGACATAACTTCATTGCCTGACTGGTGGTCTGAGTTTACACAGGCAGATATAATGCCAACATGCATAATTTCAGTGATGTATGGAGTTCCTCAGTGTGGCTACTGTGAGAGTGAAGTTCACATGACCTCACTTGAGCCTGGCAGGGACCCTGCAACCTCCCTGCCTGTAGGAGGTGGGGCAAGAAGAAACCAGGCCATAGCTTTCCTTGGCCTGCCCACCCAATTCTCCTCCAGCAAGCTCCACGTCCTTGGACTGTGGTTCGTCTCTGCTCCTCACTGCTATAAAGCCAGCATTCTCAATGCTGACTTTGTGTAGTGGTGAATAAGTGCAGTTTCCTGAAGAGGCATGTCAGGGAGGTACTCTGTAAATAGGGGCCTGGTACTGTGAGCAGACTGACGACTTGACAGCCTCTTTTGCTTGGGGTGCTTTCACAGCTAAAGAAGCTTCCTCTGACAATTTCTCCCTGCCCTGTCGTTTTTCAGATCGCCTTGAAGTGTGCCGACATTTGCAATCCTTGTAGAATCTGGGAGATGAGCAAGCAGTGGAGTGAAAGGGTCTGTGAAGAGTTCTACAGGCAAGGTGAGTAGTGGTCCAGCAGCTGAGATTTCACCGCCCCATCTTCTTTTAGGCATTTATCCTAATAAAACAGGAAACGGCTCATCTATCATGACATTTGTTCTCTCATCAACTCTTATCCTGACCTTTCTTTTTAACTCTCTTGCAACTCATCCAACCCTTCTTTGGAAAAAGTTAAAGATAAACAACACTGATGTATTGACTTACTATAGAAACAGGTAGTAATGAGGCAAAATAAAAATGAGCAAAAGTGGGACACTGATTATAAGTGGTTCTCCTCTGTGGATATAAGAATGTGTGGGACAGTTTGATTTTGACTTTGACCTTCATTTTAATGAGCTGAGCGCAGCCTAAAGGCTAAATGTCATTTGAGGTCAATGTTTTCCGCTGACAGAAGGACTTAGACTCCTTTTGTATTCCTTCTTCTTGTTTTTGTAAACAAAGTTAATAATGAAACTGGACACAACTGACCAGAAATTGAGCTCTTCCTTTCAAATATAGGTTCAACAGTGAAGTAGAAGAATTTTGCTGTGAAAAGACAAATGGCCCTGAATTAGGGTATAATTTTTAAAAGAATCAACCGCATTCAGAAATAAGGCAATGAATTAGCAAGCAGGATCTTGCTGTTGGGTGGGGTATCAACCTTTAAATACAGCCTTGTTTCTTCAGGCTTGGTTTCAGTGTGCAGGATGTTTGTTCAGGCATCAGCAGTGCCCTCATGCTAGTGACAGAATCAGGTTTGAGAGGCCGAGAACAAATAAAGCTTGAAGTGTCCCACATAGCAGCTCTGTGGGGAGGTCAAATAGCAACAGTGAGCCTTTTGGAGAAGGCGCCATTGAAAGATGCGTCAATGACATCGTGATGGCCCCAAAGACAGAAGAAGAATTGATTGAGCTCATGTGGAGCCAGAGGCTCTGCTCACCTATCTTTCTCTCAGAATAAAAGTGCTCATGTAACTCCTACAATTCTGTATATAATTTCACTTGAATTGAGTATAACTGGTTAGAAATCAAAATATCAGCTCTAGTTGCCCCTAAATAAAATCTCCAAGGAGGGCAAAACAAAAGGAAATATGATTAAATTGGAGGTAGGGGGTTTTAGTTTAGATGGAAAAACCTAGAACATCTGTAACACTGATCACTAAAGGCGAGCTTCCGGGCTTCCATACACTTTCCTCTGGCATGTTTCCTGGCAGAGGAAGAATAGAAAATGTAGATCTGGTCCTTTTTATTTAATAGCCTTATGGTCTAGCAGAAGTTCTGCTTATTTTAAGAGAAGATTAGACTCCCTGATCATCCAAACTGCCTGTCCTCCCTACTGAATTATTTTTAATTCTGTAAGGTTGGCTTGTGTCACTTTGATAAATCTTTTAGTTTAAGATTTGGACTCAAATCCTAGCTCATTCCATCCTGCTCCTGGCAGGCAGTCTTCCACAGACTACTAACAGTCCTAGACAAAGTATCTTTAATGTGATTCATGATGTTAAGCAAAGGAAAATCCTTAAAATCAAGGTTGAGGACACAGGGGGAAAAGAAAACAAGATCCTATGAGTTAGAAAAACTGTTATATTCTCAAAACAGAGATTAGGATTCCAAATACCATACACCTCCCTCCTCTCCCTGAAAAGAACTTAAAGTAGACTTTCTGTCCTCTTGTGACTAATGATTGCTATCATCTCAACCAACCTAGCTTCCCAGAAGCTTTTTTTTTGAATGTCTGCTTCCAGCCTTTTCTAATCCTCAGCATCACCATGATTTTCCTATGTACAAAGCCCTACTGGAGATATTATGAATAATACAAAGAACTACAGTTAGTCTATGCTTTGTACTCTCAAAGCACTACTTAGTATAGTTTCTAAAGGAAAGCAACTATGCAAAATTCCCCTTTATATTCTCTACATTGGCTAACAAAGTGTCTGAAACATAGAAGCATGTTAAATAAGTAAATGAATAAATGGTCTCATTGGAAGACCTCTAATGATAGAGGTCACAGGAGAAGATCCAGTGCCTTGAAAGGTAGGATCTGAGCTCAGTATTAAGTGATGTACATTGTTCTACACTTTCCAGTACGGTAACAAGGTACTTGTGACTGGTTCAATTTAAATTAAAATAAACAAGAGTTCCTCAGTCTTATTGATCATATTTCAAGGGGCTGCCACAGTGAGCAGTGTAGAGAAGATCTCCGTCATTGCAGAAAGTCCTGTTGGACAGCGCTGGTCTAGATAGAATGGAATAGAAATCACAAGGCAGGGATGTACCCTGCCTTATAGACCAGCTCGGTCTCATAGAAGATAAGAACGAGAGGATCGTGGTGGCTTCTGGACACCAGACTACAAAAGAGAACAAAACAATGGGAGTCATCTCAGAAAATGCATTTAGACAGCATACATTGTTGAAATAGAAGAAGATTTGGGGGAAGAGGACTAGCTAAGAAGCAACAACTAAGAATGAATGATCAACACACCAGACCAGGATAAAGTAGACTGAAAGAGGGCAAATAAGGTCTTCTGAGAGAGGGAGAAACAGGATGTGAAACCGGATTGAAGAGGAAGAAAGAAGCAGGGAGGTTGCAGGGTCCCCAGCTAGGCTCAGGTGAAATGGAAGGTGAAGGGAAGGGAGAGGTCAAGGAGACTCCTCCAAAGTGTCACACTTGACTGAAAGATCACTAATAACAGAAATTCAGAGGTGAGGCATGGAACTGGCTTTAGGTGGGTTTGTCTTAATATTAAATGGTGTCCTGTCCTGCCCTCAGAAGGCTATAATCATCTGGAGTTGAAGAGTATGGTGGCCAGGCTACCCTGAACCACTCAGGTTGAGCCCAAATGGTTTCCTCACTTCAGCATTGAGGATTACCAGGGACGACAGCCCCCAGGAAGTGAACTACAGTCTTAAAATGACAGAACTGTGGCCTCTGTAGAGTTCCAGCTCAATGGTTAAGTACAGACACTTTGAAGCTACGACTTCCTATGCTGGAATCCAGGCTCCCCACTTTAATGGTGGTGAAACCTACTAGTAACATACTGGGTCAATATACTTAACGTTCCCTTGTCTCAGTTTCTTCATCTGTAAAATGGGTATCCTAATAAGGTTGTTATTTGGATTAAATTAATTAACACATGCTTGGGTACAGAGGCTCACACCTCTAATCTCAATGCTTTGGGAGGCCGAGGCAGGAGGATCACTGGAAGCCAAGAGTTTGAGACCAGCCTAGGCAACATAGACAGATACTATCTCTATTTAAAAAAAAAAACAAACATTAGCCAGGAGTGGTGGTACATGCCTGTAGTCCCAGCTACTCAGGAGGCTGAAGTGGGAGGATCCCTAGAGCTCGACTGTTGAAGGGTACAGTGAGCTATGATGGCACCATTGTACTCCAGCTTGGGTGACAGAGTGACAGCCTACCTCTTATTAAAAAAACTGACAAATTTTTTTTACTAACATATGAAAAATGCTGAGAACCGTGCCTGGCACACAGTAATCACTATATAAATGTTGTGCTTTTCTCTCTTCTACTTTAGCAGAGAAGATTCACAACTGTGAATCTTAGCTAATGTTTCTGAGGACCAGCTCTTCCACTGATTAGTCAGATTATTTTTTTCCAACACAAGAATTACTCACAATTTTTACATTCAGGAAGGACTGATGAAGTAGTTTAATAAAGTGTTGTACGATGCATTTCTCCTTTGATCTTTTATTAATTTGGTGCAAACGTAATTGCAAGTTTTGCCATGGAAAGTAATGGCAAAAAATACAATTACATTTGTACCAGCCTGATAGCTGACAGAGGCATTAAAAAGAAACATTTCGAGCCAGGTGCAGGGGCTCACAGCTATAATCCCAACAGTTTGGAAGACCGAGGCAGGAGGATCACTTGAGCTCAGGAGATTAAGACTAGTCTGGACAACATGGCAACACCTCATCTCTGCTAAAAATTTAAAAATACATATTAGCCTGGCGTGGTGGCTCATGCCTGTCATCCGAGCTACTCGAGAGGCTAACGCAGAAGGATTGCTTGAGCCCAGGAGTTCCAGGCTGCAGTGAGCCAAGATCATGCCACTGCACTCAAGCCTGGGTGACAGAGTAAGACCATGTCACAAAAAGAAAAAAGAAATACCATTCTGACCTTTATAGTTTTTTTCACCTTCAGTTTAATTAGGTAAAATTCTAAAAAATCAGAATGGAAGAGTCTGATTAATTTTGTGGTTACAGACTGAGATGCCGCTCAGATGAGATCTTTCTAGCCCTTCTACCTCATTTCCTACCTACTTCCTGTTCCTGGTTGTTCTCGGGTTAAACAAAACTAGGTTTGATTTGAAGCAAATCAAACTGTGGAAATTTTAGGCACTTTAGTGGAGGAGGGAGAAGGAAAGATAAAACCTGTTTTCTTAACCTGTCACTTAAAGCCAGAACTTTTATTTCATGTGAGAAAATTTCTCATTTGTTGTTTTCTTGTTTTTATAGGTCTTGTTCAAAAGTTTATTCTAGTCCTAGAGCACACCTACTTGCAGTGAGCCATTACAAACAGTCATTGGCACTGTGGTATTTTAAATTTCTATAGAAACTACCAATGAAAGGCAGAGCAAGTCAGTGCTGAAGAGCCCCTACTGTTAACAAGTCAGGAAACAGTAACTCCCAGAATAACTTCTTCTGACAAGGTCATTAAAATTACTAATACTCATTTTATAAATTCTAGATTACCAACGTGTGGTTGTTTTTTTTTTTTTTTTTTTTTTTTTTTACTTTCTTCTTAGGTGAACTTGAACAGAAATTTGAACTGGAAATCAGTCCTCTTTGTAATCAACAGAAAGATTCCATCCCTAGTATACAAATTGGTGAGTTAAATTCAGTGTTAAGTTTAAATGAATACCGTTGGCACATCTCACAAAAGTCACAAAGAAAAGATCTACACACAACTTTCAGAAGATCAGCACTGAAGGTTTAATCAACATCCCTTTGAATGGCTGAGTCCAAATTAACCCTTTAATCACAACTAATTTACTGGCTAATTGTCTATTGAGAATTTATGAAACATAGGATAGAAGCTTTGTTACAAGCCCTTAACTAACTTGTATTATTTTGATTTTGTAGTTTAGAATAGAGTCAAAATCAGAAAGAGTAGAAGAAAAGTAACAAGAATCAACTATTTGCACTCTCTTCAGGGCATGAAGGTGGGAATTCTCAGAATCTGCTTTCAGGACCCTTCCAGTTTGGGCCACTACCCCTTTTCCCTAACACTTGCTCCCAGTCTCCAGGGCCCAATCTCCAGGCCTAAAGCCTGTGAGCCATGCTCTCCCGCTGTGTCCTGGGATCCCCTGTCTCACTAGTCCTTCCTTCAAAACGTATTTTCAGGTTCATTCTCTTAACCACACTCTCTTGCAAGTGTCAATGGTGGGAAACAAAGTATGATGCCAATGTATCCAAAATAATTATGGCTTTATCTAATTAAGTAATGAAGCAAATCAGTCATGAACTCTTAAGTCATGAAGACCATGAAGCAAATCAAATTGTGGAAATTTTAGGCACTTTAATGGAGGAAATATTTTTGCTCCAGTAAGAATTTCTATCACACCTTAAGACACTCCACCAGTTCCACCCACCTGTAAAGCAAGTCTTTCTTTTCCTTGCAGTTCCCTTCCATTGAACCCGAACTCAGAACTTTATTTTCCTTATAAATGCCGATCCTGACATGTACCAGTTCATGTTTTGTACCTGTTCCCATAAACTTTAGACAGCTGAATGCATTCACAGCGCTACTACAGACACTTGCAAGGCTCAAGGTTTAATGGTTTGACGTTGGTAGGGAAGGGGACATCTGAAAAGATAAGCTGAAAATTAAGAAAACCAGAGCAAGTTAGAATTGTATAATATCACCGAAGGTCAAATCTAATCTACTGTCCCACAAAGGAGTCATAAAGTCATCCTTAGGAAACAGGACAAAATAAATCTAGCTACAAAGATTTTAATGGAATATACAACTATCAAAATAGGTATGTTTGATTATTAGGCATTCATTTTTTTTTCCAAATTGTCCTTAATATTGTTACATAGTTTTGACAGTTAAACTGACTCCTCCACCCCAAAGTTGGGAGCTGGGGGTGGTGACATAAAAAAATAGAACCCAGAAAAGATGATAATACAGAATTGCTGGGTGGCTGGCAGGGAAGCATCAGCAGCAGAAATGCAGCCTCAGCCTCCTGGGATCCAATTCTCTCCTATCAATTGCTTTAGCCATGGAGGCACTGCAGACAAAATTCAAAATTAGATGCTAACTAAAGTCCTAATCCTGAGACTCCCTGTGTTAAGCTCTAGTTAGAAAGAAATTTACCAAGCAACTGTCAATGACATTTTGAACCCCCTAAACAAAAGGACTCACGTGATTCAGCATACAACCTGGATTCGTGAGACAGACCTGATTTCAGAGATTCTGTCTTGTTGTCATGAGAACACACTTATTTTGTCAGATCGTATGTCCTGATTTTCAGCTCAGGAAAATGTGGTTACCATAGACACCTCTTTTAAAAGGGGCCCGGGGTTGAGTGAATAGGAAAATCCTATGGATGCTACACTAGCACACCAATAATAAAGAGAAAGGGAAGATGATTATAAAACAACCCTTAATACATAAATCTTTGTCTGTTTCACACTGGCCAGCTCATAGAGACTGAGGGTTGGGGGGGTGGTAGGGACAGATCAGGCTAAACTGGTAAAAACCCCAAGAGTTAAACAGAATTTGGTGGATTCTGCAGGCTCTAGCCCCCGAGACAACAATTTTTCCAGTGGGTCCTAAGTAATGCAGCTATTTCTTCTGTCCTTATTCCTCTCTGACTGAAACGTTCCCTTTCTTTTTCCTGCCTCAATCCAAAATGAGAATTTTCTGAGTGCCACTCTCAGCTAGTCTCAGACCTGATTTTTCTTTTTCAGTAATTCACATCTCCCCAAGTGGAACTAGGGCTTAATTTCTCCTCCCCAACTCCACGCATCCTTCTCTCTACCAAATTCTGCATTTTCAAAGGAAGATATTAGCCAGGCAGGGTGACTCATGCCTGTAATCCCAGCACTTTGGGACGCTGAGGCGGGCAAATCCCTTGAGGCCAGGAGTTCAAGACCAGCCTGGACAACAAGGCAAAACCCAGTCTCTATAAAAAAAAATAAAAATATTAGCTGGGTGTGGTGGCATGTGCCTGCCTGTAGTCCCAGCTACTCTGGAGGCTGAGACAGGAGGATCACCTGAGTCTGGGGGGTAAAGGCTTCAGTGAGCTGTGATCACGCCACTGCACTCCAGCCTGAGTGACAGGGTGAGACCCTGTCTCATAAAAAAATTAATTAAAACAAAAAATAAAGAGGTATTAAATCAAATGAACCTCTAATTGGTGAAATCTATAGAAGGCTGAAGAGAAAGAGGTTTTCCTTCAATCCTTGTCTACTCTGAGGTTACCATTTTCCCTATTCCCCCTTCCTCCCCCCAACCCCCTTCTATTCCATCACCCCTCCAGGAGGACAATAGCCCTTGAGAAGAGAGAGGTTGGCAGAACACACTGATGGACCAGTTTCCAAATCTGATAATGTGGAAGCCTTCCTTAATTTGAAAAACTGCCTTCTGGTGTCATTCAGACTTTAAAATCACTTTTCTACCTAGCATAAGAAGTCTTGATATCTGAAAAGTACACAGATAGAATACCAGGGTCACTTCAGAAAGAAAATGAGGTTTTTCTTTTTTTTGAGAGTTGGATTTTTAAATGTTGGATTTGTAACTTTTTTATACTGAGGTAAACTTAATATTCGTACTTTGAACTTTAGTACAATTTTGCAAACTGTCTTTTTAGATATCTAATATCTCTTTGAAGGTGAATGATATTAGAAATTAAATATGGAGATTCTGGAGGAGGTAAAGAAAATTCGAGAACAGCAATCAAAATGCGAAGTCCTCATCTGCTGACACCCTGTACAACCTTACCAAAATGCCAAATACAGACATTGAGTCACTGGGTTAACTTTCCCACTCCAGTTCAGGTTCTCTACTATGATCTCACAATATTTAAATCATATTTCACATCAGATGAGACAATGCAGAAATGTACAACAATACTGTGTATTGCTGCATCCCTCTTCCATCTCTATGGCATTCTCAAAGGCCAAGTGTCTGCTGTTTGTTCAACAAAAAGATAATCAAATCTAGCCTGTAAATCACATGCCTGTAAACATACAGGATTTGCTGTTGGAAATTCTCGTTAGGCTGAAAAACATTTGCCTTTTCTCCCCACAGCTACACATCAAGGAAATATACAATAAAACCTAAGTAAGTCCAAGTTTGTGATGATTCCAACAGTTCTGGCTTAGACTGAAAGTTATCTTTTTTTAATAAACCATGTTTATTATGAAAAGCACATTAACAGCAAAACTTGATTAGAAAGCAACAAATCTGAAATATGTAAGAGAACAGACGTGCAAACAAAGAAGTCTTATCAATCTTATCTAGTCATTAAAGCAGGACTTTCATACAGGTAAAAAACCTGTATTCAAAATGAGTGAACATTCTTTAAACTTGTTTAACACAACTGAAAGCAAGACAGGACTGTTCAACGATAATCTTGAAAAAGATATCCCACAGGGTAAGGGTATGAATTCTTCAGGTGATCTAAATATGTGAGGTGTCCCTTCCTGGTGTCATTTGCCCTTTGCATCCCTTCCCCACCTGCCTTCTTTAGCTCCAGGACAGACATATATACATATACATACACACACACACACACACACACACACACACACACACATATTTTCTTATATGTCTTTCTCCCTCTGCAAATAATAATAGCCAATATTCACTGGGTGTTTACTCCGTGCCAAGAGCTTTCTAAGCACTGTACATACATTAAGTCATTTAATTGTAACAACCCTATGGGTTTAGCATTCTCTTTAGCATCTTTTTACAAATGAGGAAACTGAGGCACAAAGCCATTCAGGGACAAGCCCAAAGTGACACATCTTATGCTCCTAGGCTGAGGGTAACCACCGTTATCTTGCTTGCCTTCCTGTCCCTGGAGCTGAAAAATTTTATTAGGCTGAAAACATTTGCCTTTTCTCCCCACAGCTACACATCAAGGAAATACAATCAAACCTAAATAGGGCCGTGCGCAGGGGCTCAGGCCGGTAATCCCAGCACTTTGAGAGGCGGGGGCGGGCAGATCACTTGAAGTCAGTAGTTCGAGACCAGCCTGGCCAACATGGCGAAACCTCATCTCTACTAAAAATAACAAAAATTAGCCAGGCGCCGGGGGTCCCCAGTCGTGCTTGGGAGGGAGCAAGGAGCGGTTTCGCCGCCCTGTGGAGCTGAGCCTGCCCTGCCTGTTCTAGGTTTCATGAGCTACATCGTGGAGCCGCTCTTCCGGGAATGGGCCCATTTCACGGGAAACAGCGCGCTGTCGGAGAACATGCTGGGCCACCTCGCGCACAACAAGGACCAATGGAAGAGCTTGTTGCCCAGGCCGCACAGAAGCAGGGACAGCAGTGGCAGCGGGCCCGACCACGACCACGGAGGCCAAGGGACTGAGAGCGAGGAGCGGACGGCGCGGGAAGGCGACAGCTCCTAGGGCCGGCCCAGCTCAGACACGGACACCACGTTCTCCAGCGCGGGGTGGGGTCCGGGGGAACCCTTGCCCAGCGGCCCATCCACTCTCTGGGTGTTGTCCTGGGGCTCTTTGGAACGCCACCTTCCTCCCACTTACCTGCCTCCCCTTCTTTTTGCAAGTGTACAGAAGCCATTTTTCACCTCAGCATTCGCTGCCAAAATGAGCAACTCCATTCAGTAACGTGGGGGGCTGATCCCACGGGCAGGCTCGCCCTGCTCCAGGAGACCTGATAGGAGGAAGAACGAGGTGCTCCCGCCTTGTCTGCCAGGGCCCCGGGTCCCACTGGACCAAGCAGCAGTTCTCGAGTCCGGAGTGTTTGCCATCTGACTGCTGATCTGCGTGACAGAACCACCAGCATATTTGCAACGCCAAGGATATTGATCTTAAGTGCAAGAGTACAAATAAGAGCGTGAGAGAAAGTACCTTCTATTTTAATAATAATTATTATAAAAATAATAAATCTTTTTAACTTTTATATTTGATGCACTAGACAATGGAGCTGCAACTTGGACTAAGATCATTCAATGTACCCAAACTTGAACAGGGGGTTCATTGTTTTGCTATTGACTTTATTATGCCACTTTGGGGCAGAGACTTGGCATCTTCTCAGCTTAAGAAACCACGTTTCCTATCCAATCCGAAGGGAAGGTGCTGTACAGTTCATTCCTTTGCACCATTAGCCAATCTGTCTTTTATGGATTCCATGACATGTTTATATTCACCCATGTACATTTTCTGTAAATATCAAACGCTACTGATTCCCATGCCAAAATACATGAGTATTATGGGATTGCTACCTGTACAAACAATGGCACTGTGAACAGAATACTGTTAGTTTTAATACAAGAGAATGCATTTGTAAATATGGTATAGAGTTTATTAATATACTATTGTTTGCAGATAAAGGCCTTAACTTTAAACATCTTTCATCTTCTGAAAGCTGCCCGACTTTAATCCTCATAGATGTCTTTCTCAACTGCCTTCCCACGTCCATCTGTATGTTTTCCAGCTAAGGTCACAAACCAAAACTGAATAAAGTCTTTGAGGAAACATTTTGGAAACTTCACATGCATTCCGCTTGAGACCATAGTGTTTAATCTATGGCACCAAGCATCGTTTCCTCAGATTAATGAGACCCTTCAACAAGCCTGAATCAGTCACTTTTCAACGCAGCGATGTTTTAACAAGCCAGCTGCTAAGCTTGTGTTTATGTGACTCCTGTTACAGAACATGGCGGTGCATCAGCCTCACAGGAGACATAGCAGGTCTTGAAAACCTTCTATGACCCTGCCATCTAACCATCAGGGAATTCCCTGCTCCCATGCCACACATTTGTCTGTTATGGCTACAGTACCAAAGTACTTTTGGTGTATGGCTGGTGTGCGTTTCTTTAGTGTCAAGAGTAACTGGATTTTTCTTTTTCCTCAATCTCATGTGAACAACTACCCAACTGTTTAGCTGAAGTTCATATTATTTAAGTAAAGAAAATATTTCAGTTGTATAACAGACTTTACCTTCCTGGCAGGTCATTGTAGTTAATTATGTCTTTTAGCTAGGAGTATCACCTTGGAATTTCGTTGCCATTTTTTCTGCAGACACTTGGCCGTAAAATCAGTTTGTTACAGCATTCTTCTCTAGGCTGCTAAACGCTGTGCATTGAGCCTTTTCTTTAGAAGTTTCAGCATAACTAATGTTAGATGAAAATTGCTGATGTCTCTTTCTTTTTACCTTAAACAGCGTGGTAGTGGGAGAAGGATTGTTTCTGCCACTATCAACCTATTCCTCAAGCTGGTAGAATGAAAGCTAGCGCTCATTTCCTAAGTACAACTGTTTTGGGAGGTTTTCTCCTAACAAACAAGTAAAATATTGATTGACCTGTAATAAGTTCCTATAGAGAGACTGAGGCTTGCAGAATTAAGGTTTAGGGGAAATTTTGGAAAGTTGGTTATATTTTCATTAAAGTAGGAGAGATTGTCAGAGGGTGCTAAAGAAAGTGTGAAGATCTTATGAAATGGGTGGATGGTAAGTTGAAATTATTGATGTGGGTAAGAAGGGAGGTTGTGGAAAGCTAACAGTAACTTTGTATTTTTTTTTCTGTAAAACTCTGAGCTGATATATTTTTCTGTATCACTTTAGTATTATGCAGCTCTCAGCTTGGTGAGGTCCCAGAAGAGAATATGTAAGATGTATTCCTATTTCCGAGCCAGTCTTACTTTGGTTTGATGGTGCAGAAAGGGCTTTTGAGTAGTCTATTTTTAATGTATATAAGGTCAAATCAAGGAAGGCAATTGCTGGGGACAAGAAAGGTAGGGTTAGGAAAGAAGACACCATTTTAGCTAATGGGGTTTCTGCCTTGGGTCTAAAAAATGGCTTTGTTTAAATTATATGATCATTTAGATAAATGAGATTCCAGGTGTGCTTAGTAGTTCCAAGTTGATAGGGCAAAAGTGGCTATGTTACAATTAGGTCTTGAAGCACTCACAGAGAAAAAACTGCCAAACATCCAGTGGGTAAGCTTGTGATGCAGCTACAAGTACATAAAAATCTGAAGTAAAATGAGGCATAAACTCAATGCAGCTGCCTCCCTCATTCCACTGTCTGCAGAGTTCTTGAGTTCCTCATTTGTTGGTAAAAAGAAAAAGAATATGAATGTATTTTTTTCTTGCCTATTAGTGGACCTCTTGCAATATTTCAATAGGAGTCCAGTTACTAGTTAAAACACAGCTATTGGATCATCCACAGATTTTATCTTTACAATCTTGTTCTCCTTGTCCATGGACCATCGATAGTTGGCTTGCCAAGTTTAATACTTTCATTGCTTGAGTAGAAAGGAATCAAAGGGCTGTGTGTAGTAACCTGATGGTAAAGTTAGGATCAAATTAAGACATAGAGAGAGAATATATATCACGGCCAGGCCTGATAGGCAAAACCTGCTCTTGCTTTTAATAGCAGTGATGAATTGTCAGGACCTTATTTATGAAACGCTGATCCCGTAACTCCCTGCTAGGCTGAGTAAAAACCAGGCTCTTTCTCCCTGCTTATGACTTCCCACAAAGGGACTTGCGGCATCCTGCAAACTTGTCTTCAAATAGTGCTTTCTACAAAACTAGCATTTGTTTTGTAATCTTTTCTCATGTTGAATCAGATCTGCTCACTGATTTAGGTTTGGTTATGAGCTTGTATCTCACTGTATTTCTCATGCTTTGTTCTTTTAAACCCTTTAAAAACTGTGTCATTTTGTATACATGTGTGAGGTTTGGGAAAAAAAAGAAAAAAAAAAACACCTTGTGAGTTTTGCTCAAAATGTGGCCTAAATATCCATTGGCATGTCTAGATGAACAATTAAAAATAAAGATCATTTCTTTAAAATATCACAAGATGAAAAGATCCTAATTCTCACCAAGGAACATGTTACCAGCCAACCAACTGGATTCCATAAAAGGAAGCCACTGCTCAGGAAACGTTCAAGGAAAGAACGCAGGTGCAAACATGGTCCACGTGACTCCTTCCACTTTGGAGGCTACAGAAACACCCATGTATGTCCATGAAGGTATCACTTGCTGGTTAGTGCCAAGTTAGAGAAACCGGGCCACAATTCAGCTCTACATTTCCCCAGAGTCCTGATATTTTTCTGACTCATATTTGTCAAACTCATATATGAATGAGAATGAGGTACAATGTTTTAAGTTGTAAAAACATAACCGACTCAGTGCAAGAATTATTTGTGAACAATAGGTTCTCACATTTCAGAATTACAGGCCATGAAGAACAATAGACCAGTTCAGGCAGAACAACTGAGTATTCTAAATCCATCTGGAAAGAGAGAAAAAAACCACTGCCAATGTTTCCAATGTTTTCTTGGAGCTTTATGTATTGTCCTCATTTTATTAAGATTTGTGTTCAGAATCCCTCTGACTACTTAACGACTTCCCATGTTTGAATGCAAAGCTACTTTTTCATCTGTGGATGTTCTATATCACACGATAAAATCCAAAGAGATGCCTAGTAGTATTTCATGTAAAGGTCAGGCATGACTTCCAAATGTACATGGGAACCTAGCTGAAACATTGTCAAATAGGCCAAGCCTACATGAGCAGTTAGATTTCGATTAAAGAAATATTGATTGAGGGTCTACTATGTGCCAGATGTGGAGCTAAATTTTGGGATATAAAAAGACCCAGTCCTTCCAGGAGCATTCAAGCTTGTCCCAGAGACTGGAGTTACCAGTGAACACTTCTTAGAGAATTCGTGAAACAGCTGTGATTGCTCAAATGCAGCTAACACTCCCTCCTGGCATACAACACAATAGAAAGCAGACACTTCCAAGACAGAAATGGATCCCAATCCTGGTTCTGTCACTAATTTATCCTCTGACTAGAGAGAAGTTACCAAAAAACTGCTATAAAATTATTTCAAGACAATAATATATTTTATAGTATTGTGTGGCAATTAAAAGAGATTGCATACAAAAGGCACTAAGCATGTCCTCTGGTACATGGTAGATGCTGAATACATAGAGGGTCTCCCTTCAATTACAAAATCTTACCAAATAGCCATTCTTGCAGTAATAGGAATGGGGAGCGTTTACGGGGCACAAAATATAGATAAAGAAGAATTGGTGGTTTCACACTAGGAAGTCAAACTTATAATTAATCCAGAGAGATTATTAGAAAAAAAGTTTAAGTTTTAGCTGATGTGGTTTGAAATAACATTGGCTTGTCTTAGTCATCTACGCAATTTATTTCATTGTCTGAAATTCAAATTCCCATATTAAAAGTGCTGATATAATCTTCAGCATTTTCTTTCCTTTTAAGGAAGCAAGGCAGTAGGGTTTTAAAAGCATTGTTAGGGCACTGTGGCTCACATCTGTAATTCTACCACTTTGGGAGGCTGAGGCAAGAGGATTGCTTGAGTCCAAGAATTTGAGACCAGCCTGGGCAATGTAGTGAGACCCCCATCTCTACAAAAATAATTTAAAAATAATAAAGTGTGGGCTTTGGACCAGGTACCTTACACCGGTATCTCAGCCCTTTGGTAGGCCAAGGTGGGAAGATCACTTGGGGCTAGGAGTTCAAGACCAGCCTGAGCAACACAGCAAGACCCCTGTCTCTACAATAAGTAAAAAGTAACTTAAAAAAAGTGTGGGCTTCAGAGTCAGATAGACCAGAATTTAAATCCCTCATTATCATTAACTACCTAACCCTAGGCAGTTTATTTAATATCTCTGAGCCTCCATCTCCTCATGTATAAAATGATAGTAACATCAACCTCCTGAGTGGTTGTGAGGGTGAAATTAAATAACATACATAAAGTATATAGCACAATTTTTAGCAAAAAGGGAGTACTCAAGAAATGTAAATTCCTACATCACTTAAGAAAAAAATGTCTATGAAGTGGGAGTTAGGATGTATTTTTCACTTTCTGTAGATTGTGCCAAATTTTATGCAAATGAAAACAAGATGCATTAACAGAGACGGAGAGCGATTATATCTACAGGTGGCCAGGTCAGTCATAAAAATAATCCTTGTATTACGGACAAAAAACTATTTGAAAAAATGATTAAAGAAAAAAGACAGTGACTCAGAGGTGCTAAGGATATACTGATAAGACCAAGGACAGCTCCCAGATCCTTCCCCTTGGAGACCCCACCCCTCCCTGACCCCTCCCGGACCCCTAAAAAACAAAGCAAAACAAACAAAGACCAAGGACAAATAAGGGATTATTTCTTAAGATTTTAAAGTAAATATTCCACAGTTCAGCCCAAGAGAACTAGTCGGTCTGGTTAATTTAAGACTTTCCTAGAGCTGACAAGAATACAGCCCTGGCTAGATAGAAGACTTAGTTAAATAAGCAAAATTTGATAACCTATCAGGTTTTCATGATGTCCACCCAAATCCTACAATTCCTATCCACCAAGGTTCCTGGTAGCCCTTCCCCTTGTCTCCTCTTCATCAGATCCTTTCTGGCCACTGGCAACAGAGGCTGAGGACTCCTGGAGAATCTCTGCAAATAGATGGCTCTGGGCAACACAGGAAGACCCCATCTCTACTGAAACTGTTAGAAAATTAGCCAGGCATGCTGATGCAAACTGCTGGTCCCAGATACCCAGGAGGCTGAGGTGGGAGGATAGCTTGAGACCAGGAGTACAAGTCTGCATGATATGTGATTATGCCACTGCACTCCAACCCAGGTGACAAGATCTTGTGTCAAAAAATAAATTTAAATTTAAAACTCAGTTCTAAATTAACATTTTCCAAATGGCATAAAAATGTGTGTGTCCAAAGATGTTTGCTAAGTGTTCCCTGAAAAAAAAAAAAAAAAAAAGTGGCTTCGTAGTCAAAGAATTTTGAGAAACAATGGATTAAATACATGGGTTTTGCTCAAAGATATTTGTTACGTGTTCTCTGGGGGGGGAAATGGCTTCATAATCAGAGAATTTTGAGAAATAATGGATTTATACATAAGTTTTGCTGAAAGATGTTTGTTAAGGGTTTCCTGAAAAAAAAAATGACTTCATAGTCAAAGAATTTTGGGAAACAATGGATTAAATGCATAGGTTTTGCTGCAGTATGCTTCTCAAGTGCTAATGGATATCTTCAACAAGGTGATACGGATGACATAGTTCGTTTGGATCTAGCTTTGATTTCATATCACAAAATCTTCCTTAACTATTCCAACCCAGGATGAGCTATCATTTTATTGTGATTGTCAGCTGTTTCGTGTTATCATTAATGATGCATGTGTGTGCATTCTGCCCAATCTGAGGTGCAATTTGTCATCATGGTTAACTTGCCTGAGTTCATGGCTTGACTTTACCACTTAGTAGGTGTCTGACTTTGGAGAGTTTTCAAACTTTCTGTGCCTCAGTTTCTTCATCTGTAAAAATATTATCTATTTCATAAGGGTTTTGAAGATTAAAAGAGTTCGTGCATGGAAAGCCATTTGAATGATGCCTGGCACAGAGAAAGCGCTAAGTATTGGCAAAAGCCATCATCTTCCCACATCCCCCTCTTAACCTGACTTGTAAGCTCTTTGATGATGGGGATAACTACCCTTTTAAAAACTATTCTCAGCCAGGCATGGTGGCTCACTCCTGTAATCTCAGCACTTTGGGAGGCCAAGGCGGGTGGATCACTAGGTCAGGAGTTCGAGACCAGCCTGGCCAACATTGTGAAACCCTGTCTCTACTAAAAATACAAAAATTAGGCAGGCATGGTGGCAGGCACCTGTAATCCCAGATACTTGGGAGGCTGAGGCGGGAGAATCCGGGAGGCAAAGGTTGCAGTGAGCTGAGACGGCACCACTGCACTCTAGCCTCGGTGATAGAGCAACATGCCATCTCAAAAAAAAAAAAAAATGCTATTCTCCATAGCATAGCACAGTCTTAAATAAAAGAACTTATTTATTTTTGATTGACAAATTGAAAATCACATTAGAATATGTTAACATTTAAATCCATACAGTTAAACTCCAATTGTAACAATAAATGTCCTAATAATTTGAATGCAGACGCTGTTTTTTCGTGTCCACGGTTGCTATCTGGTAGACCTTTAGCATTTTGAGAAACATAGTTTAGGAAAACAGTTTTTCTCCTCTCAGTTTATGAGTATACTCTTCTGAGTGGTGACAGTAGAAATAGTTTCCCTGAAGGCTTGATATCCAAAGACCTCTAGGTTTTTCTCTAGCCAACTGGAAAAGAAACCTACAGAAACACCACTAAATTGCTTCCTTTGCGGGACAAATTTGAGTCTCCTATTGTAATGCACAATCCAAGAGAAGACAGAGACAAATCCGAGTGCTCATCTTTAAAAAAGAACGGGGAATGACAGATGAGCCTCTTATTTTATCCTTGTTAAAAGCACTTCAGATTACATATAACCTACTCCTACTCTTCTTCCCAGTAAGCAATTATATGTGCATTTTTAAAGTTGTCAGCAAAGTAAGCCTAATGGACCAAAATGTACGATCAGTTTTGGGGGTTATTTATTTCTTCCTTCTTCCCACTGCTGTAATTTGGTTTGGGCCTTTTTTAACCGGAGAGTCAGACTTTACATTTTAATGAATTCATTTTCTCAGAAACATCTGTCTCAGTCCACATTTGGAAAAAAAGAAAAACTTCTACATGAAAACAAAAGACCTATAGTGTTATAAAATAGCATACATGAGAATTATATTCTGTAATTACCAGTTTTCAAGCATTAACCTTACTGAGACGGAGACAACAAAAAGTTCTGATCTTTCAATACTTGAGTTATGTAACATGTTCTGAAGTATTTCTGAGATGCCTCTACTGACTTTACTTATTAAAAATGTGTTCATTATTTTAGAGATAGCTTGACAAAAAACACCTTTTGGCATCTGAAGCTTTATCTTAAACTCTAATGGGAAAGTTGAGATTTTTTACTCCAATCAGTGTGAGGTTTTCTGTTGTTTTTGTTTGTATTTTTGAGACTGAGTCTTGCTCTGTTGCCCAGGCTGAAGGGCAGTGGTGCAATCTTAACCCACCGCAACCTCCGCCTCCTGGGTTCAAGTGATTCTCATGCCTCAGCCTCCAGAGCAGCTGCGATTAGGATTACAGGCACACGCCACCACGCCCAGCTAATTTTTGTATTTTTAGAAGAGATGAGGTTTTGCCATGTTTGCCAGGCTGGTCTTGAACTCTTGACCTCAAGTGATCCACCTGCCTCGGCCTCCCAAAGTGCTGGTATTACAGGCATGAGCCACCGTGCCCAGCCTCAGTGTTTTTTTTAATAGTAGGTTTCCAGCTCTTAAGTATGATTTCGTGAATGTTCAGCCCTACCACCAACCTGCAGAAATGTCAGGTAGCCAGATGTGGGCCCCACCCACACAGTGATTGTCTGATCACTGCACAGACTGTGAAGTCCTTGGGAACCAGTGTCAGCTGCTGAGGAGTATGAGATGAGAAGAGCCTTCAACACGTGGCAGGCCACAGTGCAAGGACTGCATGCCAAGACCTCATCCTGCTGAGAGTTGGGGTATGTACAAATGTCATCAAGAAAGGCCTAGGATTGTGGGAGGAGGCGGGTAGACTAATTTGAATATCTAAAATGTGTATGACTTGTCAATAAAGTTTTATTTGGGCTAGCAAGCAAACCAGGAGCAATTAACTAGACATCTTTGTTTCTTCTTTGCATAGTCAGAGCTAAGCTTTCTAGGCACACTTAAACATTTTTGTATGCATCATTGGTAAAGGCTCTGATCAGATGTCAAGTGTATTGGTTGGGGGGAAGATGGCCGACTAGGAACAGCTCAGGATTGCAGCTCCCAGTGAAAGTGCAGAGGGTGAGTGGACGCCGCATTTCCAGACAGATTTTTATTGCCCACAGACCAGGAGATTCCCAGGCGGAAGAGCCCCATGGGTCGCCAGTGCGGCTGTTTCGGCCCGTGTGGCTGCTTTGCCTGTGCCCTGGCGCAGCGGTTTTCCATACAAAAGACACTGGTCCAGGTGCCCTCTTAGCTGGCAATTGGAGCCCTGTGATGGCAGAGTCGCCCATTCTTCTGAAATAGTGAACCAGGCCAGAAGATTCCTAGGCAAAAAAACTGCCAGGAATCTCTGCACCGCTGTTTCAGCCGGCTTGGTGAGTCGCGGCACGGGAGATTCCGGCGCCTTTTCAACAGGTGACTGGAACACTGGGAGAGTCAACGGTTCAACAACAACAACACAAAAAGACTCTGAGTCAGGGATCCAGGTGATCAGGCTCCCACCCCCCCCCCCAGAAAAAAAAAAAAAAAAGTAATTGAAAATGCTCTGGGTTGAGAGTTTCGCAGCAAGCACAGCTGAACCCGGGACAGTCCAGCTCTGTCGGGGAGGGGCGTCCGCCGTTACTGAGACACTCCACCACTACGGAGGCAGTCTGACCATCGCTGAGGCAGCCTGCTGTTGCCAAGGCAACCTGCCACTACAGAGAGAGTCCGCCATAACAGAGGTGGGCCACCATTGCCGAGGCAATTCTAACTACACCCATATAAACAGGACTGCAGGGAAGATCACACGGCAGCTGGGCGGAGCCCACAGCAGCTCAGCAAAGCCTCTGCAGGCAGACAGTGACTAGGCTGCCTTCTTGCTGGGCAGGGCAGCCCTGAAAGGAAAAAAAAAAAAAGGCAGCAGCACAACGGAAACTCATAAATAAAGCCCTAACGCCCTGGGACAGAACACCTGGGGGAAAAAAAAAAGGGGGAGTTTATGAGTTCTGCTGCAGCAGACCTAAACATAACTGCCCAGCAACTCTGAATGAACAACAGAGCTCACAGCTCAGGACCTGAGCTCCAATAAAGGACAGACTGTCTCCTCAAGCAGCTCCCTGACCCCCATATATCCAAAGAGTCACCTCATAAAGGAGAGAACAGACTGACATTTGGTGGGCATCCTTCTGGGACAAAGATAGCAGAAGAGGAAACTGGTAGCAACCCTTACTGTTCTGCAGCTGCTGCAGGTGATCCCCAGGCAAGCAGGGCCTGGAGTGGACCTCAGCAGTCCTACAGCAGAGGGGCCAGACTGTCAGAAGGAAAGCTAAGAAGAAGTAACTTCAGCATCCACAAACTGGAAGTTCACTCAGACACCCAATCTGAAAGTCAGTAACTACAAAGACAACAGGTGGATAAACCCACAAAGATGGGAAGAAACCAGCACAGAAAGGATGAAAACACCCGAAACCAGATGTCAAGTATATTGGCAAATGTCGTCCATACAAATCAGGTGACTTGTAAGAAGTGTTCACTGGGGCTTAATTTCACTTCAGAAACAACAGCATTACTGCCTAGTTTACAATTTATAGTGAGCTTTGGAGCCAATTTTATGCATTCCTCATACTGTATTGACACTTGTAAACAGCAGACATTGACCAGAAACAACAGTGGTGCCATCTATGTTCCATTTGCTGCAAGAGATTACTCAATTCTTATTCTAATTCAGATGAGACTGTCAATGAAGACAGGAGGCAAGGAGGAGAACTGACAAGAGGAGTAAGCTTACATTGACTGTTCTGTATCCTGTGAGGGAAAATAAGCATTTAAGGAAGAATGACCAAGATGAATCAAAATTACTCCTCTCACTGAGTATGAGTTTTCTACGGCTGACCTAACAGATCACCACAGAGTGCCTTAAAACACGAAAAGTGTATTCTGTCATAGTTCTGGAGGTGAGACGTCTGAAATCAAGGTATCAGCAGGTCTCTCAGCTCCCTGCAGCTACCAGGAAAGAGTCCTTCCTTCCCTCTTCCAGCTCCCAGAGGTCGCCAGAAATCCATGCTGGTCCTTGAGTGGTGGCAACATAACTCCAACCTTTGCCACCATCTTCACAGGCCTTCATCCCTGTGGGTCTGTTTTCCCTTTTTTAGATGAACATGAGCCAAGAGACCAGGGCCCACCCTAATCTCATATGGCTTCATCTTAACTAATCACATGTGCAAAGACTCTATTGGCAAGTAAGCTCATATTCTGAGGTTCTGGATGGACACAAACTATAGGGGACACTATTCAGCTGAGGATACGTAGATACTCCCTACTCACCCATCCCATGCTTTACCTCCTACTCATCCCCAGTACACACACACGTGCACACACACACACACACACACACACACACTGCATACACATCTGTAAGATATTTTTTTTTAACTTTTTATTTGGAGATAATTGTAGATTTACACACCCTTGTAAGAAATGACACAGAGTTAGAACCTGGGGATCAGTGATCAAAATGAAAATAAAAGAAGTAATAGCCTGATGCAGCCGCTGATGCCTGTAACCCCCCGACTATAGGGGGCTAAGGCAGGAGCATCACTGGAGGCTAGGAGTTTGAGACCAGCCTGGGCAACATAGCAAGGTCTCATCACTACTGAAAAAAATGTTTTGTAATTAGCTGAGTGTGGTGCCACACACCTATAGTCCCAGCTACTTGGGAGGCTGAGGTGGGAGGATCACTTGAGTCCAAAGGCTGAGGGTGTAGAGAGCCATTTTATACCACTGCACTCCTGCCTGGGGCAACAGAGTGAGACCCCATCTCAAAAAAAACAGAAAAAAGAAAAAAAAGAAATGATACAGAGAGATCCTGTGAACTCTTCACCAAATTTATCCAGTTTTCCCCAATGATAACATCTTGTATAACTGTATTCTAGTATCACAACCAGGAAATCAACATTGATAAAAATCCAGTGCCAATCCAGACTTCAGCAGTGTTACATGTGTGTGTGTGTGAGTGTGTGTGTGTGTGATATATTTCAGATTTCACCTGAATGAAAGGACTGAGACAGAGTATTTCAGGCTTGAGATGTGGTTGCTTTTGCATATTTGGAGGTAGAGTCTGAGGAAGCGTGAAGTTTTGTGGAAGGAGGAACAAAACACATATTTGTTTCTCTCTTCCACATCATTTCCTTACTAATTCAGATCTGGCTCAGAAAGAAAAAAAAAAACACGCTTAAAAATCCCAGTAGCATCAGCCCTCTGGAGATGACAGTATGATTCTTGTTCCACATTTCACCTTCTTCACAATTTCATTATTGATTTCCCAGATATATTCATTCATTCATTTGTGCAACAAATATACATGAAGCACCAAATTTGTGTTAGGTGTTGGGGATACAATGGTAACTGTCTTCTCTGTGCTTACAGTAAAGTGAGCAACTAGTGAGAATTCATAATCAGCAAATCATAATATGTGAAATAACAGAAGTAGGAACACTGTGGGGTCACACAGAAGGGGAATCTAACCCACTGCAGAGCGTGGGAGAAATCAGGGAAGTCCTCCCGGAGGAGGGATGCCTAAGTCAAGATATAAAGGAGTGAGATAAGGGGAGGAAGCAGGGAAGAAGAGCTCTTCCTGACCAAGGGACCATAGTTGAAGTGTTCCTGGGATGAACAATATCCCCAGAAACATCAAGAAACTGAAAAAACAAATTGTTGTGCCCAAGGGAGATATTTAGGCAGTTATGCAGATAATAAGGAAAAGTGAAAGATATAGAAAATGAGAGGTGCACTAGATCCTGATAAGGATGGGATTGAGAGAGCAGGAGGCTTTGGAGGTGAAGTCGGCTCACCATTGTGGTAGGTGGGAAGGAGATGAGGCCATGTGGGACACAATTATGTTTGTGCATTTTGTGGCAAAGTTTGCAGAATTCTTGTCTGCTGACCTCTACATTCTGGGTCCAGCACAATACACAGGCATCCGCTGGCGTGAAGGGGGTGATGGAAGGGGCGAAATTGGGAGAAAAGAGAGGAAATCAGTAGCATATCTGTATATGAGAGAGCGTTGACTGAAGAAAGATCATAGGAGAGAGAGTTGACGGAAGAAATTTCACCTGACCGCAGAGAACACCAATGCTAGAAGTCACGAATTTATAGCCGCAGCCATCCTAAACATCCTGCGGCATCTCCAGCAGCTCTCAGACCCCAGACAAAGACTGAGAAGGTAGAAGTCAGATTCTTCCAAGGTTTGGATCTTGCCCAGAAGAAACAGAGTAGAGCAGCAAGGCAAGGGAGTTGATCGTAGTTGTAATTTAAGCTGAGTGGAAAAGGCGGTGAAGATGAGAAGCTGTTGGATAAAGGCAGACTCAAGAGATAAAAGAGCCTTAGAAGACATGCTGAGAAGAAAGAACCAGAGAGAGCTGGAAGGTTAGGGTTGTGTGGTCGGAGGCTGTGGAGGTCTGAAGGTATTATTTGAGAGGTGAAGCGGTTTGATGTGAGGACAGCTCCAGGAGCTTTGGCCATGGGAGCAGACGGCTTCAGGAGTGTGGAGAAGTTTACCGTAGTTAAGGAATCAAAAGGACATGGAGTAATCAAAAGGACTTCAGTAATCCACTTGGTTACTGAAGTCACACAGGGTGTTGGCAGGAGTTGGACTGAGAAGAAGCCTGGAGCTTCTCCAGTGACTGAAGTGGAAACAATGGAACGTCAATGAGGCTGCAGGCAGGAGGTGGTAGCACCTATGGCAAGAACCCCAAAGGAAATGGGGTCTTGGCTTCTTCGAGCCCTCACCAAGGGCAGAGGACTAATGGTTCAGACATGGCAGTAACTTGCAGGGGAGACACCGATCCCACGTCCCAACACTGACGTGAAGGACGGTTGGTAATAAGTAGCCTGCATTTGAGAGGCTTCCATAAGGCAGTGTTGTCAGAGGACTGGTTCAGATAAAGGGATGTCTAGTGCAGACAGTGGTTGTAGGAGTGTTTATATCCTGGTTTGGGAGTTTCAGGGAAAATAGCAGAAATGAAAGAGAATTGTGGCAGGAAATGGTGTGATCAGAGTATCATGGAGCATGAGAATGTGGGAGAAGATAAATCAATGAGGGAATCACTGCTCTTTGGAGATAAACAACGGTCACAGGGATGTGGGGTAGAGTGGATTAAGCTGGCCACTAGGTTGCCCGCAGAATTAGTCCCACTATGCCCCCTGTAGATTGGAGGAGGCTCTCCAGGCTTCACATAGCCCTGCCAGATGCATTTCCAAGCCTTCAAAGAAAGGGGAAACTCTTAGCTGTTGAAAGAAATGACCTTTGGTCTGGATTGACTGTGGTGGTATCAGGGAGGCTGGGGGAATGAAGCAACTTCCACTCGGGTACCCAGGGAGTGGTGAAGGGCACTGCACCCAGAAAGCCTGGGCTGGGAGTGGATGATGGTGCAGGCTCTTTAAGGGAACAGGGATGACCAGAAAATAATGGCACTCAACCTGCCTGCTTCTCCCTCTGGGACTCCAAGCTCAGCAGTGCTATGGCTGGAGATTCTGTGTGCAGTCTGGAGGTGGTAATACGGATCTGCAGCTAGCCTTTTTCAATCTCCCGTCACACAGCATCCCCAGAGGTCCACCAACAGCCCAGGCAGTTGCTGTTAGTCAGAACTGTCAGTTTTCTGAATGAAACAGAGAGGCCTGGTAGGTTTGAAAAGTGGAAAGAAATCTATCTTCAATTAACCAAATGGTCATTCTTCAATCAGGGACAAGATCCCAGGTAGCAGCAAAGACCAAAAGTGGGCACTAAAAGGTAAGTGATTTTTTTCTCAGGTGAGGCAAGGGTCTAGATTCCTTTCCATTATTGTAGGGTTATTTATATGTTTCAAACTTGAACAGAATACAGGTAACAATCTAAATTCAATCATGACAATAAAATACTTTCCATTTCCCAAGTTTGAAGGTAATAAATATTTACAGTTTTAAAAATAATTTTTCTTCTTGTTTTTTAAAAAGACACAACATGCTCAAGGTAAAACAGAATATGGAAAAAATCATCACTTCCCCAGAGAGCAACTGGTAGTAAAAAACGGTGTTCTTACATATTAACCCAATTCTAGAATGGCATCACCATGGAATCTAACATGGCGATTACTTCAAAGACATTCAAGTAAGTTATTTAGAACACTATGTCTAATAAATCTATAAAGAAGCAAGCACTGCTATCCAAGATCGTTAGGACAAGCAGTGGTGCCCGCTGGGAGAAGACCCCACGTGCCATTAATAAGGTGCTGATGAGAAGGGCACCTGACAGGGGAGGCTGGCCTCATGAAATTAAACCACCGCCCCCAGAAATGTCCCCTTGGCAAAAGAGACAAGAAGGCAACAGCGGAAGGGGTGGTTGGGGTGGTGGTAGAGGAGGTGGTGGTGGGGCTTTGGGTGGAAGAGGTGGCTGGAGGCAGTGGAGGAAGTTGGGGAGGGGGTGGGAGAGGTGAAGGGAGAGAAGAGGGTGGAGAGGAGGTGGTGGTAGAAAAGGTTTCCAAGACAGGGGAGGTTATGGTGGAAGAGGGGGCTGTGGTGAAAAAGGCTATGGAGATCCATATGGAGGAGGAGGTGGTGGTGGTGAGGGTAAGTGATTTTTTTTTTTTTTTCTGAGACGGTGTTTCACTCTTGTTACCCAGGCTGGAGTGCAATGGTGCAATCTCGGCTCACTGCAACCTCTGCCTCCCGGGTTCAAGCGATTATCCTGCCTCAGCCTCCCAAGTAGCTGGGATTACAGGCATGCTCTACCATGCCCAGTTAATTTTGTATGTTTAGTAGAGACAGGGTTTCCCCATGTTGGTCAGGCTAGTCTCAAACTCCAGACCTCAGGTCATGCACCCACCTCAACCTCCCAAAGTGCTGGGATGACAGGCGTGAGCCACTGCACCTAGCCAGGCAAGTGATTTTTAATAAACATTTCCAATTACACATTGGAAATCCAGGCAATCCCTCTGTTAAGGTACAAATCAAGAAACATGTAGATTTTAATCTAAGCTCAGGTTCTGTGCCCAGTTCCCAGACACACTCAGTTAAGAAGGAAAAAGAGTCTCAGAAAACAGCTAGAAAAAGAGGTTCTACTCAAGCTCTCAATCTGATCAGAGTTGGCTCCCAAAAGCAGTGAAGAACATGAAGAAAAGGAGATCACTTAGACTGTATCTCCTTTATGCAGTGATTTCTTATTAACCCTTAATGTAAGAAAGAGACCATTCTTAGAATTTAAGAATTTGCAGCCAGGCGAGGTGGCTCACGCCTGTAATCCCAGCACTTTGGGAGACTGAGGTGGGTGGATCACGAGGTCAGGAGTTCCAGACCAGCCTGGCCAACATGGTAAAACCCCATCTGTACTAAAATTCGAGGAAATTAGCCAGGCATGGTGGCAGGTGCCTGTAATATCAGCTGCTCCAGAGGCTGAGACAGGAGAATTGCTTGAACCCGGGAGGCGGCAGTTGCAGTGACCCGAGATCACACCATTGCACTCCAGCCTAGGTGACAGGTAAGACTTCATCTCAAAAAAAAAAAAAAAAAAAAATTTACTAAGAACCAAAATATTTCTTTTTCCCTGAAATTGATCTTTGTGTTTCCAAGCTTCCAAGCCTTCCTGGAATTACTGTATATTATTCCAGAGGCCTCAGTTAAGATTTTCAAACACAACTATATCTTCTGTTAACATTATAGGCAGAGGCTCTCTTCCTCCTAGAATGACAGGGTATATCATGCAATCTTCTCTAGAAACAAAAGGGCAATATGATAATTCCACTAACAACAAGCACCAATTCCACCAGAGTTTAGTTTCCAAATTAAGACTCACTTTACTTGAAATCTAAGCCTCTTAACAAATATTTAAGTGTATACTATACTATTGTTGACTATAAGTATAATGCCTATTTTTCTTATAAGAACTCTGACATCTCAAAATTGTAACTATTCATTTTCCGATTATGTGAATAACATGTAAGAGAAGGATTGCCGACAGAGGCTTACACAATTTATAGAAGGGATAATGAGAAAGAGCCATTTCCTAAACCAAACTCAATGGGATTCAAGGGCTAGGGAGTCTTTAGTCTTAAGTAATTAAAATTTGTTCACTAAGGGGACTGTAATATCTTATCAAAGCATCACAAGAAATAATTTGGTTCACAACTATAATCTTAATGCTTTGGGAGTCTGAGGCAGGAGGATTGCTTGAGACCAGGAGTTCAAGACCAGTCTGACCAACATAGCAAGATCCTCTATACAAAAAAATTTAAAAATCAGCCAGGCATGGTGGTGCATACCTGTAGATTTAGCTACTTGGGAGGCTGAGGTGGGAGGATCACTTGAGCCCAGGAGTTTGAGGCTGAAGTACGCTCTGATCACACTGTTGCACTCCAGGCTGGACAGCAGAGAGAGGCCCTCTGTGAGGGCTATCAGTGAGGCTTCCAGTTAACAGTAGACTCTTAGTAGTTAAGCTTTTGGGGAGTCAAAAGTTATATGTGGATTTTTGACTGTGTGGGGTTGCCACCCCAGCCTCCCTGTTGTCCAAAAGTCAACTGCACTACAATCCATTCTGCCAGCCAGAGTCTTTCTAAAATGCTAACATGATTAACCTTTTTTGCAGTCTAATGATTCCCCGTGTGGCTTTTCAGATACGTATTAGTCCATTCTTATGCTGCTAATAAAGACATACTGAAGACTGCATAATTTATAAAGGAAAGAGGTTTAATGCATTCACAGTTCCACATGACTGGGGAGGCCTCACAATCACTGTGGAAGGCGACAGAAGAACAAAGGCACATCTTATAAGAGAGTGTATGCGGGGGAACTCCCTTTAGAAAACCATCCGATATTGTGAAACTTATTCACTATCAGGAGAACAGCATGGGAACCCGCCCCCACCATGATTCAACTACCTCCCACTGGGTCCCTCCCACAACACATGGGGATTATTACAATTCAAAGTGAGATTCAGGTGAGGACACAGAGCCAAACCATGTCATCAAAAAAATCCAGCTCCTTTGTTTAGAACGTTAAGTCTGAACGTTAATCTGAACCTGGCCAATCTCTATAGCGTTCTCTTCATTCACTTTCATACCTTCCCTCCTGCCAGCCACCGCATTCTCCCAGTCTTGGCTCCAGTCATTCTAAACACCTGCAGGTCTCCAAAGCCCGAATGCTGTTTCCCACCTACGAGCCTTCCAACAAAAGTTCCCTCCACTGGGAAAGTTCAGCCCCAACCCACCCTTTCTGGGTTTTTCCAATTCAAATAACAATACCTCTGTCTGATGTGGCTGTCCTCCTTTAGACAACCATAGCACCCTCTATCAGGGTACTTCCTACCCAGTATCTTCATCACGGTTTACATGTACGTTTCTCCAACTGCACTTTGAGCAACTTGAAAATATCCATTTGCTGTTTTAAATTCAACACCTAAAACCACAGTGCTTAACAAGTTTGTTGAATGAAATAATGAATGAATAACCCATGGACAAATGATTTAATATCTGGAAACCAGATGGGGTGGCTGTAAATCATTTTATAAGCTTTATTCCTTAATGTTGATGTTTTCACATTTTCCACACATTTTAGAAGCTAGAGACGTTTCCAGAGTAGTGAGAGTGAAAGCGAGGTTCTCACTGATGAGGAAAAGTATGTGAGGAAACTTAGTTAAAAATATCTACAATTGGCTGGGCATGGTGGTTCATGCTTGTAATCCCAGCACTTTGAGAGGCTGAGACAGGTGGATCACTTGAGGTCACGAGTTCAAGCCCAGCCTGACCAACATGGTGACACCCTGTCTCAAAAAAAAAAATCTACAATTAATTTAAAAAAATTTTTTGTAATGTTAAATGCCAAGTGTGGTAGCTCAAAATCTGTAATCCCAGCAGTTTGGGAGGCCGAGGTGGGAGGATCACTCGAGTCCCAGAGTTTCAGACCAGCCTGGGCAACATGGTGAAACCCTGTCTCTACTCAAAAAAAAAAAACCTATGATTTCATAAATGTGTTGTGAGAAGGATTTTTATAAAATGCTATTATAACTGTTGAGTGAATAAAGCAAGCATTGCATTGCTTGACTGCCCTTGGGCCTATGGCACTGAGGAAGTAAGCACACACCAGGAAATGTATGGCAGGCTAAGAACAGGACACAATCATTGCCTCCAAGAGCTGCTATCTGGTTGGGAGACAAGACATGCAGGGAAACATTCAATGAGGACCTCACAGAAGATAAAGGTCTTGCCTTGGTCTGAATCAAAAAAGGCTTCCCAGAGGATGGGGGACTTAGAGCTGACTTTGAGAGGGGATCTGTGTTAGTCTGTTCTCACACTGCTAATAAAGGCATACCCAAGACCTGGGTAATTTAATTTGTAAAATGAAAGGTTTAATTGACTCACAGTTCCTCATGGCTGGAGAGGCCTCAGGAAATTTACAATCGCGGCAGAAGGGGAAGCAGGCACCTTCTTCACAAGATGGCTGGAAAGAGAAGCATAAACAGGGGAAACACCAGATGCTTATAAAACCATCAGATCTCATGAGACTTACTCATTATCACGAGAACAGCTTGGGGGAAACCACCCCCATGATTCAATTACCTCCACCTGGTCCTGCCCTTGTCACTTGGGAATTATGGAGATTACAATTCAAGGTGAGATTTGGATGGAGACACAGAGCCAAAGCATATCAACATCTAAATGGGACTGTCAGTGAGAAGGAAGAAATCAACACCTAAGTGTAAGAAGTTGCCTTAACACAAGTAAGGGCAAAACCGGCCATTGTGTTCACCTGGTGGTGAAGCCCTCAACAAGATGAAGCTAAAAGTCATCATAAACAGCTGAAAGGCTACAACAGGCCCAAATACGCAGGACCTTGAATCCCTAACTAAGGGCAAAGGGCAAAGGTCTCCCTAGAGTGGTCAGCACATGAGGAAAATAGTGTTGACTATGTAATTGGCCCCGAGCCTACTGAAAGATAAAGGAAACAGAAAGCAATCAAAATATTTTTGTTACCGTAGTAATACAAGCACTGAAAGGGGAAAATCGGCATGCTTCATCTTCAGGGAGGCTTCACTAAATGGGAAGTCTCCACAGCTGGTGGGAGAAGCGGGCCATGCTGTGTGATCCAGTCCGCCTGCAAGTCTCAGAGTCCATAACACAGACCAGCATGGCAGAGGATGGGGAAGCACAAAAGAGGAATATCCAAGCAGAAGAATTCCTAGATCTCTGTGAGGAAGGTCCATATTTAAGGAACACATTTGTGTAAAAGAGATAATGCATCATCATATAACCAAGAAATTAGCCCAAGTTAGCCAGGCATGGTGGCTCACACCTGTAATCTCAGCACTCTGGAAGGTCAAGGTGGGTGGATCACCTGAGGACAGATGTTTGAGATCAGCCTGGGTAGCATGGTGAAACCCTGTCTCTACTAAAAATGCAAAAATTACCTGGGAGTGGTGGTGCATGCCTGTAAGCCCAGCTACTTGGAAGGCTAAGGCAGGAGAATCACTTGAATCAGGGAAGCAGGGGTTGCGGTGAGCCGAGATCATGCGGCTGCACTCCATTCCAGCCTGGGTGAAAGAGCAAGACTCCACCTCAAAAAAAAAAAGAAAAGAAAAGAAAAGAAAATTAGACCAAGTTAGTAATAATGATATTTAGGCATTATTGTTATCATGTAATAATAAAGGGGGACTTTGATGCTGTATCAGGACAGGATGTAGAGCTGAGCTTTCCTTAAACAACCATGACTGCTTCACTGGGGCAGGATTAGCTGCTGGGGCACCTGGCGGATACAAAAGACCTGAGAGGTGAAAAGGCAAATCCCGACTCTGAGGCTAGAAACTTTAGATTTAGATTTAGATCTCCAATCTAATTATGCAGAAAGTTTATTCCAAACTGATAAATAACTTCATATTTCTTTATGTTTGCTTTTTTCCATTTGTTTTTCACATACATGATGTCATTGGCACCTCAAAATGACCCTGCCAAGTAGATGGGGTAGGAATTATTATCCCCATGTTATGACCAAGGAAACCGGGACTTGACATTAGTACATTACTTGACCAAGATCCCATGGATAGTAAAATGTGGAGCTGGGTCTTGGGTTCTCATTTCTAGTTCAGCTCTCCTTCCACTGTAACAGGGAGGCCTCTCTGATTTAAGGCTTACCCCATAAAAATAGAAATTAAGGATGCATGAGGAATGAGGAGGCAGCCGGGCAAGGCTGGAGCTCCAGGCCCTTGTGGAAGAAGACAAGTCAGCAAGCAGCAGATCTACGGGGAACTCTGGAAGAGGATGGCAACTCGGTTACCAGGTGTCCCTTGGGGTGACAGCAAATGGGCAGGTTCACCAACTCATCCCAGTGTGCCCAGGTCTGTCGCCATTTTCAAATGGGAAGTCCCACAGCCTGGGAACTCCATGCTGATGGTCTCAATCACACCAGCATAGTGGTTGGGAGCCTTACATGGGAACAGAAGCTCCAGAACCAGAAGCAAGGCCCAGTTTTCGGACCACACTGTCATAGGACAATGCATGTGGCCTTCGGTGTGTCACGTAACTCTCTGAGTTGCAGTATGGAGATGGAGTGGGTCACTAGCACCTGCCCCCTCTTCACCTTCCACCATGATTTAGTTGAACCTTTTGAAGTTGCCTCTCTTTTTTTTGGTCAAAAACAGTCACATGTTTTTATGGTCTACCTAATACTTCATACTGCAATTAGGAAGATAAATGAGGTTGTGTTTAATGCTTATAAATGTTATTATTGTCATTATTACCGTAAAAGTCCCCTTCATTATCAACAGCAAAGTGGACACAGGCTGGAGTGACCAAGAGCTTCACTCGGTGGGAAAGCCTTGTTCTGTAATATTTTTAAGACTTCCAGGAAAAAATCACTGTTCTTTTACATTTCCTCATGTAAAATTTTGTCCTGCCCAAGATTAATGGTCATTCAGATGTCTACCAGATAGAGAGAAAACCATAGGGTTCGGAAATCCGGTTTGCTCCTAAAATAAGAACACATTTCTAAGGTTGCATTGTAGATATGTCTCACAATGGGAATAAATACATACAGTTGTGAAAAGACTAGTGAAACCAAAAGCCAACCACAAAAATGACCCCACTTAGGACACTGGGACATACATTGGGAAATGCAATGAGACCTGCAACAGCTGGAGGCCGTGTGAACTTTGTGTTACCCAGAAAAATCTGTGTAATTAATTCATTGGGAAATGTCATGATACTGCTTCTGTCTCACACACATCTCTGAGAGATACAGAAAAAAGAAGACAGAGCTCCTACCCTCCCATTCCTCATAAAAGAAAAAGAAAAAAGCAAGAAGCAAAAGCCCCACAGAAAGGGCACAATCTGTCTTCTGAGCCAGACATGAGCTCAGACAGGGAGAGCAATTTAGAGCTGTTGAAATAGACCCCTTTGGCCAAAGGCAGCTCTGTGAACCTTCTCTAACTTCACAGAACACTCACAGGCTATCTATGACAAGTACACAGCTTCTAGAAAATCTGACTGCTTCAAACACCCACGCTGATTTTGTGAAAGTGACATAAACAAACATACATGGAAAAATCCAGAGCTCTGAGCAAGTAGTCTTGGCGGCCGCACTGTAAGGAGGGCAGCTAACAGACCACAGTCTCCAAGTGGAAGACAGCACTGACCGGACTCCAGGGGCTCATGGCTGCTACTTGAATTATATTTATATGACTCAATGCTGATGTGTTAATTTCCAAATAATGCCCTTATAACATGGAAAATGTTCTCCTTATAACCCTGAAAATTGTCATCACCTTTAGGAAAAGAAATTTTTCTCAAGCTCAGAAGGAATGGCACACTACTTTTGATATATTCGGGACTCATATAGTTATTTTGGGAGTTAATATTGCTGCCAAAACCCTTTCAGAACATGGAAAGCGAGGCCCAGAGCCACTGCCTGTTAGTGAGAGGGGACACCTGCTCCTCCCTCCCAACACTTGTTTGCCAGCGGTACATTGGCAAGGTCCTGGCAACTGGACCTGTGCTGTGGACTCTCCACAGAGCAAGGCAGGCAATGGCAATCACCCCATGCCCCAATCCTGCGGGTACACACACACACACACACACACACACACACACACGCATGCACATCTGAAACTATGCACATTACTGCAGCCTTGATAAGAGGCAGTAAAGAACTCTGCCTTTAGAGAAAGAAAATAGCGTAAGTCCAAGGGGGTCTCAAATTCTGGCAGCAAATCAGTGGCAAGTTAGAGAAGCAAAGTGAGCACTCACCACAAATGTCGGTTCCAGCTGAAACCCACTGATCTGAGGTGCAGGGCCTAAAATGTGAAAGTTTCTCAGGCCTTGTGGTTTTCAGAGAGTCTATCCAGAAGTCCAGTAATACAGTAATGATGATGAAGACAAGCAGCAAGAGAAAGAGGGGAGAGAAGGTAACTTTACTAAGCACTTACTAAGGCATTGTTTTAGGAGCTTTGCATGTATTAACTCCAATGACCCTATGCAGTGAGTGCTACTATTTTTTCCAGTTTCTATATGAAAAAAGTTGAGAACCAAAGGGTTAAATCATTGTCAGGGTCCACAAAACCAGGCCAGCTGGCTCCAGAGCCTGACAATGTTGTGTGGTCGTTCAGATGCTCCTGGAAGAGTCTTCTGTACTTCAGTACCTCCAAAGCAGGCAACGCTACATTCACAGCCAGCCCTGCCATTGCATCATCAGTGTGAATGTGCGTGACTGCACATATTCTAGCCACAACCGCACCTCTGGGAATTTAAGATACACCACGTGCATGTAAGCAGTTATTCGTTGGCACATGGTTATAGTTTGTACAGAAAATAATCCAAATTTACAAGAAAAAAACAAGCAACCCCATCAAACAGTGGGCAAAGGAAATGAACAGACACTTCTCAAAAGAAGACATTTACGCAGCCAACAAACATATGAAAAAAAGCTCATCATCAGCGGTCATTAGAGGAATGCAAATAAAAGCCACATTAAGATACCATCTCATGCCACATAGTATGGCAATCATTAAAAAATCAGGAGACAACAGATGCTGGAGAGGATGTAGAAAAATAGGAATGCTTTTGCACTGTTGGTGGGAGTGTAAATTAGTTCAACCATTGTGGAATTCCTCAAGGATCTAGAAATAGAAATACCATTTGACCCTAGCAATCCCATTACTGGGTATATACCCAAAATATTATAAATCATTCTATTATAAAGACACATGCACACGTATGTTCATTGTGGCACTGTTTACACTAGCAAAGACTTGGAACCAACCCAAATGCCCATCAATGATAGACTGCATAAAGAAAATGTGGCACATATACACCATGGAATACTATAAAGCCATAAAAAAAGAATGAGTTCATGTCCTTTGCAGGGACATGGATAAAGTTGGAAACCATCATTCTCAGCAAACTAACACAAGAACAGAAAACCAAACACTGCATGTTCTCACTCATAAGTGGGTGTTGAACAATAAGAACACATGGACACAGGGAGGGGAGCATCACACATTGGGGCCTGTCGGGGTTGGGGGGCTAGAGGAGGGATAGCAGGGGTTGGGGGTTAGGGGAGGGATAGTATTAGGAGAAATACCTAACGTAGGTGATGGGTTGATGGGTGCAGCAAACCACCATGGCACGTGTATACCTATGTAACAAACCTGCATGTTCTGCACATATACCCCACAACTTAAAGTATGATAATAATAATAATAAAATTTTAAAAAAAGAAAGAAAATAATCTTCATTTCCATCAACAGGTAACTAGTTAAACTCATTACCATGTGGCCACGCAGGGCACTCGTCTATAAAGCTGGCTTCTCCCTTCCGCTGCCTGCAACCCTGGAGGCACATGGCTTCATCGGTGGATAGCACTTTGATGGGAAAAAAAACTTCCCTCTCCTCTAAGTAGAAGCAGGGCACTTGCATGCAAGCAGTGCAGCCCCAGAGCCTCGCAATGAATTCCCATGCAGCAGCAATAAAAAAGAAAGTGATGTACTTACATCCACACACAGGGCTTGTGCAGACCATTTCTGGAAGGACCTATGGGAAACTGATAACCACATTTGCCTCTGCAGAGGAGACCTGGAGAATGGGGGGGTGGAAGGGTGGACTTCTTACTTGTAAGCCTCTTTGCTATGTTTGCATTTTACATGTATGTGTAAACCAAGCATACCTTTTAAAAAGACGAAAATTTCAAGTTAAAAATTTCTAGCCTAGGCAACATGGCAAAATCTCTTCTCTACAAAAAAATACAAAAATTAGCCAGTCATGTGCCTGTAGTCCCAGCTACTTGGGAGGCTGAGGCGACGGGACTGCTTGAGCCCAGGAGGTCAAGACAGCAGCAAGCTGAGATCATACCACTGCACTCCAGCCTGGGCAACAGAGTGAGACCCTGTCTCAAAAAAATAAATAAATAAATTTAAGAAACATTCTAATAAGCCAGTGAAATTAATATATTCATTAATAATCAGTCATAAGAAAAAGATTAGAAAAGGTAAAACAAAAAAAACTAAGTGTTCAACAATTTGGGAAATGGAATACAAAAATTAGCTGGGTGTGGTGGCATATGCCTGCATTCCCAGCTACTCATTAGGCTGAGGTGGAAGAATTGCTTGAACCCATGAGGCAGAGGTTGCAATGAGCCGAGATTGCACCACTGTACTCCAGCCTGGGTGACAGGGCAAGACTCCATCTCAAAAAAAAAAAAAAAAAAATTGAGGAAACAGATAAGGACATAAGAGGATGTGTCTTCAGTAAAATATCACTTCATCATTAAAAGTTGGGGAAGCTATGTAGCAACAAGAGAAGTGTTTAGATTACAATGTCAATGAAAGAGCAAAATGCCAAATTGTAACTTCTATGTGATTACAATCACGATAATATGAAGAAAATTGTCTTCTCTTAGCAGCTGGAATAAGTATTTCTTCTAAAGGGGCAGGTAGGACCAAATGAGCCAAGATCATGCCACTGCATTCCGGCCCGGGTGACAGAGAAAGACCTTGTCTCAAAAACATAAAAAGATGGGAGACGGGCAATGTGAAGCAAAGGTGTTCCAGCTTAAAAGGCAATTGGAAATCTTGCAGAAGACCGTGACAGGAAAAATTAGTAATGAAACCTCCACATGTCTCAGATCCTCAGGGCTCTTGGGTTCTTTCTGCCACCATGTCCAAGACCCTCACCTCCTAGGATCGGGTAAAAGTTAAAAAGAGGCATGAGCAGCAGGAGAGAGGGATGGGTAGGCAGCAGGAGGAGGAAGGAGTTGGTTTCTTGTTGTTGCTGTTTTTCCCTTCGAGAACAGAGTCTTGCTCCATCACCCAGGCTGGAGTGCAGTGGTGCAATCTCAGCTCACTGCAACCTCTGCCTCTGGGTTCTAATGATTCTCTTGCCTCGGCTTCCCTAGTAGCTGGGATTACAGGCACACACCACCATGCCTGGTTAACTTTTGTATTTTTAGTAGACACAGGATTTCACCATGTTGGTCAGGCTGATCTCGAACTTCTGACCTCAAGTGATCCACCTGCCTCAGCCTGCCAAAGTGCTGGGATTACAGGCGGGAGCCACCACTCCTGGCTGGCTGGAAAGAACATTTTTGAAAACACCTTACCCTACCAATACATCTCAAATACATAACTGATCCTGGTGGAGAAAATAAGACTCAAGAATGGAAATCACAGGTATTTCTCGATTATACCTGTTCTGTAGAGTATATAACTAGACAGTCATAAGCCTGCTTTCCTCAAACAGCACATTTGATAGCTAAGTAGGTAGATAACCAAGAGCCTGCAGTAATTTATAAACCACAGTTCAATCCTTTCTCCTCTGCTCTTCTTGCCCACTCTTGTTCCTCCCTCATCCTGCTGCCCACAGAATGTAGGACTGACAGTGAACCACTGAGCCTCAAGCCTGATACTTGAACAGATCGCAACCTCCCACATCACTTAAGCCTCCTAAGCCTCAGAATCTCCATGAATAAGATGGGAACAATAACAATACTTAGCTTTTGAGGTTATCTTGAGCATTAAATAAGATCATGGATGTGAAAGGTCCTTGGGATTTTAAAGCATTCTATAACATTATTTTATCAGGGGCCAAAAAGCTTATGCTGTTTCAGAAAATACAGAAAAATATCCCCAAGAAATCTGATGGCTAAAATACACAATTTTGGGATACCACATAATTTTATAACATTAGAAATTCAAATGTTAATAAACTTTATATATTACCATCTTGTTTTTATTTTATTCCCACATGTACTTATAAATAGAATCTAGCTGAAAGGAAAATGGGCTAATTCGACTCCTCTTTTACTTTAATTAAGGCCTCTTAAAAAGTAAAAAAAAAAAAAAAGAAAAGAAAAAGAAGACCTTTGAAAGAAAGGCTGCTGTTTTTAAAAATGTTTCAAAATGCAGCAACAGAGTAGGCTTCAAGTTAAACTGAGTGGAAAACTCAGTGATAGGGTCCTAAAAATTCCACACAGCTTAATGAGAATATTTCCCCTTGTTCTTTGATTTTTCCAGGTAAAAATATTGTTTCTTTTTCTCTTTTTCCTTTTTTTTTTTTTGAGACAAAATTTCACTCTTCTTGCCCAAGCTGGAGTGCAATGGTAGGATCTCGGCTCATTGCATCCTCCACCTCCTGGGTTCAAGCAATTCTCCCGCCTCAGCCTCCTGAGTAGCTGGGATTACCTGTCACCATGCCCAGCTAATTTTTGTATTTTTAGTAGAGACGGGTTTTCGCCATGTTGGCCAGGCTGGTCTCGAAGTCCTGACCCCAGGTGATCCACCCACCTTGGCCTCCCAAAGTTCTGGGATTACAGACGTGAGCACCTGTGGCCAGCAAAAATGTTCTTTCTAAGTTTACCTTTCTTTTTCATCATATTGAATATAAGCACATTCATAATATAATTGCTAAACTGCTGTGCATTGTCATTACTATTATGACTATAACTAAATCAGCGTTAATCAATTGTAAGTGAATATTTTAAATGTAACTGAATATCAAAACCAGGTCACTGAGCCATGAGGCCGTGGCCAAAGCCCCTCTGGTCATGGTCTACAGTCATAATCCCAATCACTCTGCCCATCTCCTCTACCCAGCACATATTTAGAGCTATTGGACAGAAAGGACCTCCAACGGAGGCCATGGCAGGGAGCACACAGCCTTACAATGCAACCAACTCCAGCTGAACAGCCCTTGGTATTAAAAAGCCCTCTTGACTCTGAACCTCCATCTACCATCCTTCAAATTCCAGCCATGAGCCTAGAGCTTCCATCTGAAGCAACACATAAAATCAATCCTCCTCATATGAAGAGAACTACCATGTTCTCCATCAGTGTCCTCTTTCAAATTAAATACATCAAATTGCATTAACTCCTCCTTATAAAACACGATATCCTGACTCCTTCACCATCCGGGTGAAACTTCTCTGGCTACAAACTTCTCTGCATCTTCCCAAATGGATATACTATTCCAAACATCCTCTAAATTATTCCAGGTACAATGGAATTCACTTCTCTTATGAACAAATATTACCTATATGATTGTAACATAAATTTGCAGGCATTTTATTGTTTCCTTGTTTGTTTTGAGAGGAGGTGTTGGTTTTGAAATCTTTATCTCATTCCAGGCTTATGTTGAGCTCGGTGCCTTATAGTTGGAATTATCATGATTATATGAATAAATTTGTCTTTAGAATGTTTTGAAACTATCTTAACATTTTTACTTAAATTCAGCATTGTTACATTCCTCAAGCTCAAAGAGAAAAGAACTATATAAGTCTTAATACTAAGTATTTTCAAAAAAGATGCCACAAATCTCTACAAAGAGTCAGGGACTTCTGAAAAATGCTGTGTCGTCCAAATAAAGATGATTTTTTTGTCTTCAAAGTATATACTAGCTAAGTGTCTCGAAGGGGAACATTATAAGAAAATAGACTGACTGGGTCCTGTACCAGCTGGAGATTTCTCAAATAAGACAGGTTTTAGCAAAACACATGATAATCATAAGCTAAGCTAAGCAAGAGATGCAGTTGGGCTGAGCTTTAAAAGTGTTTTATTCTCTCTCTAGGACCTAGCATAGTACCTGGAGGACAGTAAGCATTTTAGAATCAGGCCTTGTTTCGATGCCAGAGACACACCTGTGAATAAAGCAGATGCAATTCCCTATCTACACACAGCTTACACCTGTACACACACTTACAAGTATGTGTATGGTGATGGTAAGTGTCTTTATTAGTCCATTTCACACTGCTACAAGGACATACCTGATACTGGCTAATTTATAAAGGGAAGAGGTTTATTGATTCACAGTTCTGCATGTCTAGGGAGGACTCAGGAAACTGCAGTCATAGCAGAAGGGGCAGTAAACACATCCTCCTTCACAGGGTGGCAGGAGAGAGAAGTGAGAGCAAAGGGGAGAAAAACCCTCTTATAAAACCATCAGATCTTGTGAGAATTCACTCATTATCATGAGAATAGCATGAAGGTAACCATCCCTAAGATTCAAATACCTCCCATGTATCATGGTTCATTGTCCTTGAGGGATCATTGATGTTCTATAAATTAACCGGGCAAGAGAAAACATTTCAGCCTTCAAAATAAAATAAAAAGAATAGACATGACATCTTCGATTTGTCTACTTTACAAAATAAGATCAAAATACTTAGTCATTTGTATAGCTACCATAAAGGAGACTAGGTAAGTAATGTAGCTTTTAAAAATACACATTATATCTTCTCTAAGTATTTTAGTCATAGGATGTTTTTACTAAAGTCTTCATTTTAGAAAGAAAGAAATTGAGGCCAAAACACATTAAAAGACTTGGCTGATGTGACTCAGTAAATGAGGGTCATCACAAGGGCTAGCTCCCCAGTCTCCCATGCTCAGCATGCTCCTTCTACTTACCCCAGCTTCTCCCTGTGACTTTAGACAGAATAAAAAGAGAAGAGCAGCTCTAGATCATTCTTTTTTTTTATTTTATCCTTTTATAAGTTATTGGGGTACAGGTAGTATTTGGTTACATGAGTAAGTTCTTTAGTGGTGATCTGTGAGATTTTGGTGCCCTTATCGCCCGAGCAGCATACACAGCACAATATTTGTAGTCTTTTATCCCTCATCCTGCTCCCACTCTTCCCGCAGCAAGTCTCCAAAGTCCATTGTAACTTTTTTTTTTTTTTTTTTGCCTTTGCAAAGCTTTTATTTCATGTCTGCAGCATGGAATCCACATGCACATGGCGTCTTAACTGCGCAGGAGAAAGCAGTGCACAAGAAGGAATGAGAGTGGTAGAACCAATGACCTTCCACAGCTGCCTTCCCCGCAGCCTGCCAAGGCCACGGCAGAGACAGAACAGACATACATGAGCGAACAGTCTCATGGCTGGAGTCTATTGGTCATCATGGCATGTGCGTATTTGACAGAAAATTAAAAGTGTGCCTAGTCCATTACATGCAGAAAACACTAATGATAAAAATCCTGATTACAAGTGACTGCAGCAGGCAGGTGACCAGCTTCACGGCTATGCTGTCACATCACATCAAGTGCCATGGTTAGAGGGTTTTTCGTATGTAATTCTTATTCTGTAAAAGGTAACAAAACATACAGAACAAAACTTTCCCTTTTTAAAACTAATGTTACAAATCTGTATCATCACTTGTATATAAATACTATATAGCTGATTAGTCACGTATATAAGTACAACAATGTAGTCTTCTAACTGTTAAGCAAAAAACCAAAAAAACTAAAAAAAAATCTGTGCAAGTGTCCCCCTCCACCGCTCACGCTGGTCACCACTGTGATCTCTGCCAGCTGCGTGGAGCGACGGGAGGAGGGAGTCAGTGTGTGTGCGTGAGTGCTTCACACTCATTTCCAAAATGATTTTCACCCCTCAAAGCATGTAAATATACAAAGATGGATCCCTCACAGAAATTAAAATCAAAAATCAATTTGAGCTCGTTTCAAATACAGAGGAAGTACGGCACAGATGGAAGCCACGCCACGGTTTCCTTCAGTGACACAGAATCTTGTATCACCCATTGTATCACTCTTACGTCTTTGTGTCTTCATAGTTTAGCTCCCACACATCAGTGAGAATATACGATACTTGGTTTTCTATTCCTGAGTTACATCACTTAGAATAATAGTCTCCAATCTCATCCAGGTCACTGCAAATGCTGTTAATTCATTCCTTTTTATGGCTGTATAGTATGCCATTGCATATATATACCAATTTCTTTATCTAACCATTAATTCATGGGCATTTGGGTTGTTCCACGATTTTGCAATTGTGAATTGTGCTGCCATAAACATGTGTGTGTAAGTATCTGTTTTGAACAATGACTTATTTTTTGCTGGATAGATATCTAGTAGTAGGATTGCTATATCAAATGGTAGTTTTACTTTTAGTTCTTCATGGAATCTCCACGCTGTTTACCATAGTGTTTGTGCTAGTTTACATTCCCACCAGCAGTGTAGAAGTGTTTCCTGTTCACCACGTCACGCCAACATCTATTGTTTTTTGATTTTTTGATTATGGCCATTCTTGCAAGAGTAAGGTGGTATCACATTGCGGTTTTGATTTACATTTTTCTCATCATTAGTGAATTTTTTCACTTTTTCATGTGTTTGTCAGCCATTTGTATATCTTCTTTTGAGAATTGTCTATTCATGTCTTTAGCCCATGTTTAGTTTTGTCTTACTGATTTGAGTTTGTTGTAGATTTGCACAGATCAATTTAATATGTTCATCTAAAACTCTAGATTTGAAATCAGGTTGAAAGAGACAAAAGTTGGAATTCTTACAGAACAAAGCTTGCACTAAAAACTATGAAACTAGTGCCCAACACAGCATATGGTAGATTAAATGGTCAAAGATCAACAGAATTCAACAAAATGTTTCCATTCATTTCAAACTGATTATCAACAGTATTAATAATTAATGCAGTCAGGAATTCCTGGTGGCAGGCACATGCCATTAAAGACAGAGAAATTAACATCAGTGATATTTTACCTTCCATCTGCTTTTTTAGTAACTAAATTTGGTCATAATATTGAGTTCAAGTAGAAAATAACAGATGGGTATAAAAGTCCCATGTACATTACATCTTGAAGAATATAGGAAAACACATGTATTTCTGATGCAATACTTCAATGGCTTTTGTGAAAACTAACTGCTTTTAATTTAAATATTCAAAAATATTTTTATCTTTATTCAATTTTTACTCTATCATCTGTTAAAACTAACTTTAAATCTTGGATCCAAACACCTATCCAGGCAATATCCATCACAACATATGTTGATGATTTTAAAGTCTTATGACTGATTTACAGACACTCCTACCAGAAATTCTGAAAAATGAGTAAATTCTTTAAAAGGAGCTGCTAATAAAGACACACCCAAGACTCGGTAATTTATAAAGAAAAAGAGATTTAATGATAAAGGGGATATCACCACTGACCCCACAGAAATGCAAACTACGATCAGAGAATACTATAAACACCTCTACACAAATAAACTAGAAAATCAAGAAAAAGTGGGTAAATTCCTGGACACATACACTCTCCCAACACTAAACCAAGAAGAAGTGGAGTCCCTAAATAGACTAATAACAAGATCTGAAATTGAGGCAGTAATTAATAGCCTACCAACCAAAAAAAGCCCATGACCAGATGAATTCACAGGCAAATTTTATCAAAGGTACAAAGAGGAGCTGATACCATTCCTTCTGAAACTATTTCAAACAACTGAAAAGAAGGGACTCCTCCATAACTCATTTTATGAGTTCAGCATCATCCTGATACCAAAACCTGGCAGAGATACATACACATGAAAAAGAAAACTCCAAACAAATATCCCTGATGAACACTGATATGAAAATCCTCAATAAAATACTAACAAACCAAATCCAGCAGGACATCAAAACAAAACTTATTCATCGTGATCAAGTTGGCTTCATCCCTGGGATGCAAGGCTGGTTCAACATACACAAATCAAGAGGAAGTCAAATTGTCTCTGTTTGCATGTGACATTATATTTAGGAAAAAAACTATCATCTCAGCCCAAAAACTCCTTAAGCTGATAAGCAACTTCAGCAAAGTCTCAGAATACAAAATCAATGTGAAATATTCACAAGCATTTCTTTACACCAACAATAAACAAGCAGAGAGCCAAATTACGGGTGAACTCCAATTCACAATTGCTACAAAGAGAATAAAATATCTAGGAATACAGCTAAAAAGGGATGTGAAGGACCTCTTCAAGGAGAGCTACAAAACACTGCTCAAGGAAATAAGAGAGGACACAAACAAATGGAAAAATTCTATCCTCGTGGACAGGAAGAATCAATATCATGAAAATGGCCACACTGCCCAAAGTAATTTATAGACTCAATGCTATTCCCATCAAACTACCATTAACATTTTTCACAGAATTACAAAAAAACTACTTTAGACCGGCACAGTGGCTCACATCTGTAATCCCAGCACTTTGGTAGGCCGAGGTAGGCAGATCACCTGAGGTCGGGAATTCAAGACCAGCCTGACCAACATGGAAAAACCCCATCTCTACTAAAAATACAAAATTAGCCGGGCATGGTGGTGCATGCCTGTAATCCCAGCTACTAGGGAAGCTGAGGCAGGAGAATTGCTTGAACCCAGGAGGCAGAGGTTGCAGTGAACAGAGATTGCCCCACTGCACTCCAGCCTGGGCGACGAGAACAAAACTCCATCTCAAAAAAAAAAAAAAGGGGGGGAGAAAGGAAAGGCTACATTAAATTTCACATGGAATCAAAGAAGATCCCATATAGCCTAGACAATCCTAAGCAAAAAGAACAAAATTGGAGGCATCACACTACCTGACTTCAAACTATACAAGGCTACAGTAACCAAAACAGCATAGTACTGGTACCAAAACAGACATACAGACCAATGGAACAGAACAGAGACCTCAGAAATAACACCACACATTACAACCATCTGATCTTCAACAAA
>NW_022436946.1:13774642-13844495 GCF_009761245.1 Sapajus apella | reverse complement strand
AAAAAACAGCAATGGGGAAAGGATCTCCTGGTGCTGGGAAAACTGACTAGCCATATGCAGAAAACTGAAACTGGACCCCTTCCTTACACCTTATAAAAAAATTAACTCAAGATGGATTAAAGACTTAAATGTAAAACCCAAAACCATAAAAATCCTAGAAGAAAAGCTAAACAATACCATTCAGGACATAGACATGTGCAGTGAAAACACTGAAAGCAATTGTAACAAAGCCAAAATTAACAAATGGCTTCTAATTAAACTAAAGAGCTTTTGGCCAGGCACAGTGGCTCATGCCTATAATCCCATCACTTTGGGAGGCAGAGGCAGTAGGGTCATGAGGTCAGGAGATCGAGACCGTCCTGGCCAACACAGTGCAATCCCACCTCTACTAAAATACAAAAAAAAAATTAGCTAGGTGTGGTGGTGGGTGCCTCCCAAAGCTACTTGGGAAGCTTTGGCAGGAGAATTGCTTGAACCTGGGAGGTGAATGTTGCAGTGAGCCAAGATCACACCATTGCACTTCAGCCTGGTGACAGAGTGAGACTTCATTAAAAAAAAAAAGAGCTTCTGCAGAGCAAAAGAAACTATCATCAGAGTAAGCAGGCAACCTACAGATGGGAGAAAATGTATGTAATATTCCTATCTGACAAAGGTCTAATAGCCAGAGTTTACAAGGAACTTAAATTTACAAGAAAAGAAACAAACAACCCCATCAAAACTGGGCAAAGGATGTGAACAGACACGTCTCAAAAGAAGACATTTATGTGGCCAACAAACATGAAAAGGGCTCAACATCATTGGCCATTTGCATTTGATTAGAGAAATGCAAATCAAAAGCACAATGAAATGCCATCTCATGCCAGTCAGCAGGGCGATTATTAAAAAGTCAGGAAACAACAGGTGCTGGCGAGGCTGTGGAGAAATAGGAACGCTTTTACACTGTTGGTGGGAATGTAAATTCATTCAACCATTGTGGGAGACAGTATGGAGATTCTTTAAGTATCTAGAACCAGAAATACCATTTGACTCAGCAATCTCATTACTCAGTATATAACCAAAGGAATATAAATCATTCTATGAAAACACATGCACATGTATGTTTATTACAGCACTATTTAGCAAAGTCACAGAACCAACCCAAATGTCCATCAAAGATAGACTGGATAAAGAAAATGTGGTACATATACACCATGGAATAATATGCAGCCATAAAAGGGAATAAGATCATGTGCTTTGCAGGGACATGGATGAAGCTGGAAGTCATCATCCTCAGCAAACTAACAGAGGAACAGAAGACCAAACACTGTATGATTGATACAGGGAGGGGAGCAACACACACCAGGACCTGTTGGGGGAGTGGGGGAAAAGAAGAGGGAACTTAGAGGATGGGTCAACAGGTGCAGCAAACAATCATGGCACATGTATACCTATGTGACAAACCTGCATATTCTGCACATGTATCCTGGAACTTAAAGGAAAATTAAACAAAATAATTTTTTTAAAAAAAGAGGTTTAATGGAATCATAGTTCCACATGGCTGGGGAGGCCTCACAATCATGGCGGAAGCCAAAAAAGGAGCAAAGGCTGTTTTAGATGATGACAGGCAAGACAGCATATGCAGGAAAACTGCCCTTTATAAAACCATCAGATCTCATGAGACTTATTCACTATCACAAGAACAGCATGGGAAAAACCCACCCCCATGACTCAGTTACCTTCCATTGGGTCCCTCCCATGACACGTGGGAATCCAAAGGACATCACCACCACCTCGTCCCACTTCAAAAGCGGTCTCCCATGCTCAAGAGGCAGTACTCACCTTCTGGTCTATAAAGCACCATCCTGGCATAATTTGCCTTGGCATTTGTCTTTTAAGCATGTATTTTAAACAATCTTTTAAACGAGCACAATATCTTTGGAAGCACTTATTTGCATGTATTAGTTATGATATATGATATATAATAAAAATTCCACCACTCTAATTTACCAATCTTTACCAGTTATAAAAGCAGAAACTATAATCATATCATTCAAAATAAGCTGTGGGCTGTTTTGTAAAAGTGAAATAAATAGTTGTACTTAACCTAAAGAACCTGAGAATCCCACTGCAGTGTTGAAGTTTAGCAATTAAGCAATAGTATCCCTGGCTTTCATCATTGGATTTCACAAAATATGTATTTGCTGGGAAAACTGTTGAATTGGCCTAATGACATGAATAATCTCAGGCCTGTCAAGGATATAGTTGTATTACAATTTCTTAATGCCCTTTAATGTAAGCAGCTTTTTCAAATAACACTAAATCTAACCTTGCTTTTTCTATAATTTCTAAAAATTTGATATCCATCCGAACATGGTAACAGGTTAGCAGGGGCCATCAGCCTGGGCTCACTTGGTGTTATACTGTCCTCTCGTGGTGAATATAGAGAACTGCAGCCTGATAGCTTTTTCCTCTTGGTCAGTTTCCTGTTCCATTATTTTGCCATGATATACATATCCTTGTGAGCTGCCTTAAATTCTTTCTGGGATATAGCAAAATATAAATAAATAGATAAACAAATGTATAAGATGGGAACTGTTGACTAGGAGCTTAAAACATGGGTTAGAAAACCAATCTGCCTGGGTTCAAATCCCAGCTTTTAAAGCCCAACACAGTGGCACGCACCTGTAGTCCCAGCTTCTTGGAAAGCTGAGGCAGCTCAGGTTAGGGGGAAAAAAAAGAAAATTCCAGCTCTGACAATCAGCTGTGAGAACCTGGGCTATCTACTGGGATGGAGATCATCTCTCTCTGCCTATCTCCTTATCTGTAAAATGAGTATAACAATAAGCTACATTGCATAGTGCTGATACACCTCCGTGGCAAGCACTAGGAACAGAACTGGTACATGGTAGGTGCCATTCAAAGTGACAGCTTTATGGCCGGGCAAGGTGGCTAATACCTGTAATCCCAGCACTTTGGGAGGCCGAGGCAGATGGATCACTTGAGGTCAGGAGTTCCAGACCAGCCTGGGCAACATGGTGAAACCCTGTCTCTACTAAAAATACAAAGATTAGCCAGACATGGTGGCATGTGCCTGTAATCCCAGCTACTCTGGAGGCTGAGGCAGGAGAATCACTTGAACCCAGGAGGCAGAGGTTGCAGTGAGCTGAGATCGTGCCACTGCACTCCAACCTGGGCAACAGAGCAATACTCCTTCTCAAAAACAAACAAATAAACAAACAAAAAACAAAGTGAGCGTTTTATCACCTAAAAGGTCAATTACAGCTTATTCTTAAATATAGTGTAACAGAAGTTCTCTGGGACCCACAGACTACTTCCCCACTGTGTCCAAATTTGACACAGAGGGCAGACACTGAAATCACAACCCAGCTGAGCTGTGATTGTCTTTTTGCACTGGAGGAAGTAAATCATAGGATGTTAGTGTTGTACATTGGACCTTGGAGCACATTCCGTTTGGCCTCCTCGTTTTAGAGTTGAGGAGTTTGAGGCCCAGAGAAGTGATAACTCAGTTCTCCTGATACATTTCCATGATGCGATAACTGCTTCATGCTCTGAGTCCTTGTAAACACAGGAATTTCCCCGAAGAGAAAAGGACAAAGCTGTGACCAAGCAGCCATAGTTACCCACTCTTACTTTTCCCCATGAAGCTACTGAAGTCACTGTGGAATTGACTCACAAGCAAGGCCATAGGCACAGACACTTCAGGAGCTGACAGGGATAGATCTTTAGAGACAGGAAGGCTTTCCTACCCACTAGTCTGGTCAAAAGATAACAAGGCAGGAGGTACTGCAAATTCTGGACAATTTGTATTACTCGAGCTAACTGCAATGCAAAGCAGGCTTTGGAATTTAAGGCAAGTAATTATGTCTGGTTCTGTGTGCTCTGTAACAATTTTAGAAGCCATGTCCTCTGTAGCGGACTGTGATGCGCCACCATGCCCTGTCCTCAAGCCTGATAACCCTCTCTGAAAATTGCCCTCAGCTCAAGAGGGTTGCTTTGTTCAAGGTCAAGCCCCCCAATGCTTAGTGGATGAGAAAGTACAGAGACCCAGCATCCCCAGAGTGATGGGGGACAACTCCAGAGCCCCCGGGATCTGCCGAGGCCCTGGTGAGATTGCATCACAGCCCAGCCAGCCCCTCACCTGAGTGTTATCCTGAGGACATGCCCAGAGATGTCCTGCATGTTCATCTCTACTCAGAGCCTGCTTTCCAGAGAAACCAACTCAACAGCCCTTTTCTAATAAAAAATCTTACATGTCACTCTTCTTGACCTGTTGGGATTTTGTAGATTTTTTTTTTTTTTGAAGGGAAGATTAATTTAAAATAAATCCATTGTATACTTAACTTAGCCTCTCCAATCTGAGAAAAGAGTGGGATTTATATCTTGCAAAACCTGTTTAAAATGCTCTTTCCTGGTTGCTGTCATCTAAATTATCCTCTGTGTAAATGGCTGTTTCTCCCCAAACCTAATTCCAATAGACCAAATGCTTCTGTCCCTCCAAAATTTACACATTGAAATCCTAACTCCTAAGGTGATAGTATTTAGGAGATGAGGCCTTTGGGAGATGATTAGATCAGGAGGGCAGAGTCCTCGTGACTGTGATTAGTGCCCTTGTAAAGGACCCAAGAGAGCTCTCTCACCACTTCAGCCACATGAAGACAGAGCAAAGGGATGGCTGGGCCCTCTATGAACCAGGAAGCATACCCTCTCCAGACACCAAATCTGCCAGAACCTTGATCTTGGACTTCCCAGCCTCCAGAACGGTGAGAAATAAATTTCCATTGTTTGTAAGCCCCTCTGTTTACATATTTTGTTATAGCAACCTTGATGGTCTGTCGGAAATTTTTATTTAGATTTCATAATTAAAACACAAACACATTTTCATTGTAAAAGTACGACCTTTTGATCTTCCTTCCCCAGGGCCCCATGTCACTGTTTCCAATCTGGGTCCCCCCCAGATTCTGATACACACTCCTAGGGAGTCGTGTTTCCCCTACTGCCTTGAAAACCACCATCATCTGCATATCAACCAGTCAAGATTTTGAACATTAACTTCTTGCAGTCTATATTATAAAACTTTTTTTTAAACTTTTCCAAATATAAAATAGATTTAGAATACCTTGTGAACGGTCCTTGCTCGAACACCTTAGTTTCAGGGCGTTAACTAACAGCCAGTTTGGAGGCAAATACAACCTACTCCATGGCATTGGAGGAAGTGGGAGAAGGGACTTGCCAGGGCAAGCAGAGAAGTGTTTCAGAGTCAGGAAAAGAAGCTATTAACATAATTTACAAGAGAGAGCTTCAGCATTTACCGTAGATTTCATCAAATTTAAAAGCAATCAAATCTGAATTTTAGAACACTTAGGCATGAGGTCATTTATGCACAGGCTTGTGAGGAAGGCCTAAATTGAGTCCCCAGTCCTCAAGAATTCTAAAGTGAACACAACAGTTAGCAGGAGCCCAAAATAAGCCCTTAGGTTTCCTGGGATTTTAGGACATACGGTCATGTCCCCCCGGATACCAAGAGTTATACTTCCACATACAGCAGAGCACAAGGTCAGCTCAATCCCAAGGCATCACTGATGTTGAAATGTGCTTTGGGAAGGCAGGAAATTTGTTCTAATATAGAACAGAAAAGCCCATCAAAAACCCAACTTGGGGTTTGTCAAGAAACAATATAGTTCACTTGGCAGACGATAGTATCTTCCAGAGATACCTGCTGGTTGTTGAGGGATTTTGATTACACATTTTTGAACAAGGAAACTAGAAAACTGAAAATGCAAGCCTACCTACCTTGGGAAATAAAAAAAGCTATTTCAAGAGAAAAAAAAACTCTCAATACAAGGATAACGAGAAAAGTCAGGGTGGGGAAAGCATATAAGAGGGGCAGGAACAACAGCAAGAACAAATAAACTATTGGTAGCTGGATAAGAAATATCAAAAAATCACAGGCCGAGTGCAGTAGCTCACGCTGGTAATCCCACCACTTTGGGAGGCTGAGGTGGGTAGATCACTTAAACCCAGGGGTTTGAGACTAGCCTGAGCAGCATGGTGAAACTCTGTCTCTACAAAAAATACAAAAATTAGCCAGGCATGATGGCATGTACCTGTAGTCCCAGCTACCCAGGAGGCTGAGGTAAGAGGATCACTTAAACCCAGGAATTGGAAGCCTTAGTGAGCCATGACCACACCACTGCACTCCAGCCTGGGCAATAGAGCAAGACCCTGTCTCCTTAAAAACAACAACAACAAAAAAGCACAGAAGGAATAACAGGCAGGCATCAAAACTACACTACAACAGGTGCAGCAATTCATGCTTATACTCCCAGCACTTTGGGAGGCCAAGGCAGTAGGATCACTTGAGGCCAGGAGTTCGAGACTAGCCTGGGCAACATAATGAGACCCTGTTTCTACAAATTAGCCAGGATAGTGGTACACACCTATATTCCAGCTACTTTGGAGGCTGAGGCAGGAAGATCACTTGAACCCAGGAATTTGAGCTTGCAATGAGCCATGACTGTGCCACCACACTCCGGCCTAAGCACACAATGAGATCTTGTCTCTTAAAAAAAAAAAAAAAAAAAAACTACTCTACTATACTTGCTGTATCATTACAAATGCTTCTGGCTGCAAATAACAGAAAACCCACAAGGCATATTTTTCTCATATATCTTTCTGACAAGATGTCTGCAAAAAGATCTTGCTGATGTTGGTTCAACAGTTCAGCAGTGCCATCTCTGTGATTCTAAGCCTTTTCTTCATGGTCATAAGATGACTGCCACATAGCCACTCCTAACTGGAATATGGCCAGGAGAAAGGGTTGAGAATGGAGATGGGGCCAGGCAAGCAACCCTCTGCCACAGCAACAAGAAAACTGTAGGAAATCTGGGCTTTGCTGAGAGTCAAGAGCTTGGCAAAATGGGTGGGGCTGAGTCCATTCCAGTGAGGTGACCTCAGCTCCCTGGCTGTTGCACAGTCTTAAGTGTCCAGGGAAACACGTAAATTTCCATATCACATCAGTATGTGGGTGAAGAGGGACAAAATATCTGTTGCAAATTTATGTTTCATTTCTATTACCCAAGAAACTCTACCTATGGAACTCCCTCTCACGAAAGAAAAAAAAAAGGTCAGACTATGCAGTGAGAAAACATGAATCTGAATTGCTACAAAACACAAGCTAGTTCAAAAGAAATGTTTATTTTAAGCTCTACGTAAAGAAGAACAGAATGTAAATGTCAAAAGGAACAAAGGAAACAAAAATGACAGGCACACATAATTACTTAGCAAGTGTAGACAAAACTTGTCAAGAAGAGTCTTTAAATACTTCTACTTTTAGCCTTTAACAGTTCACATCAGTTTCTAAGAATAATGTATCATCCAGAAAGAACTTTTAGAAGTTTAAGGCTTAACCTTAAGTTGAGTTTAAATCCTTGAGTTTAGAAGGCTTGTGTTGCTGATACCTTGGTCAACAGCTTTTGTGTTGACCATTTATTTCTTCTTTAGTTCGCTGTCCTGCTGACTGTGAAATGTGACATCCAAACTGAAAAAAAGCAAATAATTAACACAGAAATTATTCTAATATCAAAAAAAAAAAAATGAATGGCAAGACAAAGGTCAAATGACCCTTTGAGGTTTAATTCACAATATTTATTTACTGTATGTATTACTATAATACCTAGTTATTTGGCTATATATCAGGCACTACGCTCAGAGCCAAAGGCAAAAGTGAATGAGACACTCTCAGTGGCACAGACTGAGCTCTTAGGCAACTAAAATTTGAGTCCCTACATGTCCGGCCTGAAATTAAGTGCATAAAATATGTTTAAAGGAAAAAAGATGATTCTCTAAAATACTTGGTTAGAAAGTGCTAAGAGACACTGAACTAACAGGAAGCAGTAAATGACAAGCTAGTAATACTTTGTTTATCCACTATCCCTGGGAAACAGTGTGTCCCACCTACCGGACTTTCTTTGATAACTGCAGGTTTTCAAACATCCTGAAACTGTAAGAAACCAAGTTCTAGCCTCTGCTCTGCCCCTTAGATATGGGATTATAGGCAATACATGGCTCATTTTCCTCATGTGTAAAACAAGTAATATTCACCTATTTTGGGGGGGAATGGGGGGTACTGCTGTGAAGATCAAGTGAGATGAGTGAGTAAAAAAAAGGTACTTTGCAAGTTACAAATTGCTATACAAATGTTAAAAGTAAACATTTGTTTTAGACTTGCATTTTTTATGGTAATAATTCTAAAGTGAACTTTGCCTTCTTACATTTAAAAGAATATAATTTTCTAAGTCGACATGCTAAACATCAGACATAGTACACACACACACACACACACACACACACACACACAGTGGTGAGCTCCAAGGCTGCACACATTGGAGTGGGAATGTGGGAACAAGCCTCCTGCTCTGTTATGCTCTTCGAAGGCTCAGTGCATCTGAGTTTTCCAGTCTCTTCCTCTGCTGACGTTGGTCCTTCCTCGATGCTATCTAGCTGACTTTAGATGCTGTCCCTATTCCACAATACACTTATCCCCAGGGCTTCTTCTTATGTATTAATACTACCTCAACTAAATTAAGACATGTGAAAACCACCCCAAAATTAGAAATACTTCTAAATTTAAGAAAAGAGAATTCAAGTAAGGAATCTTGAAGCTCAAATGCTTAAAATCCAGTGTCTGTCCTTCTAGGCATCCAGTAAGTGCTGTCACTAATGGTAACTATAACCCCATTTGCTTTTTTACATGCAGAGTTAACATTACACTCAACAAAATAATCCAAAGTCTTTATATTTGACTGAGAAAAATCTTGGCGTATTCACATTCCATATGGTTAGGATAAATTCTTCCCTGGTCCTCTCAAAGTTTCAGACACCCAGTTCATACTACAGATGGCAATATCAAATTGGCACCTGTCTAAGGTAAGTCATTATTAATATATGCACAAGTATTTTTCAAATTAAGTATTTTCTTTCAAAAAAATCTCCCAATAGGCTAAAAGTGAAAATGAGTATATAATATTAACAACAACAAAAAACCCAGAAATATCAGCACCATCAATAAACAATTATATAGCCCATTCTGCACAATTACTTCAAGAGAACGTGAACACAAAGCTATATCATGAACAGTACACCTGAGAAAACTGAAAAATTAATTTTACATCAGTATAGCTTACCCTTGAAGTTTCTGGACTAGAAAATGGGGACGATTCCCAAGATCTATTTTCTTTCTCAAAAGAATCATCTTCTTGAAATGCAAATTTCTGCTTAAGTGCATGAGATATTAAAGAAACTGGATCCCAGTGTGAATTCTGTCTTTTCCTCTTATGAATGGGTCTACCACCAGGTGACCTGTTTTTTGAAGAAACTGAATTTATTAAAACCTTAATGTGATTTTAGCTCCTTGTTGACAAACATAGCAGGAATACAAGCATAATATCCTACAATTGGTCTTCAAGAGATTGAAAACAATCTAGTTAATCTTCAAGAAAGTTTTGCAATGGAATACGGAATCTGGAAGGCACAATGAATGAAGAATCAGAAAACCAAGAACCCATGTGGCTTGGGACTCTGCCATAATCTTGTTAGAACCTGAGATTTGTCAGAAGTCACTACGCTGAAGATCTTTATTATTTTAATTTTCCAATTCCCTAATGGGTAGGAAAATTCATATAAATAAGAACTTTTAAAAGGACTAGAGTTCTGGAACAGCAATGCAGCACTTGTCTGTTCCAATTTAAAAAAAAAAAAGGACTAGAGTTCATGTAAAAAAAAAAAAAAGGCAAATTGTTCATTTGTTTGGTCGTTCATTCATTCAGTCTTCATTGAATGCCCACTAATACGTCTGGCTCCATTTTATGCTTTGAGAGTATTCTGCTCCCAATTCTTACAGCAAGATTATCATCAATACACAATATACAAGTGAGCAAGATCATTTGGATGTAATAAGTGTCGTGAATAAAACAAAACAGCAGCTGGGCACAGTAGCTTATGCCTGTAATCCCAGCACTTCAGGAGGGCAAGGAGGAGGATTGCTTGAGCCCAGGAGTTCGAGACCAGCCTGGGTAACATAGCGAGACCCTGCCTCTACAAAAATTTAAAAATTAGCCAGGCAACTACTTGAGAGGCTAAGGCAGGAGGATCACTTGAGCCGAGGTCAAGGGTGCAGTGAATCATGGCACCACTACATTCCAGCCTGGGTGACAGAGCAAGACCTTGTCTCAAATGAATGAATGAATGAATGGAGATGTAATAGTGACTAGGGACAGAAGCACTTTAGATGAAATATGATCAGGAAAAGCCTCTTTAAGGAAGTGACATCCTCTTTAAGAAAATGGCACAGGGTCAGTTTTAGTGTAAACATCTCGGGGATGTATCAGGAAGGAGCTTGGCATGTGTGAGAAATGGAAAGGAAACCAAGTGCAGCTGGAGGGCAGTGGGCAACATGGGACATGGGAGAGGAGCTCAGCGAGAGAAGCAAGGGCTGGAGCCTGGAGGGACCTATGGGCACAGCAAGGGATCTGGAACTGGTTCCAAGCACAGCGGAAACCCACAGAAGAGTCTGAAGCAGGAGAATGGTGTGATCTGACTTCAGTTTTTAAAGGATCATGCAGGTCACTATCTGCAGAATAAATAAGGAAGCAAGAATGAATGCAGACCACTGAGGAGACTGCTGCAGAAGTCCAAGCTAGGTAAGAATGAGCTTAGCCTGGGGAGATGGCAGTGGAGGTCAAGAGGGTCCAAAGAATTGAGCTATGTGCTAATGGGAAGGGTGGAAGACAGAAAGGAAAACAGAGATGAAGGATGATTCCTAGATCTTACGCAATCGGGTGATAGTGTTGCCATTTGCTGAGATGCAAAAGACATGGGAAAGAACAGGTTTTTGAGGTGATGGCTAAGAACAGGTAGGAAGGAAAAGTCTTGTTTTGGACCTGTGAAACTTGAGATACCTTGAGGCAGGCAAATAAAGATGTCAAATAGGCATGTGGGTATATGCACCTGGGCTCACAGGAGAGGTCAGGGCTAGAAAAATCAGCGTTTGAGTCATAAACATACAGCTGGTATTTAGAGCCATAGGACTAGGTGAGCTCTCCAAAGGAAACAGCATGGACAGAGAAGAGAGGGGGCTGATGTCTGGACCAGGTACTTAAAGATTTAAAGACCAGCCCCAGGAAGAAGATTTAAAGGAATAAGAAGGAATCGCCGATGAGGTCAGAGGAAACCTGGGGGTATGCTTTCCCAGAAACCAAGTAAAGAAAGTGCTCCAAGGAGGTGGGGACCATGGGCTATATCAAATGCTGCCAATGATCAGGTAAGACACGCAATGCGAAGAGACCAGTGGATTTAGCCACATGGAGTCGCTGGTGAAGCAGTTTTCAATGGAGTCACGGAGATGGACATCATTACTGTGGGTAGAAGGCAGCAGTGATAGGCGGAAACAAATTATAGATGACTTTAAGAATTCATATCAGAAAGGGGAGCAGAGCAACAGAGCAATGGCTGAGAGTAAACACATTTTGAAGATGAGAAGTACTCAGGTATGAGGAGAAGGACGAGATGAAGGAAGACTCAATGGATTTCTCAGCAACATACAAAACAAAGTTAGCTGTAGAAGCAACTCAGAAGAGAACAAGGGGACAGAAGGCAGAGTCTATTGGCCTTTTAGTTGCTTTTCCAGTGGCAGTAACAGTCACAGAGTCACCGTTTAATACTGACTAAGCCCGATGACACCAGTACAAGATCTAGTTGGGACCAAGCATGTACCTACAGCCATGGGTTTTTCTCAACAAGCTGCCTCATGCAAGGATGAAACTCACAACCTCATTAAAAAAACTGACTTATCTGTCCTAGCACTATTATACAGAAAATACATCTATTTTCTCACCAAAAACCTCACTGAGGGATTTCCAGGTAGACATGGCAAATCCCTTGTGAAATCCTTCTAAAATAACAATAAAGACATGAAAAAGATGTATATATCCACAAGGACAGAGAGATTAGACAGGGAGACAGGAAACAAGAATTGCAACCAGATGCTGGAAGCTGGAAAGCTGATGAAAGTGAGAGCATGGGGCATGGGCACCCTGCTGAACACAGGGTGTAAGTTAAAGTCTGTGTGCTGAATAAGACGCTTCTCTCTTGCTCTTCTTTCCCCACTCAGCTCTCTGATGACCTGGCTTGCACCTGCTGTGTAATCCCCTCCCTCCTGACCATGAGGGATACTGAAAAACTTTCTAAAATGTTGTAGACCAAAAGAAAAGACATACAGCTCCTGGGTGTGGCAAACAAAAGGGCTTCTCCCTAATCACTAAATTGTGAACCCCTCCAATTTGATGAGCCCACCTCACACAAAGAACATGCAATCAGCTTTTCCTTGCCTCATGTTTAAATAAGAATCACCAGATGTTAACATAAGGCTACAAAACTAAGGACAGAGATCAAAACTAAGAGGAAAAAAAGAAACTCACAAAAAATAGAGTAATGCAAGAAGAGAGGAAAACTTAAAACTACACTTTTAATACTGTCAGTGGGATAAGAACAACAAAAGCAATAAGATTTTAAAAAGAAGCATTTGAAGAAAAAGAAACAGCTCTTAAAAACTAAAAATGTGGGCTGGGCATCGTGGCTCACACCTGTAATCTCAGCACTTTGAGAGGCTGAGGCTGGTGGATCAGGAGTTCGAGACCAGCTTGGCCAACATGGTGAAACCCTGTCACTACTAAAAACACAAAAATTAGCTGGGTATGGTGGTGTGCACCTGCAGTCCCACATACAAGGGAGGTTGAGGCAGCAGGATCACTTGAACCCAGGAGGGAGAGGTTGCAGTGAGCCAAGATCGTGTCACTGCACTTCAGCCTGGGCAAGACAGTGAGACTTCATCTCAAAAAAAAAAAAAAAAAAAAATTGAAAATGTGATGGCAGGGAAAACTGCAAATGAGGATTAAAAGGTGAATTACAAGTTGTTCTTAAAATGTACTATAAAAAGATAAAGAGAGAGAAAATAGTAAAGGAAAGATACAACGAGTAGAGGAATAATTTTGGCATTCAAAGTAGGAATTCCAGAGAGAACAAAGAGACAGAATGAGAGAAAATTATCAGAAATACGTTTCTAAGAGGTTCCGCAAAATGAAAGACATAAAACTCTAGACTGACAGAGCCCATAAGTGCTCAGAATAATCAATTTAAAAAGAACTTTCCAGGGCACATATACATGCAGTTTCAGAATACCAGGACTAATGAGAAAATCTAAAATGCTGCAAGAAAAGATCATACATAGTACTAGGAATCATGATGACATCAACCTCTCGACAGGGACACCAAGAGCTAAAATTCAAAGGAACGATGTCTTCAAAACTCTCAGGAAAAATTATTTTCTGTGCTATTTATATACACAGCTGAACTAGCAATTAAATGTAAGAATAAAAGAACATTTTCAGACATGCAAAGTATTAAACTAATCTACCTTTCAAGTTTCTCAGGAAGTTATAGGAAGATATGACATTTAGGAAATCAGTGAGGTAACATAGAAAAAAGGGCGAAAGAATGCTCAAGATGTCAGTGAAGGAAACCCTTAGGATAGCGGCAGTGTAGCAGGCAGAGAAAGCAACAAGGCAGACTGCAACCGGGGCACAGAGGGATCCTTGAGGAGAATTGCCAAGAACTAAATGGATGCTCATCCAAAAATTAGAAATAGAACTACCCTATGATCCAGCAATCCCGCTTCTGGGTACTTATCCAAAAGAAGTGAAATCAGGATCTCAAAGAGATATCTGCATGCCCACATTCGTTGCAGCGCTATTCACAATAGCCAAGACATGGAGGCAAACTGAATGTCTATCAACAGATGACTGGATTAAGAAATGGGGTATATACATACAATAGAATATACAGTATGCTAAGTGAAATAAGCCAGTCACAAAAAGATAAATGCTGCATGATTCACTTATATGAAGTATCTAAAGTAATCAAACTTGGCCAGGCACAGTTGCTCTTGCCTGTAATCCCAGTACTTTGAGGCAGGAGTATTGCTTGAGCCCAGGAGTTCAAGACCAGCCCAAGCAATATCGTGAGATCATGTCTCTATTTTTTTTTTAATAAGATAAAATAAAATAAAAATAAAGTAATTAAACTACGAAAGTAGAAGGAAGAAAGGCAGTTGCCAGGGGATGACAGGGAGGGAAGCAGTTACTGTTCAATGAGTATAAGATTTCAGTTATGCAAGATGAAAAAGCTATAGAGATCTGTTACGACATTGTGCTTATGGTTAACAAATACTGTCTTATACACTTTGAAAGTTGTTAACAGAATAGAGCTCATTATGTTTTTTCATCACACACACACACAAACGGAACTCAGAGAGGCAATTATTAACTCCAAAAAAATAATTCAACAAACAAAATGTAGTCAAAATATATTAAATGGGGCCAGGCACAGTGGCTCACACCTATAATCCCAGCACTTTGGGAGGTCAACATGGGCGGATCCCTTGAGCTCAGGAGTTTGAGATCAGCCTGGGCAACATAACGAAATCCCATCTCTACAAAAAAATACAAAACTTAGCCAGGTATGGTGGCCCATGCCTGTAGTTTTAGCTACTAAGGAAGCTGAGGTGTGAGGATCACTTGAGCCTAGGGGGTCACAGCTGCAGTGAGCCGTAATTTCAACACTGCCCTCCAGCCTGGGTGACAATATGAAAAATGGCTTGCTGTGGATGTTTACTGTTATCATAAGGATATTAATTCCAAATACTCATTTAACTAAAGATTATGGTTTAACTACTTCGGGAAGACGTAGCAAGATGTGTGTGTGTGTCCTGGGTAGAATATTTAAGAAAATATATTCCTAATATCCTACAATTTGAAGTCAACATAATTAAAATATCAAGAAATATCTAAAGTATGTTGTTTCAAAAATATAGTGATAAAAGACTAGAAGAAGAAATAGTCAAAAATAAATGAATGTCATTATCTCTGGGAGAGGTATTCAGGGGTAAAGAAGAATAAGAAAAAAGACATATGTTAATTTTCATAAACATAATAACTTTTCTAAACATATCATTGACAAAATTTCAGTTCACCTTTCAAATTACAACAACATACCGCTCAACTGCACGAAGCTTAACCTTATTCATATCCTTTAGAACATCCAACATGTTTGGAACACCCTTACTTCTCTGGCTTTGTGAATGACAACTAAAATTGGTCTTATTAGCAGCCGGGTTCTGCTTGCTCACTTCAGTAGCTGGATTATCTGAGTCACAAATATTATCAGATCCTGGTTGTATGGGAGGATAATATGATGGTTGGAGAGATGAAAACTGAGGAGGAAGTGGTGGTGGAGGAGGAGGAGAAGGAAACACTGAACTTGGAAACTCATCTGGCGCCACACTCGGATGAGCAGCCCACGATGATGACAATTGGCCCAAATTAACGGGCTTGTCATTCAGGCCAAAGGAACCTAAAAACAAAGTTGTTTGTTAAAAAATCATGCACAATTATCTCTAACATAATATATATTAATAACATTATTTAAACCAAAACAGGAGCAATTTCTGTAATGCTACTAAAAGTAGTGATATGGTAGCAAGGAAAGAGAATCAATCCCATCTGCTTAGTAATTTCTTTAAAAGTCAAGCCAAATTGTGAATTCATTTTTAATCCAGTTAGAAATTTTCAGTCTAGGTCCAAGAGCAGGGCGGGAAGGTGAATGCATTTTAAACAAAACAAAACAAAACAAAATGTGTTTTTTCAGTAATTCACATACACTCTGAACTTCATCCTCTATTTTAAAAAGCTAAAACATAATCAACAACTTGTAGTTAGAAATACAAATTGATGCATTCACTCTATAATGACATGGGAGAAACAAGCATATTATTTTCTAGGCAAAGCTAAAAGATGGATACTTTGTATTTAACTTTTCCACAATAGACTAGCTCCTAAAGGGCTGTGGGTAAACATGATTATTGCTTAAGAAAACTGTGTGTAGTTACATGATCATTTTATTCATTATGTATAAATATGTTATTGTAACATATAACGTGTTTTATGTACATTATGTTATATACACTATAAATATATATCAAATTATATATGCATATTTATACATTTGTATATGTACATATATATTTCAAAATTTGTAGCAATTATGTTTACAGCCCTTTACATCCAAATCTGTTGTGAAAAGCACTCAGTACCTATACTGTTTTACATTTTACACACAGATACATACACATTTTGTGTATGTGTGTGTGCTTATGTTTAAAGCAAGTTATATCTCTATAAATTTATAAAACAATCATCTGGAAAACATTACTCACTCAACTTGGTGGAGGTATAGCAGCAATAACTAAAAACTATAACCATATGATTCCTCAAAGCTATATCTTCTTTCAAACCAATGTATTCTTCCCCTTTAATCTCCAATGCTTTTATGAACAGTTAGAAAAGCTTACTTAGAAGACGAGACTTTCTAATACAAAAATACAATCTTCTAGTATAGTATAGCTAATTCTTCTTTAAATCAAAGCCATCCCCTCACTACAAATGTGTCTTAATTTATTCTGAATAGACAGCAGATATAATAATTTTGTACATCCAACATCCTTTTATGATACATTTAATGTTTTCACGGTACTTATTCAGAATTGTATTTGCTTAAATACTTGCTCTTCCTGTATGCTACATGTACTATATTCAGTATAGTATTATGCTGTACAGGTTGGTAGCCAATGAGCAACAGACTATATCATGAGTATCATCTAACTGAAACAAAAATCCTAGTGTTACTTACTAGAATTTGCACTGTTTTTCAGTTCCTGCATTCCCACAATTGCTGCAATCTGAGAGCGAAGAAAAGTCAGCTCATCTTCAAGAGCGGCTATTTTATTAATCGCAGCTTCATTTACAGGCAGATCATTTTTCACGATTTTTTTCTGTCTTAGAGCAGGTGACAGTGGATCCCAAACTAGTTGCAAAGGATGAAAAATTTCTACCTTCTCTTCTTCATTTTTCCATATACTATTTCTGTGCGTGAAAAAAATAAGAAATGAAGGGGGATATATTTCCAATCAAAAGAGTAATAAACTCTTACACTCTTAAGTGAAAATCAAGAGACAAGAAAACTAAATAAAAGCTACTCTCAGGCTGGGCACAGTGGCTCATGCCTGTAATCCTAGCACTTTGGGAAGCTGAGGCAGTTGGATCACCTGAGGTCAGGAGTTCAAGACCTGCAAAACCCCATCTCTATTTTAAAATACAAAAAATAAATAAATAAATAAGCTGGGCATGATGGAGCATCCCTGCAGTCCCAGCTACTAGGGAGGCTGAGGCAGGAGAATCACCTGAACCTGGGAGGTGGAGGTTGCGGTGAGCCAAGATCGCGCCATTGCACTCCAGCCTGGTCAACAAAGTGAAACTCATCTCAAAAAAAAAAACCTACTCTCTATCCCCCGTGATTGTTTCTAGAGTCACTGAGGATAAGCGAAACATTTTATTTAGCTTTGTATTCCCAATATAAACAGAATGTGGCCTCCAACAGAGGACCAGTCAGTGACCAGGGAATGAACAAAACAAACCTTGCTTTTAGATTAGAAAACAAAAATAATTATCCTGCAATTGCTCTACTTATTAACTTCAAATGCAGGTAAGTTAATTTATTTAAAAGTTCTATATAAGTTAATAAAGAGCCTTACATTCGGGATTATGTTAGGGTTAAATGTATGTTCTTTTAACTATTTGAAAATTGGTGCCAGTTTGATACATAATAAAATCAGCCAGGATATTTAAATAATTGACACTTACTGTGCTTAGAGCCTATATCTGAGTATACTAACATGTAAGGTAATACTCCCCAGGAGTAACACATCCAAATTTGAAATATATTTAACATCATTGCCTGGTGCACAGTAAACATTATATAAGTTTGGCTAAAGATATGATTCTAATATCCCTTTAATATCCATTCCCTCCTAAGCCTAGTGTTAGGTTTCAATGTGCATTAAAAAAAAACTGGCTAAAAAGATGAAAAACAGCCAGTCTTCTTTATTAGAAAGATACAGCAGGACACAGCACAGTTTGAAGATAAACAAAACAAAAAAGCTCGATCAATCTGAACAAGCTTCGACACATGCAAGAATTCAGGTTATGGCCCACTTTCCAAGATAAGCATATAAAATTACCGAAATCTGAGATAACTGGCTTCTTCATCATTTGCCACACACAAAATGTCAGCAAAAGATGGAACCATAGATCCACCATTATCAGAGTCTACAGAGTTCAAGAGCGGGATCAACTAAAGTAAAAAAAGAAAAAAAAAGTCAGAGCTCTGCAGGGAGTCAGGAGAAGACACATGCTCCGTGGTATTAAATAAGTTAACACACCAAAAGAAAAAGAAGAAGGATATTCAATAGAAAACATGCACTTGTTAGCAAGAAAGAACACTGGGGAAAATGTTATGCTAAAGTCTAAGCACTAAGCAATATTCTCTCCCCTGGTTAACTTCATCTACCATAAAATGCAAAATCAGATCAAATAAGCTCTTCAGGTATTGTTCAAACTTGTCCATCTGTGAATGTCATTACAGGCATGTACCGTATAACATTTAGTTGATGACAGACTGCATATACTGGGGTCACATAAGATTATAATGAAACTGAAATAGTCTTATCACCTAGTATTTACTATATTATACTGTTTATATTATTTTAGAGTGTACTCCTCCTACTTCAAAAAAAAGAAGTTGCCTGGGTACAGTGGTGCATACCTGTACTCCCAGCTCTTTGGGAGGCCAAGGCAGGAGGATCAATTAAGGCCAGGAGTTCAAGACCAGCCAGGGCAACATAGCAAGATCCCATCTCTACCAAAAAAAAAAAAAAGCCAGATGTGGTGGTGCACGCCTCCTAAGTAGTCCCAGCTACTCAGCAGGCTGAGGTAAGAGAATCATTCGAGCCCAGGAGATTGAAGCTGCAGCCATGATCACACCACTGAACTTCAGCTTGGGCAACAGCAAGACCTTGTCTCAAAAAAAAACAAACAAAAAAAAAACTACCTATAACACAGTCTCAGGAAGGTCCTTCAGGAGGTATTCCAGGAGAAGGTATTGTTATCATAGGAGGTGACAGCTCCACACATGTTATTGCCACTGAAGGTCTTCCAGTAGGACAAGATGTAGAGGTAGAAGACAGTGACATTGATGATTCTGCCCTGTGTAGGCCTGGGCTAATGTGTGTGTGCTTGTGTCTTAGTTTTAACAAAAAAATTTAAAAAGTATAAAAAATTTTTAAATTTTTTAAATCATAAAAAGCTTGGCCGAGTGCGGTGACTCATGCTTGTTATCCCAGAACTTTGGGAGGCTGAGGCAGGTGGATCATGAGGTCAGGAGTTTAAGACCAGCCTGGCCAAGATGGTGAAACCCGGCTCTATTAAAAATACAAAATATTAGCCAGGCATGGTGGCAGGCACCTGAAATCCCTCAGAAGGGAGGTACTCATAAGGCTGAGGCAGAGAATTGCTTGAACCCAGGAGGTGGAGGTTGCAGTGAGTCAAGATCGCACTACTGCACTCCAGCCTGGGCAGCAGAGTGAGACTCTATCTCAAAAAAAAAAAAGCTTATAGAATAAGGATATAAAAAATATTTTTGTGTAACTGTAAAATGTGTGTTTTAAAATAAGTATTATTACAGAAGAGTCAAAACGTATTTTAAAAATGAAAACATTTATAAGAAAATTACAGTAAGCTAAGTTTAATGCATTATTGAAGAAAAGTTTTTTTATAAATTTAGTCTAGCCTAAGTGTACAGTGTTGATAAAGGCTACAGTAGTGTACAGTAATGTCTTAGGCCTTCAAATTCCCTCACCACTCACAGGCTCACCCAAAGCAACTTCCCATCCTCCATTCATGGTAGGTGCCCTATACAGATTTAACATTTTTTATCTTTTTACTGCCTTGCTACTGTACTTTTTCTATGTTTAGATACACAAACACCACTGTGTAACAACTGCCTAAGTATTCAGTACAGTGACATGCTGTACAAGTTTGCAGACTAGAAGCAACAGGCTGTATCATACAGCATGGATGCACAGTAGGCTACATACCATCTAGGTTTATGCCAGTATACTCCGTGATGTTTTCATAATGACAAAATCACTGAACAAGGCATGTCTCAGAAAGTATCCCCATCATTAAATGATGCATGATTGTAATTAAATAAACACCACCACAAAAACATATGTGAAATGGCTTGTTCCCAAGGGTAAACTAAAGGTTTTTGGCTTGCAGGAAACATTTCTTCCTTTGTTGTTCTGCTCTATGTCTGTAAGAGTACCTAGGATTATTTTGTACTTGGTACTTAAACAATTTATGTTGACCGACTTACCTCAAAATTAGGTCTTCGACAAGGTTCTAATGGAAGCATTTTCCCAATAATCCGAACAATACTCCTAGTTGATCCATAGTCTTTATTTTCCCAAATCAGCAAAACCTATTTTAAACATAAAGTATTAATTAAAATGCACTCTGATTAAGCAGGTATGAAAAGTATGAAAAAAGGAGATGTAAAAAAGATGCGGTGACATTTTTTTTTTAAATACAGGGAGTCCTGTAAAATAGCATTCATTTTCAAAAAGAAATATAGAGTGGCAGAGACTTTCTTCAAAGAATTGAACTTTATGAATATTTGTCTAAAAAAAAGATGGTAGTAAACATAAATACATTCCAGAAAGACCTTTTAAAAAGCACAATTCATTTTGTTCTGTTTCTGATAATATCCAAATATCTTGGGGGAAACTTGGTTCAAAAAAATCACATCCCCTCCCCTAGCTAAATCTTCTGCCCAATCAAAAATTGGCAATTTCAATTTATCAAGCAATGAGGTAATACAGAGTATACATATGTAATTTCCTTTAAAGGAGAAATGAAAAAGGGAATAAATAAATCAGGTCCTAGACAATTCAAAGACTTGGTTACATAAAGCGAAAGATATCTGCTGGCAGTCAGCTCTGGAAAAGGTATGAGAAGTGAAAATTTGCTATTATAACTCAAATAATACTTTGTCCTTTAGCATGGGCTTCCCAAACTGGTGTAAACCATTGCCACAGGAACTACCTCCCACCCACCAAAAGATATGACATAATAAAATTGGACATTTTTCCTAAGATCCCATAACAAAGACAATGTGTATTATGAGCAACAGATATAGGTAGCATCCTATTAGCATCCTTGTTAAAACATCCAATGAACAGTATAACCAGAAATCAAATGGACACACGGTTGTAGAACTCAGTACAAAAACTGATTAGAAAACTGGGGTTGGGAATCGCTGGGATACAGAATACATGCTATTGGTAAAAAATCGAAGGCATAGGACTTTCTAAGCCTAAAAAGGAGTTGAAAGTCATCAGCACATGGAGTTCTTCTGCACAGCCATGCTATTCTTCTGCTTTTAGATGGTAACAGCTTTAAATTGATCTAATCAGAGTCTAATATTAAATATTGGTTCCATCAACTAGCCTCACAATGTTTCACTTCTGTCAGCCCTGTCTCCACAACATAATCTATGCACTCCACATTCTTTCCAGTCACCCTTTAAAGTCCTCTACCACTTGGCTCTATTCTACCTACTCAAATTAATATCACAGTATTCATGAACAGGAATAAAAGTTCTTCTGAGTTAAGCAGTCTTCCTTATTGTCTTAAAGCCAATCCAACATAGCATCTTAACTGCAATGCTTCACCCATAGAGGGCCCTGATCTAACTCTAGTCCCAGTGCTGGTTCAGTTTACACCTGTCTTTAAATATTCAATTCAAATTCCACTACAAATTTAATTATTTCCACTCTCAAGAGCTTCCTAAACTCTATTCAGTTCTAAACTAGTTCCAATGAGTGCCATATAATAGAACACACAATTACACGTGACTTTGTTTCACTTGCAGTTGTTTTCCCCCATTAGATTGTGAACTCCTTGAGGACAGAGACAGGCATGTATTCCTTTACACTCCTTCAGGGCAGCGGTTATCAACCATGATTACACTAGAATCACCTAATACGTTCTTCAAAAGAAATATAACACTAGCCACACATGTAAATTAAATATTCTAGTAGCCACACAAAACATGAAAGAACTAACTGAAATTAATTTTCTTAATATGTATTATTTCACTCAATACGTAAATTCAGGTTGAGCATCCCTCATATACAAAATGCTTGGAACCAGAAGTGTTGTGGATTTCACATTATTTTTAATTTTGGAATATTTGCATACACATAATAAGGTATCTTAGGGATGGAACCCAAGTCTAAACACGAAATATATTTATATTTCATATATACCTTAGACACACAGCCTGAAGGTAATTTTATATAATGTTTTAAATACTTACCTGCATTAAGCAAAGTTTGTGTACACTGTACCATTAGAAAGCAAAGGTGTCACTACCTCATCCACCCATGTGGACAATCCGTAGTTGTCTGACATCACCATCGTTTCTGACTCTGAATTTGTGTGTAACTGATAAGCAATCATTTTCTACACTTAAACACACATAAGTAGTTAACAACAAAAAAAATGCTAATAACTGTGAAAAACTAATGTGTTCAGGGCAATGAAGCAGCACAGGAGCATCACCAGAATCCCCGTCTCAGCCCATCTCAGCTGTTAAACAACAGCAACAGCCAGCAAGGGCAGGCAGAGTAAACTGTGAGTTGTGTACCTGCGTTTTGATTGTGACCCATCATATGAGGTCAGGCGTAAAATTTTCCCATTGTGGCATCATGCTGACACTCAAGAAGTTTGGGATTTTGGGAGCATTTCAGTTTTCAGATTTTTGAAATAGTGATGCTCAACCGATAATTAGTTTTTTTATGTTGCTATTATTTTACATTTTTTCCACAGTCTTCAAAATCCCTATATAGTTTACACTTATAGAAGATCTCAATTCAGATATTTCGAGTACTTAAAAGGGAACTTGAAATGGCCAGTGGCTACCATGCTGGATTGCACAGCCTGGAAGATATAGACCCTAGTAATCGTAGAATATTTGGAGGATTGAGCATTTATATTTAAAGTGTTCTGCAGACCGTTCATCCGCATGCCCCTGCTAAGAACCACAGACATAGAGGCTTTGCTACCATGAGGGCCACCTATGACATATATAGTCACCCAAGGAGTAAGCTCTTGTTTAACTTAAACGATACCTTCTTATCTTGCTCAGCAGTTTCCATCCTAACAAACTCCTGTTCTTCCTCCATTCCTTCATTGCCTGTAGCCATCTTCACCATTTTTGTTGTTTGCTTTTAGGGGTTTTTTGTTTGTTGGTTGGTTGGTTGGTTTTGAGACAGGGTCTCACTCTGTCACCCAAGCTGGAGTGCAGGGGCATGATCAGGGCTCACTGCTACCTCCGCCTGCCAGACTCAACAACCCTCCTACCTCAGCCTCTGGAGTAGCTGTGACCACAGGTGCACACAACCATGCCTGGTTAATTTTTGTATTTTTTTGTAGAGACAGGGTTTCATCATATTGCCCAAGCTGGTCTTGAAAACCTGGGCTCAAGTGATCTGCCTGCCTCAGCCTCTTAAAATGGTAGGATTTGACCCACCATGCCTGGCCATCTTCACCATTCTTATTATTTCATCTTCCCTCTATTCCTGGTCCAGCACCCACATTTTGACTTTACTAATTTTCCTATTAACATATTATTTCAGTAATATGTTCAATGTCACTCAAAAATGGTTTACTCTTTTGATACTATGTGCTCCCACACTGCTAATGAATAAACTACCCTAATTACTCTTAGCTAGGGAAAAAAAATCACAAAATGACAATATTTAGAAAAACTACAACTTCATGATGACTTCGGCTGGGTTCTCATAGGTATTCTGAAATCCCTTCATAACATGTTAGATTCTACATCACATTGCCCAGGGCAGTCTCCAATCTCTGAAGTCCCTACCACCATCACTTCATTACCTGCAAGTGACTTTGTCTCTGCTCTCACTGAGAAAACCAAGAAATTCAACTTTACATACCTCAACTTCATTTCACTTACTTAGCTCCATTCAAAATCTCTTTTCAGGCCAGGCACATTTTGGGAGGCCAACACAGGTGGATCACTTGAGGTTAGGAATTCAAGACCAGCCTTGTCAACATGGTGAAACCCCATCTCTACAAAATATAAAAATCACTTGGGCATGTTGGCAGGCTCCCGTAATCCCAGCTACTCAGGAGGCTGAGACAGGAGAATCACTTGAACCTGGGAGGCAGAGGTTGCAGTGAGCCAAGATTGCACCATTGCACTCCAGCCTGGGCAATAGAGCAAGACTCATCTCAAAAAAAAAAAAAAAAAAAAAAAAAAAAACCCCTTTTCACTATCTCTCACTTTCATTCTGTTCTTTAAGGTAGGACAGTCTTTCTCCTTTCCAAGACTTTTTTAATTAGATCCCCTGCCCAACTACCTTCTCAAGGGCTTGCTCGATCACTCCCTCATGTGTATCTTAAATTTCTTTCTGTCTGTAAGCTTCTTCCAGAGTGATTACAAATATGCTGAAGTTAATTCTAACTTTAAAATAAAAACAAAAATTCCATCCTGCTGCCCCTTCAGGTTGACAGCCTCTCTCAGTTTCTTTTCACAAGCAAACTTTTCAAAACAAGGTTGCTGATCCCACTTCCTCACATTCTTCAAACTACTCCAACACAGTCCCATCTCCATATACAGAAATGCTTAAGGGCACCAATAACCTCATCTGAAAACAAATGTTCAGCTGTGATCTTCAGTCTCACTATTACTGAAATTTAAAATATTTCAATCACATCTAAGGACATCTGCCATCATCAAAGTCCACGGCTTTAAATATTAAAACAATGCAGGTAACTCCCAAAACGGAATCTTTTTCTTTCCTACATTCTAAAACCATATATCCAAGGGTCTGCAGGATATTTCTATTTATATATTCTAACATCACCTCTGACTCACCTCATCTCCATACTCTAAGTCGTTTCTCATACTAAGATGCCCATTTATAATAATGGCACCATGATTCTTCAGCTTACTTTTGCTTTAAAAAAACTTTAAATTATCCTTGACTACTCTTCTAATTCACCCTACCAAACAGAGCTGATTGACTCATTTTGTAAGCCCCCATCATATTTTATGTCTTCCTTATAGTCAATCTCATATATAGTTATCTTTACTGTTTCTTATTCCTCATATTTTAAGCATTATAACTATAAGAACCATGTATTACTCCTCTGTATTACCTGCAGAAACAAGCATATTGTGTTAGATACAGTAGGTGTTCAACAAGTAGACAAAATTGGATTTGCTTATGATATGGTTTGGCTGTGTCCCCACCCAAATCTCACCTTGAATTATAAGTATCCTCATGTGTCAAGGGCAGGGCCAGGTGGAGATAACTGAATCATGGGGGCAGCTTCCCCCATACTGTTCTCATGGTAGTCAATAAGTCTCATGAGATTTGATGGTTTTGTAAACAGGAGTTCCCCTGCACAAGCTCTCTTGCCTGCCACCATGTAAGATGTGGCTTTGCTCCTCATTTGCCTTCAGCCATGATTGTAAAGCATCCGCAGCCATGTAGAACTGTGAGTCAAATTAAACCTCTTTCCTTTATAAATTATCCAGTCTCTGGTATGTCTTTATTAGCAGCATGAGAACAGACTAATACAGCTTATAATTCTCAGGCCTAAGTCAGCCTCTTTCCATTAGGTTTATTCTGGATTTATTGAGCTTTAAATATTGAATTAGTTTACAAATTACCTTAAATAAAACTTTTAATGTATCTGTGCAATACATGTAATTCTGTGAAGGTCATGTCTATATTTTGCTTCCTTTGTATCTTCTCTTGGCATTTGTCCTATCAGGTAAATATGTTCTCGATAATCTTTTCCCTTTTCTAACTCAAACCATCAAAGCTATACTATTGCAAAGTTACCTTTGTTTCACCTAAAAAGAAGCAACAATTTTGCCTTAAATCAAATGATTACATATAAATCATTTTCAAAATGAAACCCAAGAACAAATACAACAGATCCGTTTCAATCCATTAAAAGACATTTACCTGGTCCACAGGAACGCCAAAATATTCCAGCATCTCTCTTAAGATATTCAGTATGAGAGACATTGACGAAGCAAATACAGAAGCCAATTCAAAGAAACATTATCAGTTTCTTGGTGCCTTTGGGAAAAAATTTAGAAAATATTACTCTTGACAAATAAATGCCACACAAATTGTACTAAATAACCTGGAAGAGTCCTCTCGATACATATTACACTATCTCCTGGCCAGCATTATTTTGAAGGAAGTCAAAAAAAAAAAAGGAAGGAAGGGGAAGTCTGGAGGAAAGGGAGATGGTTGTAAAGGAAATTTCAACTTATTGGCTAAAACATTAAAACCTCCTAGGATGTTTGAGCTTATGAAGAGGCCTAGTAAATAGGGACCGATTAACAACAAACTGGACATCTTGCAGGCAAGGCTTCAAGTTACATGCCACGGCGAAGCTCGCTTTTTCCTGAAAGCTCTGGGCTGAGACTCAGCAGACGGGTGAGTTTAGCCAACCCTTGAAAACAGACAAAGGCCCAACTCAAAGTTTTTAAAAACTGAACAGTAGCTCTTCTCACACATATATCGAAGTACCGCCCATCCGTCCTCGCTCTTTTAAAATAAGGATGAATTCCAAGACAGGTGACGTGACTTGGTCACCTAACTAGTAACAGGCCGTGACCAGAGCCGGATCGCGTCCCTCGCTTTGGCCACAAGCTTCCTAGGGCTCTCCAAACCCAGTGTGGTAGTCTTGCTCACCTTCTTCGGGAGCCAAGCCTTCTAGGAATCACCGGAACATCAAGCGGAGGACCTTAGGAATCCTCAATCGAATTCCAGACTGCGCCGCTCCTGGTCCAGATCGCTCAGACGTCTACCCAGACCTCGACCCAATTTCCACCCGCGCGCCTCGGCTTGCAAGCCACAAGCGGTAACAATGCCCTCACCAAGGAATATGAGGTCGACCCAGCGCCCAGCCCTGGAGCTTCAAGCTCAGCCAGAGTAACGCCACGGGAAGCGCGCCCACCTCCTACCGGGCCCAACCAACCCACCTGCTAGTCCCTAGGACTGGACAGCTACTTCCGCATCACAGAACGAAATCAAACTCCGCGGGCCAGGACCCGTACCCGGTCTCATTGGGCGAGACTGAAGATTGCTGCTTCTGATTGGTCATCCCATGACGTCAGGCAATTCGGGAAGCGACTGTTTCTCCTTCTCAAGAGGCGGGTCTTCCAAGAGACAGCCAACAGGAGCTAGCGGGAGGGGCAGGTCGCTTTAGGACGGTGGCGCACGCGCAGAGCAAGCTTTAGATACCAGTGAGCTGGCAGAGTTCGTACCCTACTTAACTTTTCGCAGAGTGTGTTACCCATACAGCTGGACCCAAAGCGCACCCGCCTTGCCAAATTCACCTGACACAAAGTCACGATTTATTTTTTGGTCACTTCATTTGTTCAGCTAATATTAAAATACCTGTGAGATGAACAGAAGCCAAGCACTATCCCCGAGGGTTTTGCAGCTTTGCAGTGGCTAGGATTCGTTCATTCGTTCGTTCACTAAATACACCTACGTATCCAGGCTACCGCATATGGGCCTGACACTCTTCTGACTTAGCCGAGGATGGACATCTACTTAGTAGGCAAGCTTCAAGTGACATGCCACAGCGAAGCTCGCTGTTTCCTGAAAGCTTTGGGCTGCGACTCTCAGCAGGTGATAACCCAATTTTCATTTCTGAGTTGACGTTATTGGCTTCATACCAAATAGCTTCCTCTTCTGAATTTCAGCAAGAAGTGCACCGGAGTGACATAACAATTTAAGATGTGTGCCTGCTACTGACATAATTTTAAAACGTAAGTTTGGAACGAATTTGTCTATGGCCAACATCATTTACTCATTCAACCAATAATGGGTATCTACTACGCGGCAGACACCATTCTAAGTACGGAAAATGGCTTAATGAGCAGGGCAGGTCCTTGTCCTCCTTGAGCTTACATGCCAGTGGGGCATCTCTCTCCATTCTAACCCTAACTTGCTTTTCTCTACAGCACTTATCACCGTGTATATTTAATTTTGCTTCCCCTATCTCCAGACTAAATTGTAGACTCCAGAACAGGAATTTGTTTTGATCCATGCTGTATCTTTCCCCAGTGCTTTAAACGAGTGCCTGGTATACAATACGCATTCAATCTATTTGTTGAATAAAATAACTAGATGTGGGATAACAGAAAAAGAATTATTTCAGACTAAGCAACTAGCAAAACAATTGATAGCAAATATAGTGGTATGCCCAGCAGTCTGTGCTGGATAAGGCTGAAAATAACTGCAGAAGAAGGGTGATGGGTCAGAACCCCTACATGGACTAAGTTACGATTTTCTCAAGTTCTTTGTCCTTCCCTTTGCCCTTGTGAATAAACCACTTTATAACCTCCTCCCTTTCCCAGTCTCTTATCAAACAGCAAATAGGGCCAGAATGAAAACATCCCTCCAGAATGAGAAGGGAAACACTACTGTTTAAGCTGTACTATTAACATAGTTTAATATTCCAAATGATTTAGGTAGCAGGGGGGACCCAGGTCAAATACTACATCCATGAATGCTTTGCTGACAACTTCTAAATTCTTCAGATATTTCCTCCATTGTGTACTAAAGCATTACATTGTGACAAAAAAAACTTTTATGTGATTGAACATTTTTCATTGCTTTTTTTCATTGCTTATTTTTGCATGAAATCAGATTTTCCTGAACTCTTAGAATGATATAGGGTCCAGGAACACTTTTCAGACACCACAAAGCTAGCTATTCTGTTTCTGAGTAGTGTTCAAAAATATGGTGACTTGCTTTCTGAGGTTTTCCTGTGTTCCCTTCCCCCAGTTTGATACAGGCAGAAAACTTGCTATTCACAAGCTGCATGTTACACTTTTTAAAGTATCTATTTGTAAAGTATTAGCTCATTATATTGAATTAGCTCATTATATTAAGCTACTAAGTCTATGTACCTATGATTTTTTACCTACTGGCTCTGAGTTGTCCTTTAAATATGTAACATGTTAAAATGAGGAGATGGGAGGACAAGGAGGTATCAAATACCAGTCTCCTGATCCTATGTGATTTGAATATGTCTATTCTCTGGGAAGGCCCTTTAAGGATTTGAACACAGCTATCAAGAACCTACCACAGCCTGGCACGGTGGCTCACGCCTGTAATCCCAGCACTTTAGGAAGCCAAGGCGAGCTGATCACCTGAGGTCAGGAGTTCAAGACCAGCCTGGCCAACACGGCAAAAACTCGTTTCTACAAAAATACAAAAATTAACTGGGCATGACAGTGTGTGCCTGTAATCCCAGCTACTGTGGAAGCTGAGGCGGGAGACTCGCTTCAACCCGGAAGGCAGAGGTTGCAGTGAGCTAAGATTGCGCCATTGCACTCCAGCCTGGACGACAGAACAAGGCTCCATCACACACACACACACACACACACACACACACACCCATCTCAGTAATCATTTTCCTATAGTAAACTTACCTTTTCCAACTATTCACATGACACTATTTCATACCTAGAGCTCCTAGATTCTTTTTAAAATATATTAAACATTTTCTCTTTAAACATGGTACTCTGAAACACGCGGGGGTGACCTGAACAATGAAGGAAAGATTAACAATATAACTTTCCTGATCACTGCAAGGTGAACTCTTATTCAGCACATCAAGACAGCCCAGATTGTATTTGTTTCTAGCAGCAGCAGCCATAAAATTAAATCAAGCCTCTATAAACATGCAATTATTATTCTTTCATTTATACACTCAAGGACCATTTATTACATAACTACAGTATGTGTACCATGCACAATATTAAACGCTAAAATTTTATTCTGGCAGAGACACATGAAGTGGAATGAACTGCTAAAGGTATGTGCAGCATTCAATGGCCTCAGAACAAAAAAAGGAATTGGAAATTTTTTGCTATGGTGAAAGACTAGATAGGTAAGTGAACAAGGAGTAGCATAAGGCAAGGCAGCAAAAAACAGCTCATAGGGAGTTCTATAGTTCATCATGACTAAGGTTCAAGCAACAGGAAGACATCAATTTGGTTTTAAAATAATTTTGCACTGGAAAAACGTCCCAGAGATGGCAATATAAAGATGAAATTTATGGGTCAAGTCCAAACTAGACCAATGCAACAATTGGGGACAGTGATGAGCATCTATTATTTGGGTGGAGGGTGTGGTGGTGGAGAGGGAAAGACAGAACATACTTTATAGGGATGTCCAATTAGCTAAACAGATAAAGGAAAGAACATCAGTTTGCAGTAGGATGGGGTACAGATGATGAATTCTGTTTGCAGTGTTGAAGTTCCAGCAGAACTATCCAGGGAAGAGTTGGAGGGAAAAAGTGGAGTTCAAGAGAGAAGTTTAAGAGGTCAATTTCATAGTCACCAGCATCTGGATAAAAATATTTGAAAACCTCTCATTCACAAAGTACTTCCACGATTCTTGTTCCTTCCCCATACCAATGCTATGTACTACTATTTACTAATTTTTGCTACCCCCTCTCACTTTATAAACGTAGCCATAAAGACAACAGCTGTGAAATGCTGGATTTGAAGTGCTAGAACATGTTTAACTCCAAAATATGAGTGCACCGTGAAAACTCTCTATATCTATTCCAGTTACTTTCAGGCCCTCATGTGAAATCTGTATTGCCTTTCTACTTCCTTTTAAACAATAGGTTTTTAGTTATCTTTTACCTTTTGGAATATTCAAATGGCAAAATGGCAAGGGAACTTTGTATAATAGTAAGCTTGGAAATTTTGAATAAAAACTGGCATTTCAAATAATGTGAGGAAAGTTTGACATTGAAAATGATTAGTACTGAGAGGTTTAGTTTTATCTCACATTTTTCTCCTAAACCGTATCCTATTATACATTATAATACTTTATGCCAGAAACTCTATTAGCTCAGGAAAAGATCCATTTTTGTCTAAAGTCCCTCTTATGTAAGGAAGTCATTTTCCTACTGAGTTGGCATTATCAGGGGATTTTGAGGTATTAGAATGGATTTTCTCAAATGGATATTTAACCCTTCAGGCACTTGTCACACCTTAAAAACTTTTTCGAAATTTTATTAATCACACATTTCCAACTAATCTTTTATGACTTAGGATTAACACTATGATATTGTGTAGTTCTGTTGTGCAGTGATGATCCTAAACATTACTTAGCCAGGCGGGACTTAGATTTTCAACCCACTACGGTATTTTAACTTACTTCTGCTGTCCTTTTCCTTAATGATGACTGAGACTATGAAATGGCTTCTGTCAACAGTACATTCAAGATAGGTTGTGGCTGTTATATACATGAAATTTATTACTGGGCAGTGTTATTTGAGAACTACTTTTGAACCTTCTCCATAACTACTTTGTTGTATCAATAATCACCTCTAGTTCTCAACTTATTCAGTAAGATAGTGCAGGACTAAGATTTGTCTAGGATACCAGAAAATTATGTTTAAAACACATGTCAACATACCATGTGTCTAAAATTTTGAGGCTTCCCAGTGTTTAGGAGAGGCGAGTTTAAATAGATGAACTCTGAATGAAAGACAGAGAATTGGATCCTTAAAAGTACCGAAGAGTTACTAAAAGAATCCTGATTTGCAATATTAGTACCCCATTATTTGGAGCCTAGCTCATTCAAAAAATAGGGCCTATGAATATATAAACCAAGAAAATATTATTTTCATATATTATATATAATGCAAGAATGAAAAGGACAGTCTACCACCGTACCACCCTGAACACGCCTGATCTCGTCTGATCTCGGAAGCTAAGCAGGGTCGGGCCTGGTTTGTACTTGGATGGGAGACCGCCTGGGGATACCGGGTGCTGTAGGCTTATTTAAAAAAAAATGAATAAAAAGGACAAAGCCTTATCTTGTTGATGGTCCAGTGCCTAGCTCATACTTACCAAAATAGTGAAACAAAATACAGAATTTTAAACCTACAAGTTACAGTTGCTTTAAGAATATACATCCTAATCCAATTACTCTGCTAGATATTCCTAATACCTGGAGCACTATCATATTCAGACACGACTGTTTTAAGGCCTATTATTACTGTTACACACACTGCATTATGTCCTCAGCCACCAGAAAAAAAATGTCACAAGAAACACTCATTTGAAAACCTGTTCCTATTCTAGGAAGAATAGGAACCTACTTAATAGACTTACTCTAGTAATATAAACATCTAAATGAAAACGTTAAGGACAAGTATCTCAAGATGTGGACGCAGAAATAGTTATGCTTCCCAGAAATGGTTTCATTTGATTACCTTATTTCTTTTTGATACAGCTACTATTGGCCAATTCAAGCTCTGAATCTCTTTCCTTTTAGTGACAGACTATTTTAGCCAAATACTTATTTTCTAGCGTTGCCCAAGTTGAGAATACAGGATAAAATCAAGATATAATATTGTCCTGAGAGGACCGGACAGCTAAATCTGTAACATGAAAAGCCATATGCCATTTCTTACCAATTATCTGATCTCCCCACACCTCAACTAGAGCTTTGTAACTAAAGCTAACATTCCAGAATGTTACATAATTCAGTTGTTAACTGAACCCCATCTTTTGTAAAGGACAAATATTCTTGTTTATAAATATGAAGATCATCTTAAGGTTATATCAAGGGGAAAAAGTATACTTTGAAATCTAGAAAGGACTCTAAAAACTGTGTTTTAGTTTTCCAGTAAGTCATGAATGAAATTGTTACTTCTTTCCTTCTAAATAAGCCATCCATTTTTCACTCCAAGTTCTACCAAAGACTTTCATGACTTCTATATCCCATTTTCCAATTCACAGTACAAATTAAAATTAAGTTCTAGAAGATAGTCATTTTTCCCAGCTGACAAATCCCCTTAACTGCAGTATATGAACTCTACTCAGAAATCCGATTCGTCAGTTGTATGTTGAGGTGGTATTACTCCACAAGTCTATTTTTTCAAGCCATTTTAATAATAGTATGCTGACATCAGTTAATCACTGTTTTTTTGTTTTTGAGACAGAGCCTCACTCTGTCACCCAGCCTGGAGTGCAGTGGCCTGATCTCCGCTCATTGCAACCTCCACCTCCTGGGTTCAAGCAATTCTGGTGCCTCCACCTCCCAAGTAACTGGGATTACGGGAGCGCACCACCATACCCTGCTAAGTTTTCTATTTTTAGCAGAGGCGGGGTTTTGCCATGTTGGCCAAGCTGGTCTCACAACTCCCGACCTTAGGTGATCATCTCAGCCTCCCAAAGTGCTGGGATTACAGGCATAAGCCACCACACCCAAATACATTTGACAGTGATATTCAACTTCTTCCAAAAAAAATTCTGGAGTGGGAAAATCCTTTGGCAAAGTAAAAAATAAAAAATAAATTAATCCTGCCGGCTGGATGTGAGAAGCACACTAAATTAAAAATTAAAAAATTATGGCCAGGGTGGTGGCTCACGCCTGTAATCCCAGCACTTTGGGACACCCAGGCAGGCGAATCACCTGAGGTTGGGAGGTCAAGACTAGCCGGGCCAACACAGTGAAACCGTGTCTCCACTAAATGCAAAAATTAGCTAGGTGTGGTGGCACATACCTGTAATCCCAGCTACTCAGGAGGCCGAGGTGCACTTAAGATTCCTTTTCATGGCAACCTTACAAGTATCCTGAGAACTCAACAGAAAGTTTAGTTTTCCCTTCTAGTGCAAGAGACTGAAATATTTTCCACAGTGAGGGACTCAGTAAGGTAGTAAACTATTCTGGAGGGTGTGCTTTTTATTTATTGTAGCTCTTCGCAGTCCATGAAATTTGCAATCACTATGACAGTACCAAGGAGTTATCATTGCCAAATACACAGTTCATGCTGTGATTGTAAATCATTTCACACCACCTAAATGTACTGTCACTACTATCATGTACTTTTATTAAAGGGAGAGCTGATTATTAATGAATCTGGAAGCTAGCCAACCCCAAAAGATTAAGAAAAATTCAATTCAGATTCTTGTGGGAAAAGCATTAAAACCTGCTCACCCAGCCCTTTTCTATTTTCAGTATTACCTTCTGCACTTTATAAGTGTTACAAATCAGTTCACTGTGGCAAAACACCAAAAGTATCCATAAGAAAAATCTTCCTATATACCTATTATGCTAAAGACACATTATGTGGTGGAATGCTGTCCTAACAATTCCTGTTTTAATTAGTGAGATACATTTTTAAAGGCTCAAGGTGTAATTTGGTAACATAAAGAAAAGTGGCACCCTTAACTAAACGTACAAGTTTGGTTTCATTACCATCACTGACATGTTAATCATTAGTGCAAGTTTTTAAAACAAAAGTCCAGCTCATAAATCAACACAATCTCCGTGGCTCTTAATTAAATACTAGATTCCATACATTTCTGAATCCTAAGAAATTTAAAATTTATTCATTTAAACTTCATTAGAATAGTGTACTTATTTTTAGTATCAACCCCAATAAAATTTGAAACAGATTTAAGAATAGTTTCAATTATGTGAGAACTCTAAACATAATAGATATTACTTTCTAATTTTAAAGTATACTCAAGAGATTGAGTCTAGCCAAATTAATCCCAATATCAATGAAGTTTATTTCTCCCTTTGCCTTCCCTCTTCAGCAACTTTGTAAACTGAGAAGGGCCTCTGTACTTCTCCTCTTCCTGGATGTAAGTGAATTATTCCACAAGGAAACTTAAGGTACATCCCCACCAAAGGGATTCCAGTTGAAACCCAGAAAAACAAAAACAAGTTAAATGTCCCTAATAACGTAGCATACTTTTATATAAGAAATTTTTATATAAAAATTATCCAGTATAATTAAGCAACCAATGATCTTACACAATCCTTTACATGCATATATACATACACACAGTTAACTCTCTCACAATTTTTTTTTTTTTATGACAAAGTCTCACTCTGTCACCAGGCTGGAGTGCAAGGGGTGCAATCTCAGCTCACTGCAACCTCTGCTTCCCAGGTTCAAGTGTTTCTCCTGTCTCAGCCTCCTGAGTAGCTGGGATTACAGACGAACGCCATCACACCCATCCAACTTCTGCATTGTTTAGTAGAGATGGGGTTTCACCATGTTAGCCAGGATGGTCTCAATCTCTTCATCTCGTGATCCACCTGCCTCCCAAAATGCTGGGACTACAAGCATAAGCCACCATACCTGGCTCTCTCACAAAATGTTTAAGGGATAATTTGCCATTTGTGTGAGTCAAAATGTGTCAGTTTGTCTTAGCACACAAATTTCCGTGAAAATGCTTTGTTAAAGTTGACGGGATGGCACATGGTAAGAATTATATCAGATCTTACTCAAAGTGAGTAAAAGGACAATTCTTTTTGGTTATTCACTAGCTACTATGTTTTTAGAAAGAGACGTAATCACCTTATTATTGGTGATAAGGTCCCAGATTAACGTTAAGAAAAAGAGGATTAAACTAAAAATCTAGAATTCCTCTATTTCAAAATAATGGCTTACTTAGATTTACCAACTGTAAAATTTCACATTTTCCCAGGGGAAACAAGAGAAAAAAAAAAAAAATCAGTAACAAGGTTTGAGGAATTTTATAAGGCATTTATCAAGCCTTACCACACCAGTAATCTTCCTAACAGATTTGCTGATATTCTAAAATCTAGAAATAGGCCATAGAACTAAGTGGTATAGAATAAACACAGGTAAAAAAAACAAAAAACAAAAAAACAACAACAGCCGTTATTACTTGTGACATTTTATTGGCATATGACAATTTACAAGGGTCCCTGTTGCATTATACATCACACTGAGTAAGAATCGTTTAGCTGTCTACATTCAATCTTACTGGGTAATATTTTTCTCAAGTTATAATTCCCAACACTGATTTTACCTGTGACAAAAGGAACAATAGTAATTCCTGAAGTAGACTGTAATTGGAAAAACATTTTGCTTTTAATATAAAAATTCCTAGGATGCTGAAAGGTACACATACACACCTAAAGAGTCATGGCCTTCTTAAACAGCTTTCTTAATCCTTTCTGGAAATATCCTTTGGTTCATTTTTATTGCCTTCTCTAGGCAAAACAAAGTCTGTTAATGCAGGTATCAAAAAGTTATTTCCTAGCACTTGTAAGCAAATATCCTTACCAAGAGGAACCACTCAACTTTTATAATGTCGTAAAATGTGGAGTTAAACTGCTTAAAAAAATATACAGACTACTTTTTATATGCTTGGATCTGAAAAAGATAACATCCACAATGAGATTCTATTACAGAGTTCTCACAATCACCCTAGCCTAGTATTATATTCTGGTATCATACTCTTTCCTCAATTTTGTTTGACAGAATGAAAGTAACCAAAGGTTAAAGTAATGCATTTGAACTTAAAATATAACCTGCCCACAGGAATTAGCTTTATTCCCACTCCCTATTAATTTTGCAGATCTTTTACCTATTGTCTTAAGTGGATAAGCACATAGTCAGGCACACAGATTTGATGTCTAACCAAATAACTCTTATGTATTTATTTGTATACAGGAGGGTCATGAAAACTCTGAATTGGGGATTACATCCATGTTGCTTTCACACGTAAATATTACTCTGAACAGGACAATATTAGTTATGTCCTGATTAATACAATACATACTTGCTTTGGCAGGTATTTCCTCTGCTTTAACAGACAATTTCAGAAAGACATGTTAAGGAGGGAAATCACACAATACTAAGGAGCTGAGAGCCATAAACATCACATATGTCGAGGTTGCTTTTAGTTTTGTTTCCAACAGCTCAGCTCTTAACCAATGTCCCTCCCTGGCTGTAAATCCAGGTTGCTAGATGCATTGCAAATCCTCAAAAGTGTTTAAGATGAAAGAGCAATACACTTAAGATCTTCATAAGTTTACATTAACAGAATAAGCATTAGCTCCTTTTAACACACACACAACTAAATTAATAAAATGTGTCTAGTTTTATATATGCCCATAAAGCAGACTTAACATTGAAATTTACTATTTCAGATTTTCACTTCTTTAAGAGCTATCATATAGACACAAAATAAAATTCACATTTGAAAAATTATCTACCTGAAGAATAGAACCCTTAAGAAGAAAAAGAAAAAGCCATTTTATATACTGCAACTGAAACGGGAGGAAAAAAACCAAGTTAGATCAATGCGGCCAACAAGCTTCCTGCCAAAACTTTTATTGGTAACATTGGAAAAACAATTTACTTAAAATACTATTAATGAACAGTATGTTATGTTTCTCTATTTTTACTAATAGATGCACTACAAACTAATGTTCAGCTCAAATAAATATGTAAGATATAAAATCAGGTACTAATATATCAACTTATTCTGCAGAATAAACCTCCTCCATACCAACCCCAGAATTACAGGTTTTGCTCTGTTTAAGACTAAGATGTTCAGTAGGAATGGGGTTTCTATTTGCAGCATTATTACAAACCAGTTTCCTCTCGCAAATAGCTAATATCTAAGACCATGACTCAAACTATCAAATTAGAAAAAGAACACTCAATTTTGAACGCAAATAGAAAAGGCTCCTAAGAATGTTTATAGGCCACCGCTTACTCTCAGTAAAAATAACATTTTCTCAAACTTTTCAATCTAATTTTTAATAGCTTGTACTTTTTAGTTATTGGCAAAGCTTTTTTTATACGCTCTTAAGCATTTGCTTAAGTTCTACACTAGCTTAGTTTACCAAAGTATCAACTTTTTGTCTGTGGTGTACTTCAAAAATTAGTCACCCTACAAGGTAGTGTGTTCAAATTAAACAGATGTATACAGTTAAAATAATTAGTGTAGTCTCTATAAACAATTTCTGTTCCAGGATTTATATGCAGAGCTAACGTTTACTTCAGAATAAAACATTAACAAACAGGGAAGGAAGAGAATCAGAACTTTCACAGAGCTGTACTTGACCATATCTTATAGACAAAGCAGAATTACAATGCATGTAACAAAAACGTTAAAAGATTTTTTTTTTAAAGTTGATAGTTACAAATATGGTACGTAACAATTTTCTACTTTATTTCAGTACAATTTTCAACATACAGTCTACTATTTCTCGAGATATTTGAAGACTTAAAACAAATTTCTACAGACTAGTTGCAAACAGTAAAATTTAAGTAAAATGCTTACATTCTTATTTGAAAACAAAATTTCAGGTAAAAAATGGTGGGTGCAAGTTCTGCTCTCTGTTGCAATCTTACTTCATATTTATTATTCCTAAAAGAGAAAAATTAAAGATTAACAGAAAATGTGGAGCATAAAAAGGAACCATATTAGTAACTGTTCCAAAAAATGAATTAATTAACTAATTCACCCACCAAACCTATACCAAAAAAATCTGTCAGAATCACAAGTTGAAATCTTATACCTTTTCTTCCTTGCGTCTGTCCTTCTTTTCTTCATTATTTTCCATGGTCTCTTCTTCATCTTCAACAATCCCATCCCCTTGGTATTTGTCATGAGTCCATTTAGGACTGCTACCTGATTTTTTGAAGTTAAAGCGCCCTCTGCCACGTTGAAAAGTACCACGACCTCTTCCTCTTTTGGCCCAATAATCCACACCATCATCTCTGTCGTCATGCTACAGAAAGGTTAAAAACAACAGTCAATGAAATGTGTTTCTTGTAAAGATGATGATCATTTCTCCAATCATAAATCATAGTATTAATCTTCTGAAGACTGGGTGTGTGAGGTTGGTAATATTCTAAAACACATTAAAACAAAACCAGTAAAACTGAATTTTTCAACAAAAATAGATTCCATCATCAAGAGAATAACTACATCTTACTACTTAGCAACCCAAGCACTGAGGGTCACCCAGACAATCATTTGGAGAATCTCAACTGCTAAATTACCATTGTCGGAATTCTGAGTTTTGTTTTTTTTTTTCTATTATTATGTCAGTCTAAATCCACTTGTTATCTCATTGCATGTGGCCATATGCAATAAGATAAGACAACCAGCTTTTCCCAACAAAATTACCTTAGTCATAAAAATGCAGAAAGTCACAAAAATATCATTACAACAACATTCACTAAATAAAACCGGTATTATTTTATACTTTATATATAAAGGTAGACTTTAAATCCTCTGAGATTTAAATCTAGATCAATGTATAGTACATATCAATGTTCTGGGCTAGAGAATTTCAGTGGTAAATCATGACATGATCCCTAGAGTTAACACCTCACTCAGCTCTTCTTCATCCATCTGAAGTGTTATCACATTCCAGCTTTAATTATTCATTAATTGTATTCAAATACAGATGTTCCCCAAATTGTGAATTGTTCTATTAAGCAAAACAATCTGCAAAACTGTAAAGTACTTGACTTTGTAGATGAGTAGAGATGGGTATTATGCATACAAAAGGTCAAAAAGGAGTCCTATGTATCATTTAATTAACTGCTAATAATTTTTTGGCTTTGTCACCCACAAAAAATGAAAAATAAAGCACACTGATGACCCTTTATGAGCAAAGGGGGTATAATGCTAACAAAATGTTGTATAATCTATGGAGTACTAGTAGTGAGCAACCATCCAAAGCTGCTAAAACTTTTTTTACATAGTATGTGACATGAGTATTTTTTTTTAAAACATAGAACGTGCCTTTGGACATACTCAACTGATTAATCTCCTTCATAGCTTGAAAAGTTCAATTATATGGGTAACAGACTATATGAAAGAGAACTTACCAACTGCTAATAATCTATATTCACCAAACCAATGAAAGCTTACTAGGTAGAGGTGTACATGACTCTGTAATGAATGAATTTTGGAACTATCAAAAGTGTAAATTTAAAGACAGGAGCGTTTATTACAAACCCAAAACAAACTACACCAGTCTGCCACTAAAAATAATTCCCACTCAACTACATAATTTCATGCTTCCTTATTGCATTAACATACCCAACTTTAAAGTTTGTGTTTTTTAATGATATTTATGTAATACTCCATGGATTCTAGGTTTTGGAGAAGCATGAGTTTAAATCTTATCAGAAACTGTAACGACTTTGGGCAACCTCTCTAGAATTTACATCCTTATTTTAATAATGTGTTCCTTGAGGGAACACAAATCAGTACAGAGTGCCTGGCCCAGTGTCTGACAAGCAAGCACTCAATAAACGGTGGCAAAAAATGTTTTTATAGTGTCTAATATGGGTCTGGCACTGTTCTGAACACTTTACATGTATTTTTTCATCTAAACCTCACAACCACCCTCTAAAATACTGTTACTATCCCAATTTTAGAAATAAAAAAACTGAGGCACAGAGAAATTAAGTAACTTGCCCAAGGTCACTAAGCTAGCCCTTTCTTCTACCCCTTGCGACCATCGCCCATAAAACACATTTCCCAGATACCTTGGTGGCAGTATATGATTACCACACCAGGTAGCTAAGAGTTAGCAGAAATAGAAAAGCCAATGGCAAAGCTACACACTAGGGTTAAACTAGCCATTGCTTTTAATATACAATTATCTGAAACTTGGTAAAGACAACAGCAGCTAAACAAATTGTGTCTTTCATAGGGTATCCTGGCAGCTACTTGAGATTTTATGCTAAACATACTCTTCATACTCAAATTTTTATATCAAAGATTTTAATATTATTAAAATTTTTAAATTTTAATTATCTCAGATTACAAATAGCCAGAAGTGGGATATTTATACACAGCTAGGAACACGTTTACAAATAAGTCTATATTACAACCAAGAACTTCTGAATCATCTATTCTCCATTGATCGATCAAGTTTCAAAGGGTTAATTATCAAAACTCCAATCCTGAACCTCCTCCTTCCCAAACAGGGATTTTCTCTGTCTTTGAAGACAACAACTCAACACTGAGAACCTGCCTACTTCAGTACTTTCCCACTTGCTACAACTCTTCACACTCACCCCTCCATAGAATTTTGGGTTCTAACTAAAACTATCTTTCCTGGAATTTTTATTATTGAAAACGTTACCATGCCTTTGCATAAAACAAAGCTTAGAGATAGGAAATTTCAGAAAAGAATGCAACAAAGATTACTATAACTCAGTATTAGACAACAAATATACAAGCCTTTCAGAACCCTGACTCTGGAGCCCAATGAACTGATTTAAGTCCTGACCCCATTGCTACTAGCCACATAACTCTGGTTAAGCTACTCAATCTTTGTACCTCAGTTTTTTCCATCCACAGAAATGGAATAACAGCCCCAACTCAAAAGGCTTTTATAAGTATTAATACACACAGTACACTCAGAACAGCACCTAGCATAGTACCTAATGCTAAATAAATGTCAGCCATTATTACTAAGTATTAATGTTTCATCCATATGAGCAAACTCTTACACTGGTCAATTGTTCTGAAAGAACCTAAGGGAATGAATGTCTAGTTTTAGACTTCTTTTCTTTCGAATCGTATTTTTCTTTCTTTTCCCTCAACATTAGCTGTCTGAAAGTTTCCTTTACATATAAGATACAAAATCTTTTAAATTCAACTATCCATGTGAAAACCAAAGTTGCCATTTTAATGGCTCATAAGCAGATCAAAATAATTTGCTTTGGGAATTGATTTATAAGGGAAAAAGTGTGTTAATTTTACTTGAAATTCTAGTGAACATCATCAGTCTGTGGTAAATCAATTTGTATGTTTTATACAGAGACCAAGATTTTTAAATATAACCCACAAAAACAACATATAAAAATATTACTCCTCCTTATAAATGGCTAAATTCTTAAAATAAGACACTCTTTTTAATGAAACTACTGCCTAATTAAAAGCCAACCCAAAATGAGTTATAGTAGTTAAGGGATAGCAGACTCTTAAGAGAATGCCATAGAAAAATGGCCTAAACTTTGTATTATTAAATTGTTAAAAGTGGTAAACAATTACTATCTACTTGTTCACCTCTCATTCCCTCCTAACTCTTTGACCTATCATACTTGGTCTACTTCTTCGACATTTTTACTCTCTCACTTTTCACCCCACTTTTTAAATGTTGGTCTTTTTATCTCTTCTGTGATCTTATCACAGCTTTAATGGTGACCTATGAAATGATAGCACTTAGGTATTTGTTTCTTTAAATTTGAATTAGCAACTATCCACTGGACAGTTCCATTTCTCCCAAGCACTTCAAATTCAACCTGTTCAGAACAGAACTTAATCTTCTGAAAGGAGCTTCCTTCCTTTAGATTCTTTCCTCTCACTACCAACATCCCTGAAATTAAGTCCCTATAAATGTTACTTCAACTTTTCTCAACTCTAGCCCCTTAGTTTAGGGATTCGATATTTCTCAAACAATTTAACTTTTAATAATCATGCTGTTTGTAAACTCTGCTTAAAATTCTATTTTCTTAATAAAGCATTAAGACTTTTCACTGTGGCTCCTTGTACTCAATTTTCCCAAACTAACCAACCATCTAGCTATCTGAGTACCAGAGTTCTCTCCTTCTGCTATGTGCAGTACACTGGCCTACCTCTTAACCTCAAGATTAAAGTGAAGTTCCTGTACAAAAATCTCTCCTAGCCGGGCGCGGTGGCTCACGCCTGTAATCCCAGCACTTTGGGAGGCCGAGGCAGGTGGATCATGAGGTCAAGAGATCGAGACCATCCTGGTCAACATGGTGAAACCCCGTCTCTACTAAAAATACAAAAAATTAGCTGGGCATAGTGGCGCGTGCCTGTAATCCCAGCTACTCGGGAGGCTGAGGCAGGAGAATTGCCTGAACCCAGGAGGCGGAGGTTGCGGTGAGCCGAGATCGCGCCATTGCACTCCAGCCCGGGTAACAAGAGCGAAACTCCGTCTCAAAAAAAAAAAAAAAAATCTCTCCTAATCGCTCTCTCTCTCCTTTGCAAAAATCCACCTATTCCTTCTGTGGGAAACGCCACCATATATGTTTAGAATGTTTGTTTCTCTACTACTAGTCTCTAAGTCAAAAATTGGAATCACATCCTACTTGTCTTTCCACCCTTAGTACCTAGGTTAAACTAAGTCTTGAACCACAAAGTAGATGGATGTTTCAAATTTTTCCATACCTCAATCAAATGCCTTTTACTTTCCAGAATGTCAATTCAAGCCATTCAAGAAGCATAAACTGAGAAAACATTATGCATAATGCACTGTAACTTTTTTTTTTTTTTTTTTTTTTTGGTTCTTGGTCATTAACATGCCAAAAAAAAGAGGCAAATGGAAATGTACTTTTGAAACAAACATACTGTTTTTCCAGACAAAATAGAGATCCACTTCAAAACATAGCTATAACCTCTAACTAAGTAGGTATGTCATGAACATTCACAGGCTTATTCAAACATATTGATAAAAAGTCAACTAAAAAAGTCAATAATTCTTCAAGTCCAAAACAATTTTCCTCCATGAAAGCAACCAGTTTTCAGAACTAGTCTCTGAAACGCCAATTCTCCGAAAAGCCATGACAAAAAAAAATGAATACTTCCGAAAATAGTTTTGGTATGTTTCTTGTCCACCTCTGTAAGGCAGAAGGAGCCCTTTTCTCCATGCCAAAGAGCTAAAAATGTGTATCTTTAGAGAATCCTTCAGCTACCACCTCTAGCTTCATCCTTGAAAAACTATTTCAGAGGGAAAAGCATCTCTGCCACAATGAAGCACCAAATTAGTTTATCTAGCAGCAATTTCCCCGTAATGTAATTTTTCATCAACTTTTTTCTCCAATGAAAGTTGACAGCGTCCCTGTAATTCTTAATTACAAGTGCTTTGAAAAAATTCTTCTCCCTTTCATTTAAACAAATAGCTATGATGGAAGATACACCTTAATATGAAATTTTTACAACTGTCACTGTCTTATAGACAGATATAAAACAAACATTAAGCTCAACTATAATATAATGTTCTCTGAATGTGGCTAACAAATCAGGTATATTTTTAGTTTACCCTGATCCACCTATGTTTAGTATCAAGAAAGTATGAACAGGACTAAAGGGACCCACATTTTCAAAACTTTAAATCACCTGGGTAATTATTTCAAAAAAGGTTTCCCATATAACGGTGAATCTTCTTATAGTGGATATCTGTACTCAAATGTATTCACCTAGTATGCTTTGAAAATTAATGCAAACCAAATAAACACAGATGTCTAACACCCACCAAGAAGTACTTCTTGCTCTTTGGGGTATATTCTGGATCCCATTCCTCTTCCTTCGGTCTCTTTTGAAAAGTAGTATTTGAGTTGTTTGGACCAGTATTTGTCCCAGCAAAAACTCCTCTGGCTCTTCCTCTGCCTCTAATTCGAAACTGATTAACATTAACAAAGTTGTTTAGTGATGCAATCAAAAGGTATTTAGTTACATGCAAACTCTAATTTTACTGCAGTAACAAAAAACATATGCCCTAATTGCCTATCTGAATCTCATAGCCATTGAGGATGAAAAGGATGGCTATTTTATATTATAGGCAAAAAATTCTGCCAACTAAAAGTTGAGTAAGTTAAGAAGAAATGATCAACCTAAGGGTTAGAATACTGTACTTTCATGGCCTGAACTAATATTTTTAAATAATCAGGTTGGTTTTCCTTTTTACTAGCCAAAAGCTGTCTAATTTCTTTGAATTATCATAGAAGCCCCAAGTATTCAGCCATACCTATCACCATATAAGCAAAACTCTTCTTTCCAAATTATCTAATTAATAAACTCTACTAATAGCCAACTAGATACTTGCTCAAGGTAGGAGTATGAATCTAGAAATTAAAGAGGTAAGAAGATGCACTACCATAAAGTCATTATATTAATAATTATAACGACTTACAGAAACATGGGGATAATATATATGCTATGTGGAATATTTTTATGATTTATACCCATATAAGCAAAGATTTGAAGAGAGCAGGCACGATGATTATAACTCTAATACAGAGATGAACATACAGGGTGGTTTTATTAAAGTTTTAAAGTACCTTTTCAAAAACTAAGTGATTAAAGAAATGTTATATCAATCATTAACTTTCCTTGATTCTTGGGTCTTTAAATACTAGGTTCAGTTATTGATCTCAAAGTCAAGAAAAGTACCTAGTTTATACAGATGCTTCTAGATCTCAAAATGGCATTTCTAAATGAAGACGGCTTCATGTTTCAATACTACCTCTGATTTTAGAAATAATGACACACATAACAGATAATCCCTAAATCATGTATATGACCTTCCTTATGTACAGTACTCTAAGATAAACTACTAAATGATCAAAGATAATTTATTCACTTACAAAGGTTCCTCGTGGTCGGCTAACTCCTGCAAAGCCTGAGTATTCTTTCATTTCATGATGAGTTTTAAATTCTTCTTCTCTTTCCTTCTTACTTTCCTTTTCTTCTCGAGAACTGGGTGAAGAAGGGGATGCTGAAGAGGATGAAGATCGAGAATGATCTTGCTCTCTACTTTTATGTTTACTGCAAAATAAAACAACAAAAAATGTGCTACTTTTAAAAAGATAAAGACCCTGTTGAATCTTACAATAGAAGAGATATTTTTCAAGTCAAAAACACTATCCCCTAATGAAATTATTATGTAAATAAAATAACTGGGTGTTAAACTTTGACACAGTCTGTTTCCATTCTCCTTCAGTATGTGTTTTACATCAATAATGAAATCATGCTAGGGCCTGCCAGTTAGAAAATAGTAGTCTGTAAAGGTCAAGAATAAGGTTCAGTTCTTTAATATTTTTAAATGAACTTGCATCTTTTATTACTTTAACAAAAGAGAAGAGAAGAGTAGGAAAAAATAAGAATGTTCTTAAGGCCAAGTTTCAAAATGACTGCAGTTTGTACACCCTGGGTGAAAATAGTTGGTATAGTTTGGGCTATAGTACCATTATAGCAAATTACAAGCATGTGACATTACAAATAACAGTCATAAATTTAATAACACAAAATCCACCATTTACCTAATGAATAGCAAGAAAAAAGATTATCTATAATACTTTGTGTTCCTATTTACTTGACTCTATGATGATCAAATTTACAAGATTTAATGCAACGTCCGAAAAGGTCATACCTGTGGTTAACTCTTACCACTGCTAACAGTTTCCATGGAAATACTATTTTGAAAGACTAATACACATTGCTATTTCTAGTCCTTCCTCCCCCCGATCTCGCCCATGTTAAACCACTAGATATCAGTTTAAAAATTCTTGTACTCTGGGTGTTATGAGTTGAAAAAGTGCGGAATCAAGCATAACGAACCAAAGTTCTTACACAAACTGTTTCTAGAAATGCACTGCATTGAAGTCCAACCTCCTGATGTAGCCTGGATAATAGGACACATTAATTTGTCATTTTTTTTTTCAGTGTTAGCTTGCTATTCCAAAGTTTTTGTCCTCATCCACCATAAGCCGTGTAAAAGACAAATACATTTTTGCTGTAAAACAAATAATTTTAATTGTTTAAATTTAAACATTCGATTACACAGTCAAAATTGAAAGCAATTAAGCTGACAATTATTAAAGGCTAATTAGAAGCTAAAACCTATCTTAGTCAGTTTGAACAATTACCTGTCATCTTTGTAAGATTTGTATTCTTTGTAATCTTTTGGAGTTTTTTCCTGCTTTCTTGATCCACTGGATTCTCTGGAGCCCTTGGAATCTCCCCGTTCTTTACTTCTTTCTTTTCTACGGCGATCAATGTCATGCCGAAGATCAGCAGAGTCACACCTTAATTTTTTATCTCCCTATAAAAGACAGATGTAAAATCCAGATTTCAGGGGATAAAAAGAAAAAACATATATACACATATTATAGAGTTAAGTTTTATGCCAATTTCTAAATTGGAATTTTAGTATTAGAAAAGAATGGATCATATAAGACACTATCATATAGTTTTTGTTTAAAAATGTACTTGATTATTTTTACTAACATTTGTGTACACAAAGTGCAACGGGACTGGGAAGATTATTAAAAGCTAATTATATTGAGAATTTTACAGGTTTATCCAAAACAATCTATAATAAATCTTTGTACAGTAAATGATACAAATATTTTTTCCACTCAGCACACCCTCATTAATTATTATCCCTCATCCTTCCAAATGCTATTTTCAATAGCTGAACAATGACAGGTTATAATCTGTAGTTGTGATGTAGCCTTCTACCTAAATAGTCAGAGATCCTAACATAACGGTTCTCATTACTTAAGCCTCATTATGATCAAGCTCTTCCCAAATAATCTGACCAACCCAATTAAAAGAAACACTTAAAAAGAATTCTATAATTTCCATAACATGCACGTGGAATATGATTAATGAAACCAATTGAAATTTAACAAGGGTAGAAACAAAGCCAGAAAGATATTCGCAATCCTGTACTCAGTATCTTGGGCCATATACTGCCCTTTCTCAATTCAGGTATTGCAACGGACATTAGTTTAACTGCGTCACAATTCACCTCCTTCTTGTTCCATTGCTTTTTCAAATACTATATAATTTAGGAAGATGGAAAGAGGCATCTAGGAATGAAGAGAAATTATACATCAGTAAGATGCTAAGCAATGTGGACATCCTTGCTAGTATTCAACATTAAGTAGTATTTACTCTGGGAAGTCTGGCTATAATATTCATAAGCATTCATAAAACTGAAAGTACGTATCTCCAAACGATATCAACTACTCACCTATTTGTTCCCAGAGTCACAAAGAAAAAAATCTAATCAAGAGCAAAAAAAACTTCCTATTCACCTAAGTATTACCAAGTCCACAAGTAACAAGATAATGTAAGTGGAACGACTTTGTAAATTACAAACTATATATACATAATTACATATTAACATGTTATTCATCCAGACAGGAAGATGAAGGGTAAAAACCAATGTCATATCCTCTTGTCCATTCATCAGTTATCTCTACTTTTTCTCCTCTGGATCAAAATCTGGTCTAAGTAACGAGGAGAAGATACTCACTGTCAGAGCTTGAGGATAGGCTAAATTGTTGGGAAAACTAAATTAACAACTTTTATCTCAAGGTATTAAGTTAAAAACCAAAAAAAAAAAAGTATTCACTTCTCAGAATCGGTTCTTTCAAGATCAACATGCCCAATGGGGGGGGGAAAAAAAAACAGAAAAACACCTTTGTAAGCTCTAGATTCCACATCTAGTAATTTAATAGCATGCCCTATTAGACAACTTGTGTAACTACCACTGTACATGACAGCTTCTAGTAACAAATGTGCCTATGTTTTCAAAATAACCCAATTATTCAACAACTCTGCAAAACAGATGCATTCTCATTTTTCTAATTAGAAAAGCAAGGTTCAAGAGGTTATTTTCCAAATATCATGTAGATGGTACTTAGTGGCAGGCAGAATTGGAACCAAATAGTACTTCCAAGTCCCCTAATCTGTTCAAAATAGTTGCTCCCTTTCTACCTTTCCCCACATTTCTACTACTAGTCATTTTATGGCCAGATATAGACTAGTCTACGTGGCAGAGGTCATTTTGAATTGTCAGGAGTGTACTGGAGTCCCCTCAACCATTCTCAGCAAAACCCCTCCATGTCTTTCACAGGCTCCTTTCCAATGTTTAAAAGACATTCCCCCACCTCCCAATCCCCAAATATTCCAAGAGTGACAATAGTCTTTGTTCCAAACATTCATTTGTAAATCAGTTCTTAGAATGTTTATTTCTTAATCCACATCAAATATGCCCAGTAGCATGGGGATTACTTCTTGTTATCTGTAAAGAACCTAGAGATATTTAGACACACAAATCAAGAAATATTTACTCTGGCTCATCAAGCTCATTTCAAAATTCTGATTTGTATATTTGATTTTATAATTTCCCTTTGTCTACCAACTGATTCTTTAAGCTTTTCTTAGGACTATTATTTTTTTTCCTTTCATTAGCATTTTGAAAAAACACCCCTGGTTTAAATTTAAGATATTTAGTATAGCGTCAGCTTAATTTCTTCCAGGAAAGAACAGTATGTACACTACCACGATGTAGTTATGAATTAAAAGTACAACACTTTTGCCTTGAGAAATTGTATTTGGTACAATATCATTAACTAAGCTGAACTTAACATGAAAAAAATTACATTCAAAAACATACCTTTTGATTTTCTTCTTTAAAAACTCTCTCTTCCCCTGCTAAACGGGTATGCTTCCTCAGGGTACTTGGCGAGATGTCAATTCTCCTTAATGTAAAATAAAGTGTATCTTTAGTCATATTATTAACTTTTCGGTTCAGAAACATCCACATGATTATCCATTTTAGTAAAACACAGCTATGTTTCTCCCAATCAATTAATTTAACACAGCAAGACTATTCATCTAATTCCTAATACACAATTAATGAATTAAAATGCTCCAACCAGATTATTTTTATATAAAGTCTGGCCTTTAAAACATCAAACTTATTTTAGCCATCAAAAATAGAAAAAATGTGTTCTGATTAAACTAGATATCATGTTAAGCATCAACAAACGCATATGAATAGGATTTGCTCCTGTCTTTAATGTTTTTACATATTCAGTGCACCTTTGGTTTTATTCTGCACCTTTCCTTTTTAAGTCAGTATCGATTGAAACTATCCAGTGCTTCTTTAGCAGTCATCACCAAAACCACACCAACTGTGTACAAAGTACCAAGTTAGATACTTCACAGCCAGTATCACTAACTGTCACCGACACCCTGCAAAATGGGTATGATTATCCATATTTTGCATATGAAAAAACTGATGTCCAGGGATTAAGTAAGCTGTTTATCATAATGCAATGAAGAGATACAACGAGGATTTCAATACAACTATCTGACTTCAATGCTCATGCTTTTTTCATGAAAAACAGTTCTACCTCTCACCAAATATTTTTTATTTCACAAACTTACTAGAAATTCAAAGGTTACTCTAGGTTACTCTCTAGGCCTCCACTCCCCATCCCAAAAACCAAACAAACTGATAACTATTTATTTCCATACTGCAGAGTTAATATTTCAAGTTCTAACAACCAGTTTCAACTAAGCAGAAAATGAGAACTGTAAAATTTTCAAGACTTAGAAATATATTTATTCAAAGTATAAATGAGGAATACAACCGAAGTTTATATTTGTATCAATGACAAATAGCAAACTTCCAATATAATCTTCTTTTAACAGTGTCTTCCTATCAAAACAACATTTTTATATGCCAATTCAGCAGGGTACATACCTGTGTATCTCAGGGCTCTTTTGACGAGTACTATGTTCTTCAGTGGCTTTCTGATACGAAGTGAACCGCTCGTTTAGGGTCATTGCAGCTGATTTGAAGTATTGCTCTGTTGATTTAGGAGAAATACTGTCCAATTAGTTAACTTTACCTTAACAGATTTATGACAGAAGGGCATGTGGCAGGTGAAAAGAAAATAAAAATACTCAAGAAACCTATCAAAAGAGAATCAAGTGTTACAAGGAATTCCTACCCTTTCTCTTTTAATTTCTTGCACCTAAACAGGAAAGTGCTTCCAAAGTTACTCACAGGTCCCTGTCAATACATCTAATCCAAGAGCAATTAACAGATTAAATCAAGAGTCTCTAATTCCACTTCATTAGTATACTACTTCCTCAGAACAAAAAGGAACATATATGAATGTTCTAATACCTTCCCAATATGAACCAATGATGTTACTTCAAGTAATCATTTGCAGAAAACAAAAATTAACAGGAAAATATGGAGTTAACTAAAAAGCTAGTTTGAGTAAACAAATTTCATCAGTGGCTATGCTGCCATATCAACAAAAATGGATTTACAAAAAAACTGAATACTATCATTCAAACTGGAAAAATATCTTAAAATCAATTAACATTTAATAATTACTCCAAAAATCTGGCATCTTGGCAAACTCGACAGCACATTTGATATTGCTGTTTTGTTTCTCTTTAAACAATTTTCAAACTAGTAATATCAATACTATTTTTAAAACCAGTTCAAGATATGTTGTAAACGTAAAATAGAAAGACGCATAAAGTCATGAGCTATGAAATGTCACAATATGAAGCAAGCTATCTGCTTAACAGGTCAACATACATCTGTGTCAACTTACCGCCCAATATCCAGCACATGTCTCATAACCAATCATTAAAACTTGAAACGGCAACTACAAGGGTAGAGCCTCAATCATAATTCCATGAAACCCCGGAATTTGAGCTAGCAACTCAGTTTTTATGCCATTTTTGCCAGGAAGACAGAAGATTCAACTTTGCCTGTATCTTTCAACAGCTATTTTACTTTGAAACATGGATTTTGCCATTTCAAAACATATTCCAGGACCTAGTTACAATGAAAAAGAAAACATCACTGGGCATTTTCAGCTCTATATAAAGTAAGAGCTGTTCAGATCGGTTGCACAATACCAATTATGAAACATAATTACAGTTCTTTAAAAAAAAAAAAAGGAAAAAAAAAAAGGAAAAAATTTATCAAAACCTGATCTCAAAATTCAGCAATTGTAAAATGTGGAGATAGTCAAAAAAAGGTAAAAAAAAATTTTTTCGAAAAGTTAATGGTTCATGTTTTATGTACCAGTAATATGGTCATCAACTGGTTCACAAACCTACTTAGAGCCAAATAGCAAAACTATCTCATTATCATGTTTGAATAATTACAGCCAAAAATAAATTCATTTCATATTCACTGTTCTGCTATATCAGCTGCATAAAGAACTGCTAGAGGCATGTTTCATCTATTACAATGAGCTGTTCTCATGTCAAAAGACAAATTTTTTAAAAGCAGAGAGGGGAGTGATTTTTAAAGTCAACAGACTCTTAGATTCCTGGAAAAGAACCTGTCTCATAGTAAGTTGCTTTTCAAACACAAAAACAAAACTTGACATAATTGCCCAAAAGACACACCTAAAAACCTCTGAAAATTATTAGTAACTTTGAAACTGTAATTACATACTGGTAAAAATAAAAACACCATTACTTTAGTAGAAATAAACAACCTTATCTTTAGGACCTAAAGAAGTGTGAACACAGCCCTAATTAGTGACTATTCATGTAATCAGTATTTATATAATATACTCCTAAATTTCTTGAACTTTTTTTCTTTAAAAATCCTGATATATTTTATCATTTTAAGATTTTTACTTATTAAAAATTAAGCACAAAAAAAGTGTTTTTCCACAGTTTGATTTATTTAAAAGTTGAAATACTAATATTCAATAACAATACTGTCTTTGTTATAAATCTATGCCAAGATTTATTATCACGTCATAGGCATGCAATGAAAGATTATCTGTAAGCCTTCCGCACTTCAAATATACAATGACACACTTAAAACACTTTTAGCATTCAACAAATCTACATCATGTTCTATCATGATACAGATTTTTAGAGCATAATTTCTCCAGCATTTCAATCAGTTTTTATTAACTATCTTCATGAGTTTCAATGACAGCAAGACTAGGGACTCTTCTATGAAACTACTTTTCCAAGTTTTAACAGTATTGATGTATATCTGCTAGCCCTGGGGTACATGAATTATTAAGTATAATTAATTATTCGTTAATTTGCATGCAAGAGAAATTTAATTCACAATATTAAACATACTAAGCATACCTTTAACATGATGAACCAAGGACACAATGTGTTGAATAAATGACTCTGAAGTGCTTTTGCTGGCCTGTGGCAACTTAATGTGGTCAAAGATGGTTCGGAATTCTTGCTCCTTCTTGACAGAATGGACAAGTGTACTGGCAAGCAGCCTGTCTTTAGTCAAGGAAGCAGGTCTGGAACATATTGATAACACACACACACACACAAAATATGCCATTGGTTTAAATATATAAATGGTATGTTCAGAAAATAAGATAATTAACTGGAATATTAACTATCTACAGAGTATTTACGGGGCATCAATATGGAATTACCTGTTAGAATCATCAAGAGGAACAGGTGCCATTTTGAGTTTGACTTCAGGACGATGAGAATCACTCGCTATCATTTTGATCCTAAGTGGGCTTTCCTCTCTGAAGGTAGACTTTTCTCGAGCATCCAGATTCTTGTGTAGAGGGGGACTGTAATCAAAGAGGTCTTTGAGCTTTTCAGACTTTACCTGCTCAGGTGACTGAGTTTCTTTCTTTACTGTTATTCTTTCAGAATTTTTGTCTTCTTCTTTGTGCTTATCTTTTGTAGTGCTAGGCCTTTCCACTACATATCCAGTCTCTTTAAGTTTATAATTTTTTTCTTCTCTAAATCCATCACTTTCTCTATTGCCTTTCAGTGAAACTTTGGACTTGTACTTGAGTCCTTCCTCCTCAGTATTCCGGTGAGATGCAGTAGCAAAACTTTTACCCTGATCTGCGAGGACTGACTTCCTGAACTGTCTATAATCCTCTGTCTCCTCTGTGTCATCCCCTTCTGAATCATTAAACTTTTGTTTTCCAGACTCTTTATCACTGAAGTAATCTAGAGCTTCCTGATCTTCCCATTCTCCCTCTGCCCTCCCTTTCTCTGATCCTTTCTCTTTTGAAGCCTCTTTATCCCTGGTATTACCCCTATCAAGCAGGAATACTCTAGACTCTTCATCTGTGAACCTGCGAATAAGCAAAGAAGAGGATAGTAACTCTGGATTGCATTCATTGTAGATCGCTTCCACATTTTAAATGTGTTGCCCAATCCCTCAGGACCAGCGAGAAAATAACCCTATTGAAAGTGCTTTTTCAGATTCCATTTTTTAAAATCATTGAAAGCATCCATATAGAACTTATGTATTGACTTTTAAAATAAATTTACTATTTGACTTCTTAAGTTTAAAAAGTAAAGCCAACCTCAAAAACCTGTCCTATTTAGTCACAATCCACAATTCTGCACTAACGTGAACTTCTAGAGATAGCCTAAATTTAATTAATTTAAATTTAATTAAAAATTAATTCTGAAGCTAAGAACCACTGATAATACACATTACATTAGAATTCTGATAATTATTACCCAAATTTCAGACTATTTCACTTCTTATCTATTAATTAAACAAGACTTCAAAGAATTTAAATACCGTTGCAGTAATTTAATACTCTTTATGAAAATCACAAAACAGTTCATATATACTTGCTCTAGAAAATAATGGTTTCTGGCATTATTACGTAGAAACTAACAATCAGTTTAATCATAAATTCTAGGTTGTGCAGTGCTATCCCATAAACAGCATGTTTCCTCTATTTTCTCACTTTTAAGTCAAATCACAATACATGAAGTAACCTATTTTCGTTGTTAGAAACTTTCAGCAACACTTGAAATCAGAATTTAAACAAAGTATGTTTCAAATGTCATTAGTCAGACAGAAACATCATCATCTTTTGTACAGTCAGGCAGAAATTATTAAATACCGACAGCCAGACTATGCCACATAAGAACATGCAATATAACTGCATTATCTATGCAGGTCACATTCTAATAATGAAAAGAACAAAATAAGTATTCAATGCTCTAACAAAATTAATTTCTAAAAGGTTTACAGTTATTAACAACATATATCATTAGTTATGCTCTAAGCTACTCAACTTCTCCTCATCTGAACTTGTTAAGTCTAGACTGACCGAAACTGGTAAAATTAAGGAGGAACAGAAATTAGTGTTGTTGCTCTTTTTTAAAGAGACAGGGTCTTGCTCTGTCGCCCAGGCTGGAGTGCAGTAGGTGCAATCATAGCTCACCACAGCCTCGAACTCCTGGGCTCAAAAGATCCTCCCGCCTCAGCCTCCTGAGTAGCTGGATAAATTAATTTTTATTAAAACACTTAGCTTTCAAAGTTCACCAGAAGAGTAAAAACCATCTGGAACTATCTTAAAATGAAGGCAGGCAAGAGTAAAAACCACTAATTAAACACATATCAACCATTTTGTATCTTACAATTCCAATTAGAATTCAAATAAAAACGGTATTATAATCTAGTAGATTCTACTTTAGTTTTTACCTTTTTAAGAACTTGCCAGTCTTTGCAGTTTCCTGATCTCCACCATCAGGATAAAATGAGGAACGGCCCCTAGACTCATCTCTCGGAGCATTCTGTGGCGCGATTGTCTTTGCAGGACTTCTTCGTGAAGGGATGTGATGAATTGGACTATTCTGAGAAGGACTATATCGACTAGATCCATTTCCAACAGAACCAGACCCAGACCTTTCAGGACTATGCTGAATGGAATGTGAATGCTGAGAAGGAGTATTTTTTGCAGAGTGAACTGTACTGAGCATGGGAGCATCAGAGCAAGATGAACTCTGACTAGGTGGTGTAGCAATAGGTGAAGGACTATGGGGTGATCTGGGACTATTATCATAAGCTGAAAGGCCAGGCCAAATATCACCAGATGTGGCTGATGACTTATTAAATTCATCAATAGACTCAGATGGGTCATGTTCAAACGTATCTTTTGGTTCCTCCTGTGATTTACTTTTCAACGGACTCTCTTCTTGGGGTTCCCCTTCAGCTTTTTTGGTTTGTTTTTCCTGAGACCCTCGTCTTTTAGAAACAGGAGATTTGCTATATGGGGATGAAGAACGAGAAGAGGATGATCTTGGAGACCTAGAAGATCTATATGACCGGCGAGATCTGCTTCTGGATCTTTGAGAAGAAACGGATCTTCTTTTTGGACTCCTGGAACGTGAACGACCTCGTCTAGGACTCCTAGAGTGCCTTCTATTCCAAACAGGTCTATAACCACCTCGATGGTATCTACCTCCTCCTCCTTGATAATACCCTCTACCCCTTCCTCTGTACCCATAAGGTCGTCTCATTCCTCTATTATTTCTGTAATCGCGACGATAATCTCTAGAATACATACGATCTCTACTACGAGACCTTGAATATGTTCTGGAACGAGACCTAGAACTAAAAATGAAATAAATATCAATGCAAGAAAAATAAAGTATTTCATCCTACCATTCTAAATATGCTGGTTGAATATAAATAAATAAATTGTAAAGGTAAAATTAGACTTTTTTAAAAACCTCATCTATACAAAGGTTTATGGTTTCCAATTAAAAAGCCTCACTACTAAGGTAAATACTGAGAATACATTAAAGACCTTAGAAATGAAGGCACAAAACAGACACACACACACACACACACACACACACACACACACACGTGCATATATTTTTCTGTGAGTATGTATACGTGTATATATTTATATACACGTATATATACACACATCACATATTAGGACATTTTAGCAAATTGCAATACATCTAGGCAAGCACTTAAACCGACATTGTAAAAGAGTACTTAATAGTATGACATAATACATACTTAAATGGGGGAAAAGATTACACAAAACTGTATCAGTGAGGTACTATTAATTAAATACATACATAATATAAAGTTAGGCCTGGGGGGGAAAAAAAGAAAAAACATCAACTACTATTAATTCTTAATGGGATTATGGTCACTTATATTTTCAACTTCTGGTTTCTGTTTTTTATGCTATGTATTACTATTTAAAGAAAAATAACCAGAGTTGTTAATTTTGCTCTGTCACCCAGGCTGGAGTGCCGTGGCGAGATCTCAGTTCACTGCGACCTCCATCTCCCAGGTTCAAGTGATTCTCCTCCCTCAGCCTCCTGAGTAGCTGGGACTAACATGCCCACCACCACACCCAGCTAATTTTTGTATTTTTAGCAGAGACGGGGTTTCACCACATTGGCCTCAATCTCTTGCCCTTGTGATCCACCTGCTTTGGCCTCCCAAAGTGCTGGGATTACAGGTGTGAGCCAAGTTGTTAATTTTTTAACAAAAAGATTTCTTTTGTTAGAATTCAAAGAATCAAAGTCAGAAACGAGAAACTATAAAACAATATGCAGAGATTGTTTACTGTCAAATAATTCTTGCATTATCCAATTCAACTCTTAACATTGTGGGTAAATACAAAGAAACCTACCATATATTAGTACAGAAAAATTTGAGACCTGGAGTCAGACTAACTGGATTTCAACTCAAGCACTGCCATTTATCAGAGCTTGTTACTTGGACATTCTCAATTTACTGATTAAGGATAAGGACAACAACAGACCCACTTCACAGGGTTGACAATAAAACACATTTTTGGGTTTAGCACTGTGTTTACGACAGACATTCAACATGTATCACTGATATAATTATTTAAAAAATTTAAAGCACATTAAATCACCTGTATCGCTTCTTTCTAGAATGCGATCTTGATCTTGATCGAGAACTAGACTGTGATCTAGACTTTGACCTTGAAGAATGAGATCTAGAATTGGAGCGACCCATTTCTTTTCTCCTAGTGAAATGAAAGGGCAAAAAGGTTAAAATTACAACATGATTTTTAAACTTTCACATTTACTTATTTTCAGATAAAATTTGATTTTTACAAGTTTCTCAAAGGCATATTATTCACCATCCTTTTCAAACGAGTATTCAGAAGACAAGTCTATTATTCCTGATTAAAACTGTTTTCACCTGCATGACAGGTACTGTAGATTAAAGATACAACTGAAGATTTTTATGGACTGCCCCACTTATGTGCCTCAATCCAAAAAGGCACTTCTGCTTTCTGCAGAAGCCGGAAAGAGCAATGAGATCAGACTGCAGCATGTTATGTGTTATTCCACGCCCAATACAAATGCCTACCTCTTCTATAAGAAAGATAAAGAGTAAGGACCAATGACATAAAGAAAATAAAGTGACACAATACTAACAAAAAAACAAACCTACCAGGCTGTCATCACAGTGCTTTATGGCCTTGAAAATGAGACTGAACTGACCATTCCATATATATGATACAGTATGAAGTGGTACTAGATAATATCCTAGTATAATACATGATGCTAAGTTTCTGAACAGCTGGAGCCATGGCTCTGCTCTCAGTACTCATGACTCCAGAATAAAAGTGGACTTATGTGACAATGGCTAGGTCACCCTGAAGTTTTCTGGTAGGAAAATTTTAAATGAATAAAAGATAAAGAATTGGAAGGATTACTTTAAGAAAGATATATTAGAACTACAAGAAAGAAAAAAAAAAACTTGGACACCAGTAGTTTAAAGTTTCTAAACACTACATGGTATCCAATACTATAACTGACCTCAATGGGTACAGAAATCAGTAACTGTCAGAACTAATTGATTTATACGATCTATTCTTCACAAAATTGAAAAAATACACAGCAGATCACTGCACATACATCCCACGTCACATTTTCAACTTTTTAATGATTAATAAGACTGTATCTTAGCCTCTCAAGCTTGTTTTTGCTGCATATTAACTATTTCCAGACTTCCAATTACTCAAAAAGTATTCATTTCAATAAAAATCAACTTACTAAACTTCTAACAGCTTGCAATTCCCATTAATACTTAAATATCTCCTACAACCAAATATTTTTGAAAGCACTTATTTTACCTACCTAGACTTTGTTCAGTATAAAATAACATCGTATTTGGAGGTACTAAGATGAGTTCCGTTATAGTAAGAGTCAATGTAATGCTTGGATAGTTCCTCATCAAAGAATATAAATAAGAAATTCAACATGTTTTGACATAAATGTTCATTTCAAAACATAACTATCCTCTAACAGACTACCACCTTTGTCTTCTCTCACTCTTCTTCTCAATCCCAAGTGAGCAAGAAATACATAAAGACAGAAAACATAGATTCAGGGTTCAAAAAGGCAGAATAAGAATTCCACAACACATATGAAGTAAATTTAGCATTAACATAAGGAGATCTAATACCTGGGAGAACACAAATTTGGTTTAGCAACTGTAGTTTTGACAACATAACGAAATTGTCAAAAAACATATTGAAAGCCGTAAAGTAAGGAATCAAGGCCACTGGGAACTGTAACATTCTATTGCCATCTGATTTCAAAATTCTGTCCCTCCCAAACTTTTTAAACAACGCAACTAACGTACATTCACTGTGATCGAATTTACTTCAAGATATTCACTTTTATTCCACTCTGAGATAATCAGACATACTATAGAACCAGAGCTGCAAATGATTTTGGAGATCCAGTACAGCAATAAGGCAGCATTCTTTTCCACTGTATTAATCAGTAGGCAAAAGAAACACTGTAAGTTTACTAAGAGGTAGAGATGCTATGTTGTGCTTTATCTCCAGAATCTCTGTTCTTGGCTCTTGAGGCTATCTGGATAATTTCTGTTAAGGAATTCAGGAATTCTGCAGGCTTTTCCTCTCACCAGGATGTATTTGGGCTTGTGGCATGGCACAATGGGTATTTAATAAATAACTATCAAATGAATGCACTCCCCAGAACCTGAATATTTTTTAAAGCAGCAAGCTTATTTTTAAAGGTTTGCGTTTTGCTTTAATAGCTACACCTGAAACTTCAAAAACTAATGGAAAGAAAGCATACCTATCAAATAGTTAGCAGTCCAAAAGAAATAAGATTGCTATCTTCTGCTCTACTGCAAAAATACACTTAAAAAAAAGGAAGAATACGGCCTCCACATTTAAACTACATGAATTCAAATTCCTTAAGCTCTGATCCTATTCAACTGTAAAATGGGGAAAAAAAAAAAAAAAAAAAAAAAAAGTACCTACTTCACAGACTTGTAGAGGACTTTATGAGTTGATACACTTAATTCAATTAATACATCCAGCACATAAGCAGCAATCAATTTGAATTACCTAAACCCTATAGTAGGGAGAAACAAGTTATGAAATCTCCTCTTGTTTATATTAGGGAAAACAGGTTAAGTAGCAGAGTCTTTCTATCTTGTTTTAAATACTTCGTACATGCTGAATCTTTTAGTAGATGTGTTTATAGAAATAGAAAAAGCAGGTACACAATCTGGAAGGAGAGAGAAAAAGAGTCTTTTTCCTAAAACTAACAACATCTGACTGACTTCAGACAAGCCACCAAAATAAACCAAAAATGCTTCGGACCATATCATTTTTAATCACTCCATCTGAATCATCAGTTCAGCAGTGACATTTCCTCAAAAAAATCAAAAGTGAAAACTAGAAAAATGAATGCTCCTTACCTTGGATTTATGCAGGATGAAGTAGTCAAAGTGAAGTGTCTGAGATACTGTAAAATTTCTTTCTGTAGAGAATGCTCTTCGAAATTAAACTTTAAATTCAAATTCCTAGCAAAAACAAAAATATATATATTATTTTGATTTATGTTAAATAACCATTATTTACAATGCATATAAATGGCACTGCAATAAACTCTAAAAAAGGCACTTATGATTTCAGGGAAGGAAAAATTAATTCAGGAAACAGAAAACTTTTAATCATAAAAGCCTAAAATTCAACTTTTTGTAAATCACAATGCAGTAGTGTATAATGAAACTGAAAGCATCTGTTTAACTACTTTAATTGTAATTTTAGCTATCAGAGCTATAAAAAAACATATGATACATTGTTGTTCCATCAGAAAATTCCAAGGTAGATAAACAATGCCACCTTAGTGGCCGGGCAAGGTAGCACATGCATGCAATCCTAGTTACTTGGGAAGCTGAGGCAGGAGGATCACTTAAGCCCAGGAGTTTGGGGTTGCAAAGCACTGGGATCACACCTGTGAACAGCCACGGTACTATAGTCTTGACAATATAGCAAGACTCCATGGGTAGGGGGAGCCGCAAGCAATCTGTAGTTAATTTTGATAACGCTCTACTTTATAACATCTAAAATACGAGTTTAATGCTCTACTACTTATTTGCTTTCGGTACTTCCTTTCACACAATTTAGTTTCATGTGAAACTGATTTTAAAGCCCACATTACAGCCATCACAGCAACTAAATTCTGTGCCTAAAAGCATCTTGATACATGTACATTCAAATAAAAAGTCAGGAATGAAACTTCTTATCTACTGAAAATCAATATCATTCCTAAAATAATTTATCGTTACTCTGCAAATAAACTTTGCACAAAATACTCAAGTTACCAATGCTGAAAAGTTGAGCTTTGTGAACATTCAGTGATCATCAATTGTGTGCAAAGGATAGTAAAAAAAACACCAGGGAAACAGAAACTAAGGAATACAAGATTTATATATGCTAGCCCCCAAATAATTCACGAACAAGTTTAAATGGAAAGCTGTAACTCTTACCAAGATCCAATTTTAAAAATAAAATGAGATTAGAAATACAAAGAAGAAATGTAAGATTAAACTGGTGAATCATTAATAGTGTCTCCCAGGGCCAGTCACAGTGGCTCATGCCTGTAATCCCAGCACTCTGGGAGGCTCAGGCAGGTAGAACATGAGGTCAAGAGATCGAGACCATCCTGGTCAACATGGGGAAGCCCCATCTCTGCTAAAAATACAAAAAAGAATAGCGTCTCCTAAAATATCCATGGCCCTGCAACTGGGGAGAGATTTGAGGTTCAAGCTAGGAAGGAGGAATCCAAACATAGTTATTAAGGGAGACATACTAAAAAGGTAGCAAAGTCAAAAAGCCAAGTAAGGTTGGGTTAAAAAAAAAAAAAAAAAGTAAGGATTTCTCAAGGTAAGTTTAGTTTTTAAAATATCAAAACCACAAGTGGACAGAGAAAGAAAATGGCAATATTCTAAACTGGAGTACTGTTATAAAAATTTTATTCTGACCTGGAAAGTCAATACTACTGATTCACTCCTAGAGATGGCACGAGGCTCATTTTAGCTAATGCTTCCCTAAACAGTTCCAAAAGGCTAATTTTAATTTCTATATACATCCAGAAGACTCAACTGCCATATCTCTTTACTCCAAGTCATGATATTTTGAAGTTCAAAGAAAATAAACACCAGATATAAAAAACTGAGGGAAGAGAGAACATAGGCTGTTAGATCAGTGGATATACATTCCTGTTCACAATCTATATTCAGGTATCCACACCAAGAACTCAAATGACACACAAAACGTAACACACAATAAATGTATCAGTCAGCACCAAAGACTGTTCAGCTAATTTTTTTAAACTGAAAGTCTATATACAAAGCACAATGCTAGTTACTATAGGAAATATATCTATATAAGTGGTCCCTGCCTTCCAAAAACCCAATCAAGAATAGATATCAGCAACAAATCATAGTAAACTAAACATCTGAATACCATCCATTTGCCAATAACTGTGCTAGGTGACTTTAAAGTAAGACATTAAGTTCCCTACTCTCTTGAAGCTTTCAGAGAGGGGAAGACAGAAAACAAGAAAACATCAAATAGTGACAAGTACCACTTCGGATAAGTCAGGAAAAGTACAAATTGACAAGCAGAAGTGGGCAAGGGGACTGTTTAGGTGGGTCCTAGGCCCTCTTTAAGGAGGTAACATTGGGGCCTAAGAAAGGAACACTGCAAAGATCCACAGAGGGAAGAGCATACTAGGCAGAGAACACAAACTTAGCAAATTCAGGACAGAAAGGCCAGTAAGAAGGTTGAGGCAATGTGATCAAAGAGCTGAGGGTCTGAAATAAAGGAAGAAGGAGAAGAAATGGACCAGATCGAATAGCATCTAGTAGATCAGCAAAAGGGATCAGGATTTTACTCCATTGAGAAACCCTTAGAGGGCTTGCTTGGGTGAGTCATTCATCTGACTTACATTTTAAGATGGTTGCAATATAAAAGATAAACAACAATGGAAAAAAGGCAAATTCAAGGTATGGTGTGTCAAAACGCCTTGTTAATGGATTGTTACAGGTGTGAAGTACAGAAGAGTGAGGAAAAAAAAATCACTAGTGCCCCTAAATTCTAGGTTTTAGATTCAAGCATCTGGGAAAAGGGCAACTTTGGGGGAGAAAGCAAAAGATGTGTTTGCCGTTTTTTATGCCCAAAGTCGGAATGTAAATGGTTAACCCAAAATTTGACTGAAATTCCTAACTCCAACTCCTGTGCTGTCTCTTCAATACCCTAGAAGATGCCTGATGTGGCCAACACCCAAATATAGAATTGAAAATGCCAAATTAATCTCTCCTTTATTACAACCAAGATCATTTGCTAATAGATTCCACTTGTATACAGAGTCAAGGAATAAACTGCCTCAAGTATCTTTTTTTTTTTTTGAGACGGAGTTTGAGGGAAACTCCGTCTCAAACTCCAGGCTGAAGTGCAGTGGCGCAATCTCGGCTCACTACAACCTCCGCCTCACGGGTTCAATGATTCTCCTGCCTCAGCCTCCTGAGTAGCTGGGATTACAGGTCCCTGCCACTACGCCCGGCTAATTTTTGTATTTTTAGTAGAGTCGGGGTTTCACTATGTTGGTCAGGCTAGTCTTGAACTCCTGACCTTGTGATCTGCCTGCCTCGGACTCCCAAAATGCTGGGATTAAAGGCACGAGCCACAACACCCAGCCAGTTAAATTTATTAACCAACTTTTGTGGGCAGCAAGCTGTACTAGGTTTACTTTGTGATGAAAGAACTCAGAAATGGAGTTTTATCAGTTCTACAGTTTATAAGTTTGGGCTGAAAATCAGTAGTTGAACACTAGGTGAATTCAGCTATGTAATTTAAAGTGATTTGTTATTTAACAAGTAAGTACATGACAGAATTAAGCTAAGCATCTCTGGGTACTTGTTGGATATGAACTCATTTATTTTTTTGAGATAGAGTTTCACTCTTGCTGCCCAGGCTGGAGTGCAATGGCACGATCTTGGCTTACCACAGCCTCTGCCTCCCAGGTTCAAGCAATTCTCCTACCTCAGTTACCCAAGTAGATGGGACTACAGGCACCCACCACCATGTCTTGCTAATTTTTCTTTTTTTTTTTTTTTTTTTTTTTTTGAGACAGGGTCTTGCTCCATCACCCAGGTTGGAGTGCAGTGGCAAATCTCTGCTCACTGCAACCTCTGCCTCCCAGGTTCAAGCGATTCTCCTGTCTTAGCCTCCTGAGTAGCTGGGATTACAGGCGCCTGCCACCAAGCCCGGCTAATTTTTATATTGTTAGGAGAGATGGGGCTTCGCCATGTTGGCCAGGCTGGTCTCAAACTCCTGACTGGGTGATCCGCCCACCTGGGCCTCCCAAAGTGCTGATATTACCGGCATAAGCCACTGCGCCCAGCCCATTTTGTTAAGCATGTCTGGGAAGACTTTAAATGACGCTGATGAACGCTGTATCAAAAATATTAAGGTACCCTTACATGCAAGAATCATTTTAAGTAAACTTAGTGGACAGCTTGCAGAAAAGCTGCCTAAACAAGTTTTAACAATAATGATGGCTAATGCTAGATTGTGTACCATGGGCCAAACATTAAGCTGTTTACATGTATTATTAGTTCATTTAATCCTAAACTTGTAAGGAAGTACCGTTAGTAGCCTTTTTTTTAAAATCTGCAGAAATTGAAGCTGACAGATTAAGGTAACTTGTTCAGTGCTGGACAGCTAGTTAATGGCTGAGCCAGATTTGAATCTAGTCTAGCGGAATAGTCATGATGGGCTATATTTTTAGGATTTGAAAAGACGGAAATAGCTTTACTTTGTTTACAGCAATCTGAGGACAAAACTCCTTGACTGTGCTAAAATGAAGACTGGTATCAAGTATGCCTGCAATGGTAATCTTAAATAATTCATTTTGCGTGACTTTGTCTTGGGCATTTTGTTGAGCCCAATTTTTTTGCTTTAATCAATTTTTTTCTTTTCTTGAGACAGAGCCTCACTCTTGCCCAGGCTGGAGTGCAGTGGCACAATCTTGGCTCACTGCAACCTTCGTCTCCTGGGTTCAAGCAATTCTCCTGTCTCAGCCTCTGGAGTACCTGGGACTACAGGTGTGCACCACCACACCTGGCTAATTTTTGTATTTTTATTAGACATTTGGTTTCACCACGTTGACAAGGCTGGTCTCAAACTCCTGACCTCAGCTGATCCGCCAGCCTTAGCCTCCCAAAGTGCTGGGATTACAGGCGTGAGCCACCATGCCCAGCCTGATCAATTGTTTTCTAGCTGGTTTCTGAGCACTTATGTTCTAGCTGGTCATTACGTATTATTTCATGAAAGACAGGTTCTGTTTAGGTATTTAAGAAATTTAATTTTAAAAACAAAATCTGCTTTATTTTATCCTGTGTTCCTCATTGGTTGGTGTATCCACTGGATAAAGACATGAGGCTGGCCGGGTGTGATGGCTCATGCCTGTGTTCACAGCACTTTGGGAGGCTGATGCAGGTGGCATATCACCTGAGGTCAGGAGTTCGACACTAACCTGGCAAACATAGTGAAACCTCAACTGTACCAAAAATACAACAGTTAGACAGGTGCAGTGGTGGGGACCTGTAATCCCATTAACTCAGGAGACTGAGACAGAATTGCTTGAACACAAGAGGCGGAGGTTGCAGTCAGCCGGGATCAGGCCACTGCACTCCAGCCTGGGCGAAAGAGCGAGACTTCATTAATACAAAACTTAGCTGGGCATGGTGGCGGGCACCTGTAGTCCCTGCTACTGGGGAGGCTGAGGCAGGAGAATCACTTGGACTTGGACCTGGACCCGGACCCGGAGGTTGCCGTGAACCAAGATCCGGCCACTGCACTCCTGCCTGGGGAACACAGCGACGTTCCGTCTCAAAAATAATAAATAAATAAATAAGTAATTCAACCACACATGAGCCTACCAGTGAGTAGGACTTTTTACAGGTCTGTCACCAAGTCTTATAACACTTTTGTTCTTCAAAGTCAAGAATGGGTTCTGGCCAAAAAACTTCCTTTGCCACCATTTTAATTACCTGAAATAAAGATATTTCGGTGTTTACCACAATGTAATAAAGTATGAAATCCCTAAAAGATGATGCTCCAGGGTTAACATGAGCTACTGTGTGTGTGTGTTTGTGTGTGTGTGTGTGAGAGAGAGAGAGAGAGAGAGAGAGAGACAAGGTCTCACTCTCTTGCCCCTGCTGAACTGCAGTGGGACGAGCATAGCTCACAGCAGCCTCAAACTCCCGCCAAGGAACTACTTTAGACACAATCCCTCCCATCAAATTATCCTGAATTGGTTATGGTCAAAAATGCAAAACCCTTGTAACAGTTTCTCCTACATAAAAGTTCTTTACTGCCTAAAGACTATCCTAACCATTCCAAACAGAGTCAAACTGGAATGAAAATTCACACGAGGACCAAGACATTTTGTTTTGCTTTGTAATACCAAAAAATTTAAAAGACGCTGTTGGAACCGGGTAGCCACACTTGCTTTCAATTTGTCTTAATTTTTTCCAATTCTAAAATGCTTTTTTAAAAAAAAAACCTGAGGTAGCAAAGTAGTTGCTGGCACTTCGGCTTGATTCTGAAAAAATCTTAAAAGCAAATCAGGCCAACTGACGAATTTAAAATGAAGGCAAAGTCCAATTCGCCACTCCCACCCATTTCTCACAGCAGCCGTCTACCAATCGTGGCTGCAACACTTCTGACACGATTTAATGGGCTGAATCACTTGCCGCAAGGACTCCGCTCCGCTCGTACTCATGAAGAACCGCACTTTCAGCCGGATGGGGCAGGGCCACGCTCAGAGCCACCAACTAAGACCCGATCCCCTAGCTAGGGAACCGTAACTAGGCACCCACCACAAGTCAACAACGCGCGCTCGCTTCAGAACGGCGGTTGCCAGAGCTACAGAAATTAACTCCGGAGAACCCTCCGAGGGACAGACCAGAGCCCTAAAACCGCGCAGAACCATAAAAACGAGGCATCAACTGATGGGTAGTCCCAAGCCGCGGAGGAGTTTTAAAGACCACGCGGAAACGGGCAGACCTCCCAATGCACTTTGCTGCTGGTCGCAGTTATTTTTCTCAAAGCCCAAAGGCCAGGAAGAAAGGTGGCAGTCCCAGCCAATGAGAGGCGGACACAAGTTGCGCCGCCGGCGCCGTAGGCCGCGGAAAGAAAGGAAGAAACGCGCGTGCGCGGAGCATTCGGTCAGGCGCGCGCAGGAGTCCGGGTTGAAATGGGGGAAGGGTGGAAGAGGAAGATACGCGCACGCGCACGGGAGGCCGCGCGGGCTCCGGGTCTCGAGCCAGGTTCGCAACCACGCGCGCGCGCGCCGTTAGCACTCCTCAGCTCACCCCCCCCTACCTTCTCGGCCTGTAGTGCCTCGAAAATCTGAGGGAAGCTGACGAAAAAACGCATAAATAACAGCGCAACGTCTCCTTGGTTCTCCTTTCGCCGCCAACCCGTCACCACACACAAAAGAGTCAAAAATATGGCTTGTCCTCGCTCTTCACTGCCCTTTCACTAACTTGAATACAGAGGGAGGCCTACCTGACACGCCGAATCGCGGTTCCCGGGATTTATCTCCGTTGTAACTACACAGCGGCCATTTCCCGACTCAAGAACGCGAGGAAAACCATAGAGGTAGCTTCGACGCGCTAGCTCGCCTCCGTCACTTCCGATCTGGGGCGTGGCCTCGGGTGCCGCTAAATATGCCGGCAAGCCCCGCCCACCCTTCCGCCCAGGACCGGTTCGCTGGCGGCTATTAAGTTGTTTCCCGAGACCTTCTGGGAAATCGTGTGACTGGTCTCGCGCTAAGATGTGGCGGCCCCGCCCTCTGGCCCGTAGCTCCAGCCTTACCCCAAGAGGCGGTAGAGTGGGGCGGGTGTTTTGTTAGGCCCTGAGTTAGCTTGGTCATACGGCGCTATTCGCTGACGTCTCTGCCTCGTTCTGATGAGACCCCCCTAGACCTCACCACCGCCCCCACTTTTTATTTATTTACCTCAGTGAGCTCGTCTGTCCATTCTTTCTGTGGGGCCAGCTCAGACCGGGCAAAAACAAAAAGACAATCCCACGCTGAGGAAAAGACCTGGAGGCGGGACGCGGCTGTGATTGGAGACTCGCTGCTCCCACAGCCAGCGAGCGCCACGCTTCTCCCTCTTGGACGCCTAGCTGGAGATTAGAAAGTAGCTTTCGCTTTGCTGTTAAATGCGCCAGATGCACTTAGTTGAAAAATGGCCACGATCTAAATCCCTTTCCTGAGTGGCGTCTGATCAAATCGGAGCTCCAGCCGCAGCGGCCGGAAGCCGCTTAGGCTGCTGGCGCCGTAGGACGCCGCCCTCGGTGCGGCGTGGTGGCAGCTTTACCACATCGGCAACGTTGGCATAGGCATAAAAAATAAAGAGCACGAAGCAGTTTAGCTTTCAGCCTGTGATGATGCTTTGTGGCGCCGAGGAACACAGCCTAACGTAGCTTGGCTGGCCAGAATTATAAGATATTAGATAAGCAAACCACCTTCGCTTTGAATAGAATTTAACAGCCTTAGCACATTTTCTATTAAGGCTTTCCTGGGCTGCAGTTTCTTCCTTGGGGCCTAAAACCGCTATTACTTTGATGTTTAGTGCTGTTAACTACCGTGATGGATTTCAGACTTGTAATTAGCAACCAGGGTGTCAGTGAGTGAATGGAATCTAGTATTGAGCCCTAGTTGTGAATTTCACACTGTTCTTAGGGCATTCTTTCTTCACAACCCAATTTACCAGCTCATCTAGAAAAACGACATCATTTTCACGGAATGAATCCTGAGTATCTTGTTGTACAGTCTGTCCCTCACTCTGTTACCACCTCAGGATGTGGACACAGGAATCTTTGGCCATTGTTGTGTCCTGATGTCCCAAGCATTTGTAGGTGCTCAGTAAATGTTGAGTGAATGAGCTATATTTAATAAAGGAAAAAAAATTAAGGGCTCAATACACCTCTGCTATTCTGCATGTATTGGGAGTTGGAGCGCCCAGGGCTGACAGCTCTTATTCATTTATTCAAAATACACCAAATTGCAGGCTAGGATATTATCTTGAACCTCCCTCTGCAATTCTATTGCACATGTGTTGAAAATGAAGTCATCTATCTTATATAATTGAATATTATTTTATTTACATAACCTGAGGTAGTAACAAGGGAGGAGATCCTTTGGAACAAAGCCTTTAGTGGATGGAAGTTATCCAGACTTCTGTTGAACTAGATCCCCTATCTCCAAAGTAGGAGTTTCTTGAATTTAGATGTTTTATGCACATTCTTATTTTCAAAACCTGAAATTCCACCATTACAGATTCATTCTTTGTAATAAAAATGGGTATTACAATACAAACGCTGTAAAGAGCAGAAGAAAAAGAGCCCATTTAATAAATGGGCATTGCAGAAAAATAGAACATTATCTCAAGAAGAAATACAAGTTGTAAACAAATGACCAAACTTGCTAGGAAGATACAAAAAGAATGCTGAGATAAATTAGTAAGCTGATTTTAATTTCTTTTTTAAGACAGAGTCTTGTTCTGTCCCCCAGGCTGGAGTGCAGTGGCACGATGTTGGCTCACTGCAACCTCCGCCTCCCAGGTTCAAGTGATTCTCTTGCCTCAGCCTTCTGAATAGCTGGGATTACAGGCTCCCTCCAGCACGCCGGGCTAATGTTTGTATTTTTAGTAGAGACAGTGTTTCACCATGTTGGCCAGCCAGGTCTCAATGTCCAGCCCCCAAGTGATCCACTCGCCTCAGCCTCCCAAAGGGCTGGGATTACAGGCGTGAGCCACCGTGCCTGGCAAGCTAATTTTAATATATAGGTCATGGAGATATTATTGTGAATATGATTATAAAACTCTTTCTTGAGAGTTGTTGCTTTTGTTTTGGTTTGATTTTAATTTAAGATCATTGAAAAACAGAGATGGGGCAGGTGCAGTGGCTCATGCCTGTGATCCCACCACTTTGGGAGGCTGAAGTGGGCGGATCACTTGAGGTCAGAGTTTGAGGCCAGCCTGGCCAACATGGTGAAACTCCATCTCTCCTAAAAATACAAAAATTAGCCAGGTGTGGTGGTGCACTCTTGTAGTCCCAGCTACTGAGGAGGCTGAGGCAGGAGAATTGCTTGAACCAGGCAGGTGGAAGTTGCACCTTGAGCCAAGATCGCACCACTGCACTCCAGCCTAGGTGACAGAGCAAGACTATAGCAA
>NW_022436946.1:13661809-13774242 GCF_009761245.1 Sapajus apella | reverse complement strand
CTGGGCAACAAGAGCAAAACTCTGTCTCAAAAAAAAAAAAGGAAAAAGAGAAATGGAAAAGGATGAATATCTGAAAAGGACAAAGACAAGAAGATAGGAATGAGAATGGAGTTGGAGGTCTAGCACGAAGGCAAGCTCCAAGACCTCACTGGTTTGGTTTTGTTTATCTTTTTATGTGGAACATCTGAACTATTTTCCTATTCGGGGAAATTGAAGTTGAGGTGGTATTTGGAGTCCCACTCCTCCACTCCCTGAAAATACTGGCATTGGGAACAACAGCAGTCGTGAGAAGGAGACAGCAGAGGAAATGTGACCAACAGAGATTCCCTAACTAGACTGCTGATGGGGCCGGACTTTGACTGTAGTTCCTGCTGCATGGCCTCCATGTGTGCATATCCCTCTCCAGCTTTGTGCTCATTTCTTTTTTTAATTTTAATTGTGGTAAAATATGCATTGATTCTTTGAGCTAACTGATATCCTTCCAGTAATCCTTCTTTTCCTGATGAGTTAATCAGAATTGGTTTCTATTGTTTGCTAAGAACCCTGAACTTCATGTCACAGTTTTGAGTAGAAGCAGGTCCTATTTATGAGGCCAGTTTTCCAAATGGTCTGGCATTTTTTTAGATCTATACTAATGAAATTTCGTTCCTACTGGTGAATAAATTGACTAAGATATTTTCCTTCTTTTTCTATCCCCTTTTACATACTAAGAATGTGGTTATTTTATTTAAAATATTTTAATTTTATATTTTCAATTTTAATTATTTTGGTTTTAAATTACCCAACTTAAGAATTATGTATTTACAGTGATCTTCCTTAATATTTATCTCTCCATTTTGAAAAAAATAATTGAAATATCAAAATGAGCCAGGTATGGTGGCTCACACCTGTTATCCCAGCACTTTGGGAGGCTGAGGTAAGAGGATCACGTGAGCCAAGAGTTTGAGACCAGCCTAGGCAATGTGTGAGACCTTATCTGTTTGAAAAATTTAAATATTAACAGAGTGTGGTGGTTCCCACTTTTAATCCCAGCTACTCAGGAGGCTGAGGTAAGAGGATTTCTTGAGCCTGGGAGGCGGAGGCCACAGTAAGCCAACATTGTGCCACTGCACTTCAGCCTGGGCAACAGAGGAAGACTCTCAAACAAACTAACAGAAAAATACCAAAATGTGACTGTTAACCATTGTTTCTAAGTTCCACCAAGATTAATGTGCATCTTTCTCATGAAGATGGAAACAAATGGAACATTAAATTTTTTCAAAGTTTTCCTAAGAAATCTACGCCCCAGAATTATGCCAGCTTGCTGTTTAATGTAACTACTGAAGAACAAAGAGGGAACTCCCCTAAAATGGGACAACAGAATTATGATGAGATTCATCCCCAGAAATCATTTCTTCCTTAAGAGAGGTTATGAGAGCAACAGAACACCTCCTTCTTTTAAAGCGGTTGTCCAGTTGCCGACAAATATGTCTGTTTGCCCCTTAAAAAGTCTGAAAGCTCAGTTCCATCCAGAAAAACAATTTATCTCACAGAAGGCTAAAATCACCTAAGCAAAGGGCTGTAACCAATGGTAATATTTAAAAGTAGAGAAATACAGAGCATAGAGTATTGGAGGTAGGAGTGAGGTAGGGGAGCCTCTCCAGATGTCTTGGAGTGCTGAAATTTCAGCCTCATAGCTTATTTTAAAAGAACTAAGAATTAAGCCTGGCCTGGAGAGGGATTCACCATTGATACTGACAAGCCCTGATGCTGGTTGTCTTAAAATGTAATACAAAAGCCAACTCATAAGAATAACCTAGGTGGTTTATTTTAAGAGGAGAACTGAGTCTCGTTACACATTTATTGAGGCAGAATCTGTGAGGGTAAGCATACACACTAAAGTTTTAGAACCACTGATTTGTTGAACACCTATCATATTCTAGATATTACAGACCAAGGGTTCCCAACTCCTGGACCAGTCTGCACAGAAGGAGGTGAACATCAATCAAGCGAAGCTTCATCTGTATTTACAGCCACTCCCCATCACTTGCATCACCATCTGAGCTCCGCCTCCTGTCACATCAGAGGTGGCCTTAGGCTCACAGAAGCGCAAACCCCATTGAGAACTATATGTGCAAGGGATCTAGGTTGCAGGCTGCTTGTGAGAATCTAAGGCCTGATGATCTGTAACTGTCTCCTGTCATGCCAAGACGTGATCATCTAGTTGCAGGAAAACTAGCTCAGGGCTCCCATTGATTCTACATTATGGTGAGCTGTATAATTATTTCATTATATATTACAGTGTAATAATAATAGAAATAAAGACTGCAATAAATGTAATGCACTTAAATCATCCCAAAACCATTCTACCGCCCTCGGTCTGTGGGAAAATTGTCTTCCACGGAACCGCTGTCTGGTGCCAAAAAGGTTGGGGACTGCTATTACAGACTACAAAGCAGTATGAGACATCATTGCTGCTTCTCTGTTGTAACTCAACATCCAGCAGAGCTAGGGTATAACTCCCACATCAGATCTACATGGGAGGCAGTGCCAATGGTAAAAGAGGGAAAGAACTAGCATTTTAAAAGAGTTGGATTTCACTCGTCATTTATTCATTTGTTTATTTAGTCAGCAAATATGCCTGAAACATATGCCATTTACATGTACTGAGCCAGGTGCTCAGGATGGAGCAGTGATGAAATCTAATGCTGACACTGCTCCCAGGTAAACTGCCTCTCTGTGAGGGAGGCAACACACATAAGCAGACACAAAGTCTGCTATCGATCAGGAAGTGATGGAAAATCAAAGAAGATCTTATTTATTTATTTATTTATTTAACTTTTAAGTTCCCGGGTACAAGTGCAGGTTTGTTACATAGGTAAACTTACATGCTGGGGTTTGTTGTAAAGGTTATTTCATCACCAAGGTGTTAAGTCTAGTACCCATTAGTTGTTTATGCCCGTCCTCTTTCTCCTCCCATCCTCCACCTTCCTAAAAGCCCTAGTGTGTGTTGTTTCCCTCAGTGTGTCCATGCTTTCTCATTATTTAGCTCCCACTTATCAGTAAGAACATGTGGTATTTGGTTTTCTATTTCTGTGTTAGTTCGCTAAGAATATTGGCCTCCAGCTCCATCCCTGTCCCTGTAAAGGACATGATCTCATTATTTTTTATGGCTGCATAGTATTCTGTGGTGTATATGTACCACATTTTCTTTATCCAGTTTATTGTTATGGCCATTTACATTGATTCCATGTCTTTGCTATTGTGAATAGTGCTGTAGTGAATGTACGTGTGCATGTGTCTTTATAATAGAATGATTTATATTCCTTTGGGTATATACCCAATAATGGGATTGCTGGGTAAAATACTTCTGTCTTTAAATCTTTGAGGAATCACCATACTGCCTTCCACTATGGCTGAACTAATTTACACTCCCACCAACAGTATATAAGAATTTCCTTTTCTTCACAACCTCACCAGCATTTATTTGTTTGACTTTTTAAGAGTAGCCGGGCGCGGTGGCTCACGCCTGTAATCCCAGCACTTTGGGAGGCCGAGGCGGGTGGATCACGAGGTCAAGAGATCGAGACCATCCTGGTCAACATGGTGAAACCCCGTCTCTACTAAAGCTACAAAAAATTAGCTGGGCATGGTGGCGCATGCCTGTAATCCCAGCTGCTCAGGAGGCTGAGGCAGGAGAATTGCCTGAACCCAGGAGGCGGAGGTTGCGGTGAGCCGAGATCGCGCCATTGCACTCCAGCCTGGGTAACAAGAGCGAAACTCCGTCTCAAAGGCAAATCGGAAGAGCGAAAAGAGTAGCCATTCTGACTGCTATGAGATGGTATCTCATTGTGGTTTTGATTTGCATTTCTCTAATGATGAGTGATGTTGAGCTTTTTTTCATATGATTGTTGGCTGCATGTATGTCTTTTTTTGAAAAGTGTCTGTTCATGTCCTTTGCCCATTTTTTATGGTTTTAATTGCAAATTTGTTTAAATTCCTCATAAATGCTGGATTCTAGACCTTTGTCAGATGCATAGTTAGCAAAAATTTTCGCCCTAGGTTGTCTGCGTACTCTGTTGATAGATTCTTTTGCTGTGCAGAAGCTCTTTAATTAGATCCTATTTGTCAATTTTTGCTTTTGTTGCAATTGCTTTTGTCATCTTCATCATGAAATCTTTGCCTTTGCCTATGTCCTGAACAATTTTGCCTAGGTTGTCTTTCAGAGTTTTTGTAGTTTTGATTTTTACTTAAGTCTTTAATTCACCCTGAGTGAATTAAATATCTCATTTCTGGAATAGAAAGAGTAAAAAAAAAAATAGAAAAAAAAAAAAAAGAAAGAGTAGTAGTGGGTATAATGAATCAGGAGGAAAGTGGTTCAAGATAAGGGCAGAGGCCAGGTGCAGTGGCTCATGCCTATAATCCCAGCACTTTGAGAGCTGAGGTGGGTGGATCACCTGAAGTCAGGAGTTTGAGACCTGCCTGGCCAACATGGTGAAACCCCATCTGTACTAAAAATACAAAGTAGCCAGGTGTGGTGGTGCATGCCTCTAATCCCAGCTACTTGGGAGGCTGAGGCAGGGAGAATCGCTTGAACCTGGGAGGCGGAGGTTGCAGTGAGCCGAGATCGCACCATTGTACTCCAGCCTCAGCAATAAGAACAAAACTGCGTCTCAAAAAGAAAAAAAGATAAAAAAGATAAGGGTAGAGATAGAAAGGGGCAGGTTATGCAAAGCCTCTAAAGCATCGAAGGGGTTTGCATTTCATTCCAACTGTGATAGAAAGTTATTGAGAGGTTTTAATAAAAGCTATGACATGATCTATTTGTAAAAGATCATTGAAGCTGCTGTGTGAGAAATGGATTGATAATGGCCAAGGAGACCAGTTAGAAGTTGTTTTAGTAGTTGAAGTGACATAACGATGATCCTAGTGAGAAAGGGAAAATGTAGATAATTGCAAATGTATTTTGAAAATAGGATTGTAAGATCTTACTGATGGATTGGATTCAGAGTTTAAGGCAAAATAATGTTGCCACCTAAATTTTGGCCTTGATGAACTGGGTGGATTTTGATACCATTATAATAATTGAGAAGATTGGAGAGAATGATAGGGAAGGGAAGAATGGAGTAGATTGGGAAAAGGGAAGGAAATCCATTTTGAATATATTAGGTTTGATATGTGTGTGAAACTTTTAAATACAGAGGCAAGGTATGTAGTTAAATGTATGCATTCGTGGTTAAGAGGTGAGTTCTAGCCAAGAGATAAAGCAAAAAGACTATATACAAAATTATCGGATGAGGCTGGGAGCAGTGGCTCATGCCTGTAATCCCAACAATTTGGGACCCCAGGAGTTCAAGACCACCCTGAGCAACATAGGGAGACCATGTTTCTATTAAAAGTAAAAAAAATTAGCTGGGCATAGTGATGCACACCTGTAGTCCCATCTATTTGGAAGGCTGGGGCGGGAGGATTGCTGGAGCCCAGAATGTTGAGGCTGCAGTGAGCCATGATTGCACCACTGCACTCCAACCTGGGTGACAGAACGAGACCCTTTCTCAAAAAATAAAAGAAGATAAAATAAGATTATAGGATAAGAAATACAGGGAGACAAGAGAAGATAGCCCAGGACTGAACCCTAAAGAATCTTAACATTTAGAGATGTGTTAAAAGAGGAGGCGGAGCCAGTAAAAGAGACTGAGAACAGCCTATGAAGTAAGAAATAAGTGAAACCAAATGTATTGGTTATCTACTGCTGTATAAAGAATGACCCCAAATTTACCAGCTTAATGTTTACTGTCTCACAGCTTCTGTGGGTCAGAAATCTGAAACTGATTGTTTGGGTTGTTCTGGCTTAGGGTCCCTTGAAGTTGCACTCCAGCCTGGGCAACATAGGGAGATCATCTCTAAAAATAAATAAATAAGTCATTTTAAAAATCTCATTTAAAAATTTATCTATTTATCCATCTATCTATCTGTCTATCTATGTAGGAAGAGACAAAAGAATCAACCTCAAAATGATAATGATCAGTGTTTATATTGAGTGGCCACATCACTGGCAATTTTTAAACTATTTTCTTCCTTTGCTCTTCTGTATTTTCTAGAATTTCTGTGATAAAAATTCCTTTTATAATGTTAATACCAAAAAAAGCTTGGTTTTTATTTTAAGATGAAGTCTTGCTCTGTTGCCCAGGCTGGAGTGCAATGGCACAATCTTGGCTCACTGCAACCTCTGCCTCCCAGGTTCAAGTGGTTCTCCTGCCTCAGCCTCCTGAGTAGCTGGTGGCAAGCAGGTACATGCCACCACGCCCAGCTAATTTTTGTATTTTTAGTATAGGCAGGGTTTCAGCATGTTGTCCAGGCTGGTCTCAAACTCCTGACCCCAGGTGATCTACCTGCCTTGGCCTCCCAAAGTGCTGGGATTACAGATGTGAGCCACCGGGCCTGGCCCCCAAAAAACTTTTTAAAATGTTGACCATTTTAAAATGTTGAGACCCAAAAAACTTTTTAAAATTGAATTTTGTTTGAATTATGTAAGGTAATAGAAATCTAAAAACTGAGAGGCTTTTAAAATATTTTTTATGTATAGTTCTTCCAAATCAAGTGTTAAAGCTCTCATTTAATAAAGAATAATAATAAGGATGGGTGTAATCATGCCTGTAATACCATCACTTTAGGTAGCTGAAGTGGGAGGATTATTTATATCCAGAGTTCAAACTATGTGAGCCAATGTACTCCAAACCTGGGTGACAGAGAGAGATCCTGTCTCTAAAAAATACATACATACATATATATGTAATAAAATACCTATTACTAAATCACAAGCTTGATAAGCCTAATTGTAAACTGCTTCTAGAAGAATATTTGCTTTCAGAGAGAATCTTTTAGATTTGTTTTTGTGGGATTTTGGGGTTTTTCATTCTTAGCATGCCCTATAGTCCCCTTTTAGCTGCATGAATCTTCTGTCAAGCAATGAAGAGGAGTACTTAGTTCAACAAGAGAAAAATATACATAAAATGGTTTGCTTCCACTTAAAAGGAACCTGTATACTGAATTCCAACCAACTGTGATCGATATGCCTAAAAATGGCTTAATTCTTTGCAAGACAGTTATTTTTCAAAATTCAATTTGTCTTATATGAGTCTGGCTAATTAGGTTAAAAGCACCACTGGCTGATTTTTAAAGTTGCGTTTTAGAGAGTATAGTAAAAACACAGAGCTGACTTTGTTTTTCTAGCATTTGTGCCATTATTTTTTAAAAATCTATATTATTAAGCTTAACTTTGTACTGTAATGAAGTTAATTTCTGCCCACACAAGCCCATCCAGTAGCTTTACCTAAATACATTCATTCTTCATTATATATTCCAGGGAGATATTTCTGTCGATGGCGTGAGAGATGATCTGTTGACCCCATGATGAGATGCTTACTGTTTGAAAACAAATTCATTCACATGCTTAATAATTGTTCAGGAGCAAGAGCTATACAAATACTTACTGTTATTGGCCATTTATAATTTATTCATAGGGATCCAGCTGGCAACCATCTGGTGCGTAAAACTGAACCTTGGAAGAAAAAACAAGTAAAAGTCACTGGAAAAATATAATTTAGTCTCCATATGTCTTTGATACATATTCAATTTATTACTTGCTAGTGGTATGAGATGCTCTATAATAATAGATACATATATGAAATTTTACTCAAAAGTGTACATTGAAGGACCAAGTGAAGACAGTAGTAATAATACAGTAATTAATTAGCAAATGTATATTGGCAAAGGTAGTATAAACTAGGCTGTGATAAAAAATAGACTACAAAATACATAATGGCTTACATGCAATAGAAGCTTTTTCTCAACTCCAAGACAGCTGAATTAGGCTAGTAAGTATTTTCTCTATGCAGTGATTCAGGGCCCTAAGCCATCTTGTGACTCCATGGATAGAACTCAGGGGTCTAGCAATTCCCAAAGAATCCATGGATAGAATCCAGAGCTGTCATTATAAGTTTTTGTTTTTTTTTTAATTCAGTAGTTTTTTTTGGTACCAGTGGTTTTTGGTAACATGGAGGAATTCTTCAGTGGTAAATTCTGAGATTTTAGTGTACCCATCACCCCTGCAGTGTACACTGTACCCAATATGGTATTCTTGTATCCCTCACACCCCTCCCAACTTCCCATGATGTCGCTATATTTGTATGGGAAAAATTACATCCCTGTTTGGGGGCGGGCATGGTGGCTCATGTCTGTAATCCCAACACTTTGGGAGGACGAGATGGGCGGATCACCTGAGGTCAGGAATTCGAGACCAGCCTGGCCAACATTGTGGAACCCCAACTCTACTAAAAATACAAAAAGATTAGCCGGGCATAGTGGCGGGCGCCTGTAATCCCAGCTACTCAGGAGGCTGAGGCAGGAGATTTACTTGACCCCAGGAGGCAGAGTTTGCAGTGAACCGAGATTGCACCACTGCACTCCAGCCTGGACAACAGAGCAAGACTCGATGTCTCAAAAAAAAAAAAAAAATACATCCCTGTTTCAAATTGAAATTTATCATTTCTCTTAATTATGAATGTAGGCAAAAACCACAGAAGCATTACCAGTACTTCTGACTTTGTAACAAATAAAAATCATCCATTTAAAAAAGTCATTACTATTTTGCAGATCTTTCATAGAATCGTTTCTACTTGGAATGCTTTCAAAATTATAGTAGTTGTATACTCGCCTCTGGAGCTCTACTTTAATATTTTTTTAAAGCATATTATGGCAAGCAACCTTTGTGGTAGCTCCCAGTGATCCTGGTTTCCTGGCATTCATACCCTGTGTAATCCCCTTCCAGTGAACAGAATATGGCAGAAATGATGGGATGTCATTTCTGAGATTAACTGTACTGAATCTAGATTCTGTGCCCTCTCTTGGAGAACTGCTGTGTCCTGAGATAACTGAGAGGTTGTGGAGAGTGACTCCATGACTCTGTGGAGAGGTCAATACAACAAAGAACTGAAGCTTGCCAACAGCCATGAGTGAGCTTGGAAGTGGACCTTTCCCCAGGTAATACCTCCAGATAACTACCTACTTAGTTGGCATCTTGATTGTAGCCTTGTGAGATACCCTGAGCCCGAATTACCCAGCTAAGCTGTTCCCAGATTCCTGACCCCCAGGAACTTGAGAGAGTAAATGTTTTAATCTACTAAGGTATGAGATAATTTATTATATATCAATAGAGAGCTAATATATACATATATCATCGTATCACTTTCTAAATGTTTTATAATCGTATTCAGTATAAGTTGTTTCCTTTATAATTCTATTATTTTCTTCTATGCATTTTAAAATATTATTCTGCCAGGGATGGTGGCTTGTGCCTCTAATCCCAACTATGTGGGAGGCTGACGCAGGAGAATCACTTGACGCCAGGAGTTTGAGACCAGCCTGAGAAACATAGTGAGGCTCTGTATCTAAAACAATAAAAATTAAAATTAAAAAAATAAAGCATTATTCTGAGAAGGGATGCAGAGCATTGTTCAGTGTGCCAAACAATCCATGCATGGTACACATAAAATAAACCCTTCCTATGGCCTCATTAACCCTTCCTATTGCCTTGTACTATCTGGCAAACAGAGGACAGAATAGGCAGGAGGCATACCTCCTTCTAATATCCTTGACCTAGGAGTAGCAGACATTTCTAATCACATTTATTGCTATAAACATGGACACATCTTGATGCAAGAGAGAATGGCAAATAGGGTTCCTGGATATACTGTCATTTGCTCTATATGACGGGAGGAATTATTTTGATAGATAGTACCAGAGCGAATGCCCAAAATATTAAGAAAAGCAATGAAAATAATATCTGCCAGAATAGAATCTTAGGGTTCTTTTGGAAAATAAACACAAGGAATCTAAGAAACAGATGGTGGTAACAAAAAAAATTTTGTGAATTTTTATTCCAAATGATAAGATATTTGTAGATCTGAAGATGTGAAGAACTGATTTGGATTTAGCATCTAGATCAGAAATAAGAGAAATCAAATTATTCTTCAGTCTTCCTTAAGAATGAATAAATGTTGTAAGATTATGAACATAAAGTCTTAATTTTCCCGAAGTCATAGAATAATGGGGTAGGATTATTGTTATTTATTTATTCATTTGTCCAGTGAACATTTGCTGAGGGTCTGCTGTGTAACAGGGATTATACTAAGTACTGGGGAAAATGAGACTGCCAAAAATATGACAAGACCCCTGCAAGGACTGAATGTTTGTATTGCCCCCAAAATTCCTATATTGAGACCCTAATCTCAATGTGATGGAATTTGGAGGTAGGGCCTCTGGGTAGTAATTAGGACATGAGGGTGGGGCACTCATAACTGTATTGGTGCCGTTATAAGAAAAGCCCAGAGAACTAGCTAGCTTTTGGTAGAATTATTGACAATGCACTGTGATGGTTAATGAATGTCAACTTGATTCGATTAAAGGATGTAAAGTATTGTTCCTGTTTGTGTCTATGAGGGTGTTGCCAAGGGAGATTAACATTTGAGTCAGTGGACTGGGAGAGGCAGACACACCCTCAGTCTCAGTGGGCACCATCTAAGCAGAGCTGCCAACCCAGCTAGAAAAAGCAGACAGAAAAAGGTGGGAGGAGATGACTTGCTGAGTACTAGGGCCTTCATCTTTCCCCTGTGCTAGATGCTTCCTGCCCTTGAATATTAGACTACAAGTTCTTCAGCTGTTGAACACTTGGACTTACACCAGGAGTTTGCCAGGGGCTCTCAGGCTTTCAGCCACAGACTGAAGGCTGCACTGTCGGCTTCCCTGCTTTTGAGATTTTGGGGCTCAGACTGGCTTCCTTGTTCCTCAACTTGCAGATGGCCTATTGTGGGGCTTCCTCTTGTGATCCTGTGAGTCAATTTTCCTTAATAAACTCCCTTTCATGTATACATCTATCCTATTAGTTCTGTCCCTCTAGAGAACACTGCATTTATGGGACCACATAAATGGTGGTTCCATAAATGCAGTGTCATGTGAAAAAATTAGTTATCTTGGTGACTAATGACTCCTGGAGAAAAATCAAGACACAGGTAAGTTGGGCTGCCAATAGCTCATCAGATGTCTTTGAGAAGATGAGGCAAACCTACCCTTTCCTTGACTTTCTGCTACTTGAGGATACAAGGAGAAGTTGGCAGTCTGCAACCCACAAGCAGACCCTCACCAGAACTGGAGCATGGTGGCACCCGATGTCAACTTTCCAGCCTCCAGAACAGTGAGAAATGTTTCTTTTGTTTGTAAGCCACCCAACCTATGGCAATTCATTCTTTCAACCTGAACTGACAGTCAGCCTGTTTCCAGAGATCTGATATTGAGGGAAATGACTCTGCTAAGTAAATCCATACAGTGATTGCTACTAAGTTCTGTGACCTACTTACACAGAGTGCTAAAAGCAATGTGCTAATGGCAAAATCATTCATAGTATTTTAATTTTAACATCATCAAACTAAAAAGATTACATTAAATTGGAATGTCAGGATTCAGTTGTTAAATAGTGTAGGGTTCCTATGGGCATAATTTTTTATACTTTATCAGGACCCTGAATCCACAAAGTAAAGCTGTCCCACAATGTTCACAGAAAGTTTTCAGAAAAGATCTTAGATTTCTGCTAATGTGAAATGACAAGAAAGACTTGAAAATCCATGATGTGGTTCCATAAATGCAGTGGCATGTGAAAAGACTAGTTATCCTCTGCTCCTTCCAGTGTTTACAGGCTGACTTATGACTGATGACTCCTGGGGAAAAATCAAGACACAGGTAAGTGGAGCTGCCAATAGCTCATCAGATGTCTTTGAGAAGATGAGACAAACCTACCCTTTCCTCAGGCTGTGGCATCCCCATGCTTAGGCATATGGCTTGAAGAGCAGGTGAGCAGAGTGCAGGCTGGGGCTCCGCCCTATTTGAGCCTTTGGCTATGCATTCCAGCACAGCAGAGGCCCTGCCAGAAGCTCCTCACTGCACCCTCTCCCCACTGCACCCTTCCTTCTCAGCACCTGTTACTTTATTATTCATTCCTCAGCAACTTGGTGTTCCTAGGACTATGTCATTCTTCCTGCTTAGTTGACAGTGTTATACAAGATTATATTCATTGTCATAATGTTGAATAGTCATTCTTCATTCAACAAATATTTATTGATAAATTGTGCCTTTGAAGAAATAAAGTATTATACACTTATGACAGATAAATAACAGAAAATTATCTCATTGAAACCCAGGGTCACATCAAGTAACTGGTATAATCTGTATTTCATTGAAACATCACACTTTGCCATTGCATATTTCAGGAAAAATAAGGGAATAAGCAAATGATTATCCCTGTTCTATTTAAGGAAATATTTGATATTTCAAGAGCTGGTCTTCAAAGAGATCTGATTGCCTCTTAGGAAAGATACTAATGCTGGCATTCTGCCCAGTGGATATTGCCTCTGTGATAGTTAATCTATATCCTCCCTTCATTAAATTGTTTATTACAGTGGTACTTAAGCCTGTTGTTTTAACATACTGATGAGTTGCACAGCATTTTCAGTGTGACTTACTACCAAGTGGGATGAACTGAGATAGTCCTTCCTCCTTCTTCCAGGAAAGGAAGGGTATTTCCATTCATCCCAGGTAATTCTAATAGAGGAAATTGTCCTTGGACCTGCAGTAACAGCATCACGTGGGGACTTGCTAGCAATGCAAGTTCTCAGGCTCTGCCATAGAACTGCTGAATCAGAAATTCTGGGATGAGGCCGAGCATTCCATGATCCAGCAAACCCTCCACGAGATTGTAATGTACACTTAAGTTTAAGAACCACTGTAATAGACCCGTTCCTGGTTGATTAAACGGTTCTTATATTGTAAATAAGCAGAAGAGTCAAATGTCCCTTTACACAATAGGCTAAGGCCATTATTTGACAGGATTATAGTCATTTTAACAAGAGGAATACGATGAATCTGAAAATGGAAACAATTAATATTTGCAGTGGCAGTTGTGTATCCCTTTGCAACATGAGGCAGGGAGGCCTTGAGGATTCCACTGATGGAGAGAATTGAGCTGAAATCTGCCATCCTCTTCCTCCTCTCCCCTCCCGACATCTGCATGGAACCAGAGCCCTCCCTTCTTTCCTTTAGAGTCAATGAAGCATGAAAAGGGGAAAGTCGCTGCCAGCATCCACCAAGGTTTAGAGGTAGTGTCATAAGCAAACATCTATCTATACCAGCAAGTTCTCCAGTAAGGAGAGGCAGAGGCAGCGTGGGGGCCACACACTGAGCCTGAAAAATAGCAGAGCCTCAAAAGGAGTTAAGGATTTATGGGCAAGAGATTAGGTGGCCAGTAGGAGGACATTTGGAATAAAGAAAGACTCCTGAAGCAAAGAAGAAACGCTCCAAGACCTGAGGCAAGTGGCTTAAAGGACAGGTGAGACATTTTTGCCTGCCCATGCAGTTAAAAGTTGCAAATCCCAGTTTATTCTAATTGATGCAGATTTAGGGATGATTTTACAGTAAAAACCCACTGCTCAGAATGTCATTATCGTTCATTCTGAGAAGACAGGCGTAGTGGCACTCCGTCCTGGAAAGACAGCTCTGCTTTCTGATCAGGCAGGACTTTTTTCACTCCCTCTCACACTTCAAGTTGAAAATTCAACAGCCAACTAACCCAAACAGCCAGCAGACAGTTGCCTCTGACCGACCATTGTCCATAGCAATGTCTTTGTTCTCTATGAAGTAAGTGGAATAAATGGAGCACTGCCCTAATGCCCTTGCCAAATGAGTATTCAATAGTTCTGTTGTTTCAGGGCTCAGCCCCTCCCACTACACGGAGAGTAATGTGCTCTGAAATATAGTGACAACTCAAGGTAGACGGGGTACTCTAGAAAGGAGGCATGGCCTGGTTGTTATAATTCTTTTCATATCAGACTTTCTTGGGACTAGAATCAAATGAAGCATATGGAAAATTCCAATAAAGGCCGGGCATGGTGGCTCACGCCTATAATCCCAGCATTTTGAGAGGCCGAGCCGGGCAGATCACCTGAGACCGGGAGTTGGAGACCAGCCTGGCCAACATGGTGAAAACCGGTCTGTACTAAAAATACAAAAATTAGACCGGGCATGGTGGCTCACACCTGTAATCCCAGCACTTTGGGAAGCCGAGGAGGGTGGATCACCTGTGGTCAGGAATTTGAGACCAGCATGGCCATCGTGGTGAAACCCCATCTCTACTAAAAATACAAAAATTAGCTGGGCATGGTAGTACATGCCTGTAATCCCAGCTACTCGGGAGGCTAAGGCAGGAGAATCACTTGAACCCAAGAGGCAGAGGTTGCAATGAGCCTAGATCGCGCCATTGCACTCCAGCCTGGGCATCAGAGCAAGACTCTGTCTCAAGAAAAAAACAAAACAACAACAAAAAAAAAAACAGAAAAGAAAAGAAAATTACAAAAAAAAGTAATAGTCACACATAAGGTTAAATGGTCTAGGCTAAATGTTGCCTTAAACCAGGTGTGGGAAAACTGTATATAGCCCATGAACCTAATTCAACCTGCAGTCTGTTTTTGTAAAGTTTTATTGGAACACAGCCAGGCTCATTCATCTAGGTATAATAATACAAGTCTACTTTGTCATACAACAACAGAATCGAGTAATTGTAGTAGAGAATAGATGGCTTGCAAAAGCCTTAAATATTTACTATCTGGCCTTTTGCAGAAAGAATATGCTGGCCCTGCCTTAGACTCAACTCTTGGAAGTCACCACAGGCCCTCCATTTTAGGGCTATTTTATCAATGCAAGGACTTTAGTTATGTGTACTACTGTTACCAACTAGTAAATGCTCCAATTTTTACCAGAATAAAGTAGAGTATCTACCTCTCCTTGCTTATTTTGCTTTTTCTTTACTTCAAAACTACATTTAACATTCACTTTCCCAAAATAATGAGAAATTTTGATTATGCCAGTTCTAGTTAAGGAAATATTTGATTTTTAAGATGCCTCTTTGCCTTTTTTCAACAATGGCTCCACCTTTTGCTTGGCATCTTCAGTTGATGGCGTCTTACTACTTCATACTAGGTGCTCATTTGTTGTCCATCTCCACGTGACTTTCCCATTTCCTCATCCTCAGCCACTGACAATCAACTTATTTTTAAAAAGCAGGCCTATGGCACTAACAAGCCACAGTAAAGATCTGCAAGTTCCCTCTGTCCGCACTTCCCGCTTTGAAATCAAGTCTGCTGGGTCAGCCCACTTCTCACATTTCACATGTACAGATGCAGGACTTCATGCACAGGCGCCCTTACACACACACATTGACATATAGCCTGCATTTTTTTATTCTACTTCTTTGAGACTAAACTTTTCCTTCAGTATGAAGTCTGGTTTATTACTCCTTATTTTTTAGGGCTTGAATTCTTCCTAGGTAGAAAATGCTGGGAGCTCTAAAAACTTGGCATATTCTGAAAAGAGTGTATTGCAGCCATTTTTTTTCCTATTATTACGGACACGTGGGTGGCAGCATAAGTAGGTAGGCCTCACGTTCGTTTTTGATGTTCAAACCATGTATTAGATATTCAAAATACTTGATAAATAATTTTTAAGAGTGCACACCAGCTGGGCACAGTGTCTCATGCCTCTAATCCCAGTGCTTTGGGAGGCCGAGGTGGGAGGATCACTTGAGGCAAGGAGCTCAAAACAAGACTGAGCAACATAGCAAGACCCCAGCTCTACAAAAAATTTAAAAATTAGAGGGAGGCTGAGGTGGGAGAATTGCTTAAGCCCAAGAGTTGGAGGTTACTGTGAGCTATGATTGTGCCACTGTACTCTAGCCTGGCAACAGAGCAAGACACTGTCCCTTAAAAGGAGAGAGAGAGAGAGACAGAGAGGACTCCTTTGAAGATTGACCATTTTTATAGGCAACATGAAAAAATGTTGACGTAGAAGATTCCAGATCATTGACTTCCTAGAGAATTTCAAACCTAGGAGAACTGTTTCTATGCTTTCTTTTGTTTTTGCAGTAAGCCCACAGCTCTCCACTGAATATGTAAAATACTTTAAATTTTGCTAAAATTTAATGTAATAGAGGTTTTGCAGAGGCCACTTTTAAATCTAGTGAAATTCTTGCTAAAAAAGAGTCATTATGAAATGGCAGATTCATTTATCTTTTCTGCATCAAAATCTATAGTGCAGAGGGAAATAGCTTCTCACCACTCTAGGCAAGGCACAGGACCCATGGCAGAGGACCTGGTGAGTTGGACATTCCTGACCATGAAAAAAAAGGGAGGATGTAAAGGAGGTGGAAGAAGAAGAGGAGAAGAAGGAAAAGAAACAGAAGTGAGATGTTTAAGGGCTGTTGTTATATATTTCTTTTTTTTTGATCTTCTGGTCTCAAGCAATCCTCCTACCTCACACCTCCACCAAGTAGTTGGGCATACAGGCATTCACCACTATGCCTGACTAATTTATGTATTTTTTGTAGAGATGGAGTTTCACCATGTTATTCAAGCTGGTCTTGAACTCCTGGACTCAAGCAATCTGCCCCCCTTGGCAACCCAAAGTGTTGGGATTACAGGTGTGAGCCACACACCCAGCCTCTTGTTGTATCTTTCCTTTAATGAATTGTCTCTTTATATTATTTAATGCTTTTTCCTAACACTTTTAGATAAGTTTTTAATATATTAGACATATTGGACCTTTATGATATTGCAAATATTTTCTCCCAGTTTATCAACCTGACTTTGTTTGTGGTATTTTTGCCATGCAAATGGATTTTTTTTTTTTTTTTTTGTCAAGGCGAGGTTTCACCATATTGCCCAGGCTGGTCTTGAACTCCTGGGCTCAAGCACTCTGCCCACCTTGGCTTCCCAAAGTGTCTGGATTACAGGTGTGGGCCACTGCACCTGACCCCTTTCTTTCCTTTCCTTTTTTTTCTTTTCTTTTCTTTCTTTTCTTTTCTTTTCTTTTCTTTCTTTCTTTTTTTCTTTCTTTCTTTCTTTTCTTTCTCTCTCTTTCTCCCTTTCTTGTCTCCTTCCTTCCTTCCTTTCTCTTTTTTCTCCCTTTCTTTCCTCCCTTTCTTTTTTTCCTGTCTTTCTCTTTTCTTTCTTTTCCTCTCTTTCTTTAAAACATTCTTTCTCCAACATAAGACCTAACACCATAAAAGCTCTAGAAGAAAACCTAGGCAAAACAATTCAGGACATAGGCATAGGCAAGGACTTCATGACTAAAACAACAAAAGCATTGGCAACAAAAGCCAAAATAGACAAATGGGACCTAATTAAACTCCAGAGCTTCTGCACAGTGAAAGAAACAATCATTAAAGTGAATCGGCAACCAACAGAATGGGTAAAAATTTTTGCAATCTACCCATCTGACAAAAGACTAATATCCAGAATCTACAAAGAACTAAAAAATATTTACATGAAAAAAACAAGCCCATTAAAAAATGGGCAAAGGATATGAACAGACACTTTACAAAAGATGACATATATGAGGCCAATAAACATGAAAAAGTGCTCATCATCACTGGTCATTAGAGAAATGCAAATCAAAACTACATTGAGATACCATCTCACGCCAGTTAGAATGGTGATCATTAAAAAATCTGGAGACAACAGTTGCTGGAGAGGATGTGGAGAAATAGGAACACTTTTACACTGTTGGTGGGAGTGTAAATTAGTTCGACCATTGTGGAAGACAGTGTGGTGATTCCTCAAGGACCTAAAAATAGATTTCATTTGACCCAGTAATCCCATTACTGGGTATATATCCAAAGGATTATAAATTGTTCTACTATAAGGACACATGCACACAAATGTTCACTGCAGCACTGTTTACAATAGCAAAGATGTGGAACCAACCCAAATGCCCATCAATGATAGACTGGACAGGGAAAATGTGGCACATATACACCATGGAATACTATGCAGCCATAAAAAACAATGAGTTCGTGTCCTTTGTAGGGACATGGATGAACCTGGAAACCATCATCTCAGCAAACTGACACAAGAACAGAAAATCAAACACCGCATGTTCTCACTCATAGGCGGGTTAAACAATGAGAACACATGGACACAGGGAGGTCTGTGGAAGGGAACTAGGAGAGGGACAGCGGGGGGTGGGGAGTTGGGGAGAGATAGCATGGGGAGAAATGCCAGATATAGGTTTTGGGGAGGAAGGCAGCAAACCACATTGCCATGTATGTACCTATGCAACAATCTTGCATGTTCTTCAGGTATACCCCAAAACCTAAAACACAATAAAATATATATTAAAAATAATAGTAATTTAAAAAAAATTTTTTAAACATTCTTTCTTTCTCTCTCATTCTTCTTTCTTTTTATTTCTCCTCCCTCCCTCCCTTCCTTCTTTGCTTCTTTCCTTCTTTCTTTCTTTCCTTCCTTCCTTTCTTTCCTTCTTCCTCTTTCTTTCTTTCCTTCTTTCTTTCTTTCCTTCCCTCTTTCTTTCTCCTTCCTTCCTTCCTTCCTTTCTTTCTTTCATTCTTCTTTCTTTCTTTCTTCAGGTTCTCACTCTGTCACCCATGCGGTAGTGCAGGGTAAAGTTATCCTCCTGCCTCAGCTTCCCAAAGTGCTGGGATCACAGGCCTCAGTCATAGCACCTGGCTAACTTTTATTTTTATGTAATCACATTTGTCTGTTTTTCTTTCATTGCATCTGGACTTTCAGTCATAGTGAGAAAGTCTTTCCTGACACCCAAGGTAAAGATGACACCCATGAAATGAAAAATTTTTTCTTTTCTTTCCTTTTTTATTTTTTTGAGACAGAGTTTTGCTCCATCACCCAGGCTAGATAGAGTGAGGTGGAGTGATCTCAGCTCACTGCAACCTCCGCCTTCCGGGTTCAAGCGATTCTCCTGCCTCAGCCTCCCTAGTAGCTGGGATTACAGGCACCCAGCTCTGTACCTGGTTAAATTTTGTATTTTTTTGGTAGAAATGGGGCTTCACCATCTTGGCTAGGCTGGTATCAAACTCTTGACCTCGTGATCCACCTGCCTTGGCCTCCCAAAGTGCTGGGATTACAGGCATGAGCCACTGTGCCCAGACTAAAAATTTTTTCATTTTTCACATTTAGATCTCCGATCCATTTGGAGCTTATTCTTATATGAGAAATAAGTTTATTCTTATATATGTGAAATATAAATCTGATTTTATTTTTTTCCAAATGATTAACCAGTTGTTTTAACACCGTTTATTACAATTCTTTCTTGGTTCTAGTAACTTGAAATGGTACCTTTATCATTTACAGTACTAAAGTTTCATATGAGTTTGGGTTTTTTTCTAGACTAACTATTCTACTCCACTGGTGTCCCTGTATGTCATTTGCCAGTACCATACTGTTTTAATTCTAAAGGCTTTATAGTGTTTTTTCAGTCTGGGAGGGCTACTGGGCCCATCCCTTCTCAAAGATTTTCTTTTTTAGTGTTCTCTATTATTGCATGTTTATTTTTCATATGAAGTTAAGTATCAACTTGTCTAGCTTCATGAAAAAAAGTTAGAATTTGAAGTGGAGGTGGAGGCTAAGTTAAACTTACAAATTAATTTAGGGAAAACTGACATCTTTATGATAGTAAGTCATCCTATCAGAATATGAGATGTTCTTTCTTTTATCAAAGTTAATTTTGTCTCTTTTAGCAGAGTTTTAAAGTTTTCCTCATATAGCTTTGCACATTTCTTATTAAGTGTATCCCTAATATTTTATCTTGTTTGTTGCTATTATAATGAGGATTTTCCCCATCATTGTATCTCTAGATGGTTCCTGCCTGTGTATATGAAAGTTATTGGTTTTCACATAGTATTGTTATATTCTGCTATTCTATTCAATTGTTTGAATTAATTTTATCATTAATTCTCTAGGGTTTTCCAGGCCCACCATTGTACCATCCAAAAACAGCTAATACATTTTTTATGGAAATTCTCAAGTTGATTTTAATATTTATATGAAAACGCAGTGAATCTAGAAGAACCAAAACTGACACCACCTGATCTCAGATTTCACTATAAACCACAGTACTTGTGACGGTGTGCTATTGGGGTGAGGGCAGACAGATCCATACACAGAATAAACAGCCTAGAACAGAGAGTCATCAAGACAGTTAAATGGGGAAAAGAAAGTCTTTTTGAATAAATGGTGCTGCAAAACTGGTTACACACGTGGAAAAGAAATAAACCTCGATTGATTACTACTACTTCCTGATCGTCACTGCTCTTTTGTGATCTTCATTGTATCATCTATGAAATGATTATGTTATAGGTCCACAGTTTCTTACCTATGGATCCAAAATCGAAAATTCTCTAAAAACTGCAAGTTTCTCTCTAAGACTTTTGGTGCCAAAACCCAATCTTACCTGGATTCGTTTGGTTACAGACCTGATCTGAAATGATTTGAGGCTACTTGTAGTCGCTATGTAATTTATTATAGTCACACGTTTCACTACAAATATACACATTTACTTGATTATAAGTTGTTACTTGTAGACCCTGCCGATTGTGTTGCATACTATATAGTATATGCAATATATTACCTTACTAAAATCCAAAATTTTCCAAATTCATACATATATATGAATTAAATACTCCATGTATAGCACTTAGTACGGTGTCTGGCACAGTCTAGCCCCTCAATGTAATATAGGGGTAATACTGGCCAGGTGTGGCGGCTCATGCCTGTAATCCCAGCACTTTGGGAGGCTGAGGTGGGTGCTCGAGAGCAGCCTGGCCAACATGGTGAAACCCTTTCTCTACTAAAGATACAAAAATTGGCTGGGCATGGTGGTGGGCACCTGTAATCCCAGCTATTCCAGAGGCTGAGGCATGAAAATCACTTGAACCTGGGAGGCGGAGGTTGCAGTGAGTAGAAATCGTGCCACGGCACTCCAGCCTGGGCAACAGAGAGAGATCCTGTCTCAAAATAACAACAATAATAATAATATAGGGGTAATACTACCACTATTAATAGTACTACTACCTCCATAACTACTATTATCATTACTATTATTGTAAATTGTAGGAGTAGTCAATAAAGTGACTAAATACAAACTAAGAGAAATGAATAACAACAGTAGAGGTTTAAAGGACTTGTGCAGTATCTGTAGGTACGTCAAGCCTCCCTAGAGTCTACAGGGAAGTGGCATTGGGGATTCAACAGAGATACCCAGGCGGAGATGATGAAACAAAGCTGACATCCTGTTGGGAAACTTGCCTCCTGCTCTGGCTCTTGGGTGGAGATTCTCCATGCATTGCTAAATTTAGGGAACCTGAAGGGATTTGAAGATGCGGCATGCTGCCTGATAGACCACAGTCAGGAAAAGATTGTTACCATCCAAAAGGCATTTACTTTTCAGGGAAAGAGAGGAGAGGATAAATAAATACATGAGCCAAAAATAGGGATGGGAAAGAGAGAAGAACAAGAGAAAAACTGCTTTTCCTCCTCCTTTTTCTTCAGTCAGTGCCTGTCTCGCATCTGTGGTGACTCTGACTGGTGACCCCAGGGGAAAAATCAGTCAACTGCACAAACCCTGAAGGGGTGGTAACTGAGGACAACGGGTGAAGAATGACTACCTGGAATAGTCACCTCCCCACACTTCGGGCCAAATCCCCAAGGCTGACAGCTGGCACTTAGAGAAGGCGCTCCTCCTCATTTACTCGCTAGAAGAGCGTATCACATACAATGGACAAGAATCAAATTGGTAACTATTGTCAACATGAACATTGGAAGTAACATAATGTAATATACAAATACATATTTATTGTTGTCCTATAAAGGGGAATACATCCCAACCCTTTTTTAGGATTAGCATAATTTTGTTATCAAACCAGGAAAAGACATTATCAGAGTAGAAAGCTATAGGCTTATTTTACACATAAATATAGATTCAAGAATCCTTTAAAAAATTAGCAGATCAAATTCAACAACGCATAAGGAAGGTAATACCCTTGCCCAGTTGGGTTTATCTCAGGCATGCATATGTTTTTTGTTTGTTGGTTTGTTTTAGCTTTGTATGATTTTACTTTCTGTTTGGAAAGCTTTACAAATTTAAAGTAATAAATGTATTCATTTTCTTATTCTTTCCAGAAGTTCAATTTTTAAAAGAACATTACTGCTTTAAAATTTCAAAACATACAACAGAGTCTGTGCTTGTAACATTTTCAGATTTGTCTGTGATAGCTTGATGTTATAAAGAGAGGAAGGGAGATTAGCTGTGAGTGGAGAAAAGAGGGAGAGAATATTCTTATGATAAATGTTAGCAAAATTAAGAGAAATAATGGGTACTGCCACACACTATGTAAAAACTTCCTGCCGTTTTAGCACAACCTGGTGGCGATAAATTTTAGGTACAGAAAACATCAGAAAAATCAATAAAGTTTTCTAATTACTTGAAATCTACTTATAGTATGCTACTATAATTTTTCCAATTCAGAAATCTAAATATACACATTCAGAGCACTTAGAAAAAAATAATATATGCCTTGCACAAACAAAAGACTTTTCCAAAAAAGGAGTTAGCCAAAAGCAATAGCATAATTACAGAATTATAGTAAGCTGAATTTGTACACAATATTATTTAAGTAAACATCAGAAAGTAAAATAAACACTACCCTCTCTCCCCTCATCAAATTACTTTTATAAAACCTAATATTGGTACTCCAAAGAACAAAAGTATAAAAACTACTGTATGACTACCCATGAGAATATACACCCTGCTTTATTTCATTTCTTCAGGATCCTTCCTTTTAACACTCAGCTCCTACAGCAACTACTTCATTGGAAGAAAAGTCTAAAAAAATAATAGCCAGGCGTGATGGTTGGCAACTATCATCCCAGCTACTTGGGAGGCTGAGATGCAAGGATCTCTTAAGCCCTAGAGTTCAAGGCTGCAGTGAGCCATGATCTCGCCACTGCATTCCAGCTTGGACAGAGCAAGACTATGTCTCCAAAAAAAAAAACAGTAAGGCTTTATGGCCAAGCATGGTGTCTCACGCCTATAATCCCAGCACTTTGGGAGTCTGAGGAAGGAGGACTGCTTGATGCCAGGAGTTTGAGATCACCCTGGGCAACATAGCAAGACCCTGTCTTTACAAAAAAATACAAAAATTAGCCAGGCATGGTGGTGTATGCCTACTGTATTCCTAGCTACTTGTAAAGATCACTTAAGCTCAGGAGTTCAGGGCTGCAGTGAGCCAAGATCACACCATGCCCTCCAGCCTGAGCAACATAATGACACACACACACACAATAATAAAGCTTTATATGAGTGGTCATGGTTACTGATGTTCTTATTCGTTATAACAGAAAATCTGTATATACTATTACAGCTAAATGGCATTTGGTATATGGCATGCCAGTCTTCCACATGTACTGAAGTTTAAGAAAGACTTGGATCCAGTATGTATTCTGGATGTCAGGAGGAAAAAAAAGGCTTGGAAACCAGATTATCCTATTATTTAAAATATTTAAAATTACATTATTTTAGGAACAGAGAACCAAATATAATTTGATATTATAATAAAATAGTTTTGCTCTAGCTCTTTTCACTATTTACACTTTTCCTCCCTATATTAAGTTGTAAGTCCTTGAGAAATATACTTAACACTGAACTTCCCAATATATTTGGGAGGGTATGATGGGAATGTTAAGTGTAAAATAGCACAGGTAGTTAATGTTAACAGAGCTCAGAGGAAATTTCCCTCCAGGGTAACTACAAAGATGTTTTTTATGCTGCATTTGTCCTGAGATGTTCATGTAACTCATTCCTCTATCTCACTCATTACCTAATACTCATTACAGACACTCATATTGTGCTCATATGTGCTCTCTGAGCTCATCTGAACAGAACTGAGTCAATGATTTATGATTTTCTCCATTGTCCTAAGGATTGTACATAATTAGTACCATTCTAGATGACACAGGAACTTATGAATTTTCTCTGAAAACCTAATTGAGAAAGCCTGTGACAGACACTAACCTACCTTCTCTTCGCCCCTACTCCTAAACTGCTCTAGCCTCAAACCCATCCTATCACCAATGACTGACAGTGTCCTGTCTGCACCCAGATCGAGAAGCAGCACAGGGAAAAGTTATTCTAAAACATCCAACTTTATATATTTAAGCTTCATCTTTCCTCATAAGCTATAATTTTTCTCTTCCATTCCTACCTTTGTCAAGCTCAGCATATAACAAATCATCTTTTTGTGACACATCAATGTTTTCAAAGTCTTTCTGGAGATCTAGAATCTATAATTTCTAAGTATTTTGCATAACATATAAAGTACCATATAAATTGAGTTATCCTATACATGTGAACTGATGATGAAAGATGAATTATTCTGCTCAAGCAGATGGTGTGGATTTTGAAAACCTTTGCTTGACTCTCCTAAATGGATAAACAAATGCTAAAGAAATATGGCTTTCAACTACAGTGAGGTTTTTGTGACATGTGCTAACTGGAAAAGGTACATTTTACTAAGCCATAACAAATAATTTTAAAAGAATCTCATTCCACACTCTATGGATCTTCGTCATTATACGGCAATGTAGTTTGAAACTAGATTATTTTCCTTGCTGACACTGAGAAGCAACAATTTGTTTAGCTTATGTAGTGATGACCTTTTTCCTCTTAAAGGTGACAATGATTCTAAAACAAGAACATCTGAAAACAGTTGAAAAAACCATCCCAGTATCTCAATACGTTGGAACAGTGGTCGTATCACACTATACTATAGACCATGGGTTGGCAATTTTTTCTGTGAACGGACAGACAGTAAATATCAGGCTATGTGGGCTACAATTTCTATGGGAGCTAGTCTGCCACTGTACCAGAAAAGCAGCCATAGACAACAAGTAAAAGAATGATCTTGGTTGTGTTCCAGTAAACTTTATTTATGAACACAAAATATTCATGTTAATTTTTGTGTATCATAAAAGTCTTTAAAAAATATTTAAAATTATAAACACAATTCCTAGATCCCAGGCCATAAAAAGCAGGCAGCAGGCTGGATTTGGTCCATAGGCCATAGTCGGCTGTCTCTTATACAGGCTCTTATGCATATGCAAAGTGTTTCAAATTCCAGAGACTGTGGAGACGTTTCATTTTTCAGATTTCTCATTTTAAAATATGTACAATACAAGTTTTCTTTCTGGATCAATATACTCATGTGAGAGAAAATAATTCGGAAAAAAATATAATTCCTTACAAGAAGGGAAAAGCTGTAAAACAAATGTTTCATCTTATATAATTAGGACATGTAAAATTAAAGATTAAAATATTTATTCTATGCAACATAAAATAATATGCATAGATCTGGTACGTAATGTCTTAGTTTTGACTTTGGATAAAAGACACCGAGTAAAAGGTTTATAAATTTCTCAGTCCCTTTTATAAAAAGTTGCAACTGAAACCAGCAATCATTTGTGTGTAAAACCATCAACTCTGAATATAATATGAATTATACCTAGGAACGGGAATTTACCTAGATGAGTTCTGGCTGCTTTTTGAAAAATGCACAATTATATCACAGAACACTGAGGCTTCTTTCCCTCCAACGCTCTGTGATTCTTCTAATTAGTTCTGTATTTTTTGCATCTGGGTTCTGAGCTTTAAATATGGGTAGTTGTTCTTTAGAAAATCGAAGGTAAGAACTTACAGGTTTCTTTGGATAACTTGCCAAGACAGATGAAAACCATTTCAGTAAATATACAAAACCGAAGGGGGATCGCAGTCGACTTCCACAGCCGCTGCACAGCTCCGCTCCAGACCTTCCCAGGGCACTCAGCACCCCCGACATGCTTTAGAGAAATGCCATCGCCCCAGCCGACGAGGTAGTGACTGGGCCCCAATCTCGGAGAGCCTCCTGGCACGACGGAACAACCCCAGCAATGACAACTCAAACCCGAACCCGTGTGCGACCCTCCGGAGTTTGTTCCTGCCACTCGCGGGGTTGCATATGTTAGTCTAATATTAGAAAAACCACAACTATAATTGACCACAATAGCAGATTAAGAAGAGAGAAGATTTGTAATGATCTCAAGGTTTATGTTGATAAAATCCAACATAAATTCATAATAAAAGCTTTTAGAAAACTAGAAATATAGGCAATTTCCTTAACTTCATAAAAATATCTATATGGCTGAGTGCAGTGGCTCACGCCTGCAATCCCAGCACTTTGGGAGGCTGAGGCAGGTGGATTATGAGGTCAGGAGTTCGAGACCAGCCTAGCCAACATGGTGAAACCCCATCTCTGCTAAAAATACAAAAATTAGCTGGGCATGGTGGTGCAGGACTGTAGTCACAGCTACTCGGGAAGCTAAGGCAGGAGAATCACTTGAACCCGGGAAGTTGCAGTGAGCCGAAATTGTGCCACTGCACTCCAGCCTGGGCAACAGATCCATATCAAAAAAAACCCCCCAAAAAGTCTAGAAAAAGCCTTTAAGCAAACATCATTCTATATGGGAAAACACCAGAAATATTTTCTTTAAAACAAGAATGAAACAAGATGTTCACTCTTACCACTCTTCAATAGCAATAAAAAAATTAGAATAATAAAGAGAAACCATTTGTATTTATAGATGGCATTATTATTTCCACAGAACAAACAAAAGAATTTATAGGCCAGGCATGGTGGGTCACTCCTGTAATCCTAATACTTCGTGAGTATCACTTGAGACTTGGAGGTGCATCCAGGTGGGTCAAGGAGGATCACTTGAGGCCTGGAGTTTGAGGCCAGCCTGGGCAGCATAGCAAAACCTCATCTCTACAAAAAATTTAAAAATTAACCAAATGCAATGGCTCATGCCTGTAGTCCCACGTACTGGGGAGGCTGAGGCAGGAGGATCTTTTGAGCCCAGGAGTTGAGGCTGCAATGAGCTTTGATAGTGCCACTGCACTCCAGCCCGAGCAACAGAGCAAGAACACATCCTATCCCTCCCCGACCCCCGCAAAAAGAAGAATTTACAGATGGTATGTTAGAAATAGGAAAGGTTAGCAAATTAGCAAGACAGTTGCATTTCCAAACACCAGCAACGAACAGCTAGAGATTGAAATGAGAAAGAAGACATCATTTGTAATACTTCAGAGAATATCAAGAGCCTAGAAAAAAATTCTAGCAAAACATGCATAAAACATATACAGGGAATTTTTTTTTAATTTATTTTTTAGAGACAGGGTCTTACTCTGTCACCCAGGCTGGAGTGGTGTGGCACCATCACAGCTCACTGCAGCCTTGAATAATGCAACCAAAATGAATGAAATATAGCAACATGAAACAATACGGATGAATTTGGCCAATATAATGATGAATATGGATGAATATGATGACTCTGAAATTTTCAACAATATGGATGAATACGAATATGAAGTTTAAAAAGTCTTAGCATATTTACACAGAGCATACTATGCTTTTCATAAAATGGAAAAGTATACTTTTTAGAAATTCATATAGTTGAGTGAAGAAACTGCATAGAAAGAAAACAACAGACTGATGTATGCTGGTCTTTGGATTGCGGTACCCCAGGAAGGCAAGAAAAGAGCAGAGGAAAGAGAACATAAGTAAAGGTAAGGTATTGCCAAAGTCAGTGTTTATAATGAAAGATGGATTCGTGGATGCTTACTGTGTAATAATAATACAAGGATGAGAAGAGAGAGAGAGGGGAAGAAATGGATATTCATGAGTCAATAATAAGAGTGAGTTGGCCAGGTGCAGTGGCTCACACCTGTAATTCCAGCACTTTGGGAGGCTTAGGTGAGCAGATCACTTGAGCCCAGGAGTTTGAGACTAGCCTGGACAACATGGTGAAACCTCCATCTCTCCTAAAAATACAAAAATTAGCTGGGTGTGGTGGCACACACCCGTAATCCTAGCTACTCAGGAGGCTGAGGCAGGAGAATTGCTTGAACCCAGGAGGCAGAGGTTGCAGTGAGCCCAGATCACGCCATTGCACTCCAGCCTGGGCCACAGAGTGAGACTCTATCTTGAAAAAAAAAAAAAAAAAGGAAAAGAGTGAGTTGTGACCAAGGATTATAATTAAGTGAACTTGGATATTCAGTGAAAAACAAGAAAAGCAGGTGGTTCGGATTTTGCAAAGTTTCTGGAATAAGTAAACCCATTTAGCCACAGTGTGATTAAAATTTGAGTTTAAAGTAATATCTGAGAGTAGGTAGAAGGAAGATTAAAAACTTTTTGTTATAAGGGATAAGAAACTTGATAAAGGAATTCTCCAGGTTCAGGACAGATGGCAGAGGACAGAAAAAGGCTCAGACACACAGCAGAGAATGAGGGAAGAAAAGAATCCCCACTGGACCAGAAATACATCAATTCTCTTCATTAGAGCTAAGAGCTTTGCAAGCTCCTTCCTGAGCAATCCTCTGTACATCTTTGCAGTTAGTTGTTGTTATGGACTGAACACTTATGCTTCCCTCTCTCAATTCATAAGTTGAAGCCCCAGCCCCTCATGTGATGGTATTTCCAGATGGGGCCTCTGAGAGGTAATTAGGGTTAGATGGGGTCCTGAGGGTGTGGCTCTAATGGTGGGATTGGTACCCTTATAAGAAGCAACACCAGAGAGCTTGCTCTCTTTCACTCTCTAACATGTGAGGACACAGTGAGAAAGGGGCCATCTGCAAGCCCAGAAAAGAGCCCTCATCAGGAACTGAATCAGCTGGCACCTTGATCTTGGCCTTCCCAGCCTCCAGAACTGTGAAAAAATAAATTTCTGTTATTTCAACCACCCAGTTCACAGTATTCTGTAATGGCAGCCTGAGCAGACTGAGGCGATTGTATAGCATTATACTTACATGTTTACTCATTCATTCAACGGTGTCAGGTTAGTTGTTTCAAATGAATCCTGTTACCATGAGTCCAAAGCGAAGAGCCCTTCCAGATATTTTTATATTTACGTGGATTGAGTGAATCCTATCTAAGCATTGTAGACCAGTGAGATCAAAGCCAGGGAAGAAGCGCCCCCTACAAAATACTGCTTTAGTGAGGACTATTTCTGCCTGAGAGTGCTACACATTAAATCACTGAAGGAGGATAAAATGGCTAGATAGGCCAACTTCTCCGCATAATTCAAGTTGGTTACTGGCCTTTGAAGGCAGAAAAACCTGTTGAGCTGAAATCTCAGTGGCTCACTGCCTCCACCTTCTGGAGATTTGGAGACATGGTAGTGCTGCTGTTAGATACACTTTGCTTTATAATTTCCTTTCACTGTTCTTATTATTGGAAATTAATATCAGGATTAAAAACAACCAAAATCTTATCAAGATATTGAAACTTGAAGGATTTAAAAAACACTATGTTCTTTTTAATGTCATTTTATACTTGGAAAACAGATTACTGGTACCTAGAGTCTCTCGCTCAGCTTGTTCAGTTTAAATAGATATTTTGAAGCTGGGCAGCAAAGCAAGACCTCACCTCTACAAAATGTTTACAAGTAAGCTGGGTGTGGTGGTGAGCACTGGCGGTCCTAGCTACAACCCAGGAGGTGAAGGTTTCAGTGAGCTATGATTGTACAACTACACTCCAGCCTAGGCAACAGAGTGAGACCCTGTCACTAAAAATAGAATAGATACTTTGTGATCTGCAGTCTATACCATTTTCAACTAAGGAAAAAGTAAAAAAGTGCCTTCTTTCACATACTTACACAGGTCTCTGTTTTACTTTCTACACCTTTATGAGTACAAGGCTGTCTTTCAGGCTCTTACAATAATGCACCATCAATTCATCACAGAAACTCTTAGGAGACTGGTACTAGAAAATAATTTCCTTTATCTGATAAAGGCTACTCACAAAAAAATCTACAGCAAACACGTTTTTTTTTTTGGAGACGGAATCTCGCTCTGTCGCCCAGGCTGAGTGCAGTGGCATGATCTCAGGTTTGCTGAGCTGGAAAAGGAGACTGATTGCTGTTCTAGGAAGAAGCTGGAAGATGGCCTCAAATTCTTGGACTCAGCTGATGCTGCCATCATTGATGTGGTTCCTAGCAAGTTCACGTGTGCTGAGAGCTTCCCTGACTATTCTTCTCCGAGTTGTTTTGCTGTTCATGATGTGAGACACACAATTGCTGTGGGTGTCATCAAAGCAGTGCACAAGAAGCCTGCCAGAGCTGGCAAAGTCACTGAGTCTGCCCAGAAGCCTCAACAGGCTGAGTGAATATAGTATCCCTCATACCTGCCCCTAGTGGTGGAAGAATGGTCTCAGAAATATTTGTCTCAATAGGCCATTTAAGCTCGATAGTAAAAGACTGGTTGATGATAAAAATGCACCGTAAAACCTTCAGAAGGAAAGGAGAATATTTTGTAGACCACACATCACACAATGTGTGTATGTGTGTTTGTGTGTATGTCAGTTTTAAGTTTTTAGTTTTTAAAATCAGTCCTTTTAAATAGAAACAATGTAGGTTGGGCATGGTGGCTAACACCTCTAATCCCAGCATTTGGGGAAGCCAAGGCAGCTAGATCATTTGAGCCCAGGAATTTGAAACCATCCTGGGCAACATAGCTAGACCTCATCTTTACATAAAACACACACAAACATTAGTCAGGTGTGGTAGCACACACTTGTAGCCCCAGCTACTCGGGAGGCTGAGGCAGGAGAATCACTTGAGCCCAGGGAAGTCAAAGCTGCAGTGAGCCATGATTATGCCACTGCACTCCTTCTTGGGTGACAGAGCCAGACCCTGTCTCAAAATAATAAATACATAAATAAGTGGAAACAACTTGGCAAAAAATCTGCCACAGAATTTTGAGAAGCATTAAAATAAAGTTTAATGAGAAACCTGTGTCGTGGTCAACACTGCAACTTCTTTAGACAAGTTTCTACTGTTGGAAATCTGCTGAAACTTAATGAGAATTTGAACTTTTGGGGTTAACATTTTTTCCTGGGCATGAATTGAGGAGGTTTGTTTTGTTTTGTGATGGAGTCTTGCTCTTGTCACCCAGGGTGGAGTGCAAAGGCATGATAGCTTACCGCAACCTCCACCTCCCAGGTTCAAGTCATTCTCCTGCCTCAGCCTCCTGAGTAGCTGGGATTACAGGCACCTGCCACCACACCTGGATTTTTTTTTGTATTTTTAGTAGAGAGAGGATTTCACCATGTTGGCCAGGCTGATCTCAAACTCCCAACCTCAGGTGATCCACCCACCTCGGCCTCCCAAAGTGTTGGAATTGCAGGCGTGAACCATCGCACTCAGCATAAATTGAGGTTTTTTTTCTACTTATGTCTAAAGAGGAATCCTGTTTCAAGTACCTAGTGAAAAGCTGTGGAAGGGATTTGTTGGTTGCAACACTATTGGTTAGGACAGAAAAGCAGAGTAACTTTGTTTATATGAAATCTGAGTTAGGGCCAGGTACAGTGGCTCGTATCTGTAATCACAGCACTTTGGGAGGCTGAGGCAGGAGGATCACTTGAGGCTGGGAGTTCAAGGCCAGCCTGGAAGATATAAGACCCTGTGTCTACAGAATAATTTTAAAAAATTAGCCAGGACTGCTTATAATCCCAGTGCTTTGGGAGGCCAAGGCAGGGTGATAGCTTGAGCCCAGGCTGGGCAAGATGGAGAGACATCCCTCCCAGTCCCCACTGCCACCCCACCACTCGCTGTCTCTACAAAAATAAAAATGAAAAAGATAGCTAGGCGTAGTGGCATGTGCCTATAGCTTTAGCTACTTGGGAGGCTGGGGTGGGGAGATTGTTTGAGCACAGGCGTTCCAGTCTGCAAAGAGCCATGATCACACTGCTACACTCCGGCCTGGATAACAGAGTAAGACCTAGTCTCTAAAAAAATAAGTAAATAAAATTTGAGGGATAGATGAGGAAGAGGAGGAGGAGGAAGAGAAAGACAAGAAGTATAAGAAAGAGGAGAGAAAAGAAGGAAGAGAATATGATGATGATGACACGGTTGCAGGAATAAAGGACACAGATTATTCATTTGAAATAACCCTCAGAAAGCGAAAATACTCCAGCTGACAACAAGCCACGTCACAGAACTGCTGAGAGATATCGGTGCCCATACTGGACTGGCTTTTTGTACTTTGAGATCCTCTTAATGACTAGAACTGTATTGCGTTTGTTTAAAAGTCTTACAGGGCTGGCCCTGGTGGCTTACATCTGTAATCCCAGCACTTTGGGAGGCCGAGGTGGGCGGATCGCTTGGACCCAGGAGTTCAAAACCAGCCTAGGCAATGAGAGGAAACCCATATTGAGCCCCAGAGGTTGAGGCTACAGTGAGCTGAGATTAAACCACTGCACTCCAGGCTGGCGGACAGAGCAAGACCCTGTCTAAAACAAAACAAAACAACAACAACAAAAAGTCTTACATGACCTCTGGATAGTACAGCTCCAGTCTTTGAAAAAAATCCATGTTTACATAGCACATGATTCAACATAGCCAGTGTTACCTGATGTAATTGTGGAGGCCTGATTGATTTTCGTTTCGGTTGAAAGCTTGAATAATGGATTTAGTCCGTTTATATTCTCTTTCTCATTCTACCCTTTGTTATACATTCAGGGAGGATAAATCTCAGTGTCAGAAGAGCCGTGACCAGGGCATACAGTACTTAACAAAGATTATAGGTTGTGTTCAGAAAATGTCCAGTGTTAAAATGAAGGTTAGGATGTCTCTGCTGGCTGTTTTTTTAATCCTATTTTCTGTGGCCTTGAATAGGATTAGGGCTCAGAGGGTGTCCTGGAAGGAGGTGTCTGGCGGAGGGAGAGAGCTTCGCAGTGAACATCGTGTGCCATTTCCCACAGCATTGCTTAGCCTGTGGTGAGGAGACTTTCAAGCCCATGGAGCTGCAATATTAAAATATGGGCTGGGCATGGTGGATCACGCCTATAATCCCAACACTCTGGGAGGCCGAGACAGGTAGATGACTTGAGGTCAGGAGTTCAAGACCAGGCTGACCAATATGGTGAAACCCCATCTCTACTGAAAATACAAAAATTAGTCGGGTGTGGTGGTTTGCACCTATAGTCCAAGCTACTTGGGAAGCTGAGGCAGGACAATCACTTGAACCCGGGAGGCGGAGGTTGCAGTGAGCAAAGGTCACGCCACTGCCCTCCAAGCTGGGTGACAGAGTGAGACTCTGTCTCAAAACAAATAAATAAATAGAAAAACAAAATAAAATATAATGAAATTGGTGGAATTTTCTCATACAAGTTACTGTCCCTGAGGGAAGGAGAGCCAAGTTTTGTTTTGTTATTTTGTGCCAGACACTTTATTGTATTAGGAGAGAACATCCTAGATATATTCCTTTAATTAATTAATTTTTTGAGATAGGGTCTCACTCTGTCACCCAGGCTGAAGCCATCACAGCTCACCGCAGCCTTAACCTCTGGACTCAAGTGATCCTCCCCCCTCGGCCTCCCAAGTAGCTGGGACAACAGATGTGCGCCACCATGCTTGGCTAATTAAAAAAAAAAAATTGTAGAGATGGAGTCTTACTGTGCTGCCCAGGCTGGCCTGGAACTCTGGGGCTCCAGTGACCCTCCCACCTCAGCCTCCCAAGTAGCACAGTCATTACGTTTTCTATCAGAAGGTTTTTCTAAGCTGGGTATTGGTTTTTTGAGAGAGAGAGAGAGCAGAGTTTTTGACCTAAGTTTAAAACATTTTTTCCCATATCTATCTTTAGAAACAAAGAAGAAAATACTGCCAGACTGGCCAAATTGGTAATCCCCATTTGGGGTAGAATGCTAGGCAGCATTTGGGGGCACACTGAATTACATTGTTTTATCTGAAGATGATTTCCGTTTTTCAGAAATCCACAGCTGGGCACGGTGTCTCACGCCTATAATCTCAGCACTTTGGGAGGCCAAGGTGGGTGGATCACAAGGTCAGGAGATTGAGACTATCCTGGCCAACATGGTGAAACCCGTCTCTACAAAAAATACAAAAATTAGCTGGGCATGGTGGTGTGTGCCTGTAATGTTGGCTACTTGGGAGGCTGAGGCAGGAGAATCGCTTGAACATGGGAGGCGGAGGTTGCGGTGAGCTGAGATTGCGCCATTGCACTCCAGCCTGGGTAACAGAATGAGACTTGTCTCAAAAAAAAAAGAAAAAAAGAAATCCCAATTGCTTATGAGAAATCAAATATATCTCAATGTTAAAATTGCAGCATAAATATTTTAATTAAGCAAGTGCCAAGCATGGATGTGGAAGGCCTCATTAGACCCCATGAGTATCAGTGATGTCTGCCAGATTAGCCCCTAACCCTGAGAGTATCCCCCTTGCTGAGAGCCGTGGCTGCTGCCCCCTTCTACAAATGGCGGGTCCCTGCAGAGGTTTCTTTTTTGCCTTGAAAATGTTTGCAAATGAATAATTAGTTTTTTGAGTCCATATCTCATTACAAAATCATCTGATTGTCAGTTTCTAATGAAAATGGGAAAGGGAAAAAAGAATGAGAAGGAAGAGGAAGGAGTCCACTCAGACAGGGCGTGGAGGCTTTGCACAGTGCTGGTCTGTCTACTGGGCCTCTCCCGCCGCTCTTGGTCATGTCCCCTGGGCGGCCTAAATTCCAGATACGTGGAGGAGCTGTCTCCATGGGAACAGCATGGGAGAACAAAATGAGGAACAAAGTTAATATTTATAGCCCATGCCTGCTGATTTTATGTGCTGGCTTTTTTCATTAAGTTATCTCAGGGCTGAGGTGAATGCAGGAGTGTACGTCTCCCTTGGCATCGAAACCATTTTTTTTTTTAACATTCTCTTTCCAACCCATCCCTAAAATGTTAAGCACAAATGGTGAGGATTAGCTGTGGAATAGAGTCTCTTTTGTAGAGACTCCTGTCTCTATAAGAATAAGCCCAAAGCCCAGGCTTTGGAGACATGGATTTAAATCCCAGCTCTGGCCTAACCTACCTTAATTACTTTCAGTTCTCAATTTCTTCACCTCTAACATAGGAATAACGATAATCAATATCACCATCGGTTGGAAGGATTCAAAATGATTCATACAATGTCCCCGAGTCTGGTGCAGGATTGGGCCTTAACAAATGGTTATTATTCATATTATTATTGACTCTCTGCTCACTTAAATGATTCTTGTCACATTTTGATTCACAGAAAAATGGAGATAAGGAACAGAAGGAAAAATCATATTCTTTGGCAGAGCTCAATGTGATCAGTAGAGCTTGTATCTTGAATTGGAAGAAAATGTTACATAATTAAACATCTGGATTCCTTGGGCTTAAGAAGCATGAATAAGGACCTCGTTTTCCTGACCTTCTCGCCCTCATATGTGTTTTTAAAACATCTTGACATGTTGCCTGTGACTTTTTAACTTTTTTGTTCTTTCCACGATGTCAGACGGGCCAATTTCGTCGGCCATGAGAGCCAAAGACTCAGAGGATACACACACCCACATACAAAAGCCTCTGCCAGCAAAGCCTGTTTGTTTTGTCATGACAACCCTTGTCACTTCCAGCTGGAGGGTGAGTGATGATGTCATTATCGAGAGAGGATGAGGGCCCAGGCTGAGAGCCTGTCTGAGCTGCAAGATTACAGAGAATTATATTTCACAGTCAAATGATCATGACACAGAGAGAGGCCATCAGTATAAGATGCTTAGGCTTTACATAAACAAAATACACTGTCTTTGACAAGGAAACAATTGGGCTTGAAAATTTCACATGAAGAGCAGTATCGGTGTGTATGTGATTTTCAGAAGGAGAGAATGCATGAAGCTACTTCAGTGTCCAGGCAGTTCTGCCCTGGTGTTTAGTGAGACTCTAAATGGCTCTCACGGTCTGGTGGTTCTTTTAAGTCTTGGGCACAACGTTTGCCATGGTCTGGTCAGTGATCTGCTGATTAGAGATGGGGACAAATCGGAGGGCGCATAGGAGACAGACTGCCTCTGGGAGGCCGGGACAGCTAGCATCAGGAGGGGGGGTTCCAGCAGCCTGGTATAATCCAAACAGAGACCCTTTGAAGAATAAGAGGGGATGCTATCAATACTTGTTGCAGGAGAGCTGGCCTAACTGCGAACTGTTCTAGGTGAACAGGGATGCGAAGTCGCCGCATGTAAGATATGAAGAAAACCATTTCCTGGCTCCCTCTTAAGATAGCAGTGCTGATGTTTTAGAACTAGAAGTGCTGCTGTGTGACAAAACACAGCTAAGAAGATGACACTGGTCACCTACACACAGATTAATAGAAAATATCAGGTGAGGGGTTCATATGTCACCTCAACAAATTAATGCTAGCGAGGCTTCACACACACATGACCATAGCAAATGAGAGGCCTGACTCCAAGAATCAGCTGGGACAACTGTTAAAATACAGAATCTCAGGCCAGACGTGGTGGCTCACGGTTGTGTTCCCAAAACTGTAGGAGGCCGAGGTGGGAGGATCTCTTGAGCCAAGGAGTTTGAGACCATCTGGGCAACTTAGGGAGACTCCTGTCTCTACAAAAAATAAAAAAAATCGCCAGTGTGGTGGTGCACACCTGTGGTCATGGCTACTTGGGAGGCTGCAGTGAGCTATGATTGTGCCACTGTACTCCTGCCTAGGTGACAGAGTGAGACTTTCTCTCTAAAAAAAAAAAAAAAAAAAGAAAAAAAACAAAAATACATAGACTCTCAAACCCTCCCTTGCCACCATACCAAATGAATCACAGTCTCCAGAAAAGAAAGCTGAAAATATATCTTATAGAATCTTTGTGCCAGCATTAGCAGTCATCTAGGGCAATTTGGTCTTTTTACAAACTAGTGTAACAGGGAGGTAGTTAGCCTGAGCAGTGCGTGAGATGGGCCCGAATTCACAGCCTGCCCTGCCCCTTAATAACTGTGTGTGGCCCTGGGTAAGGTGCATAGCGCCCTGAGCCTCCTGGCTTTGTTGGGAGGATGGTGTAATGTTTATAAAGTGATTTGGGCACTGTTTCCACGCAGACTAAGACTTCAGTAGACACACACCATTGTTACTATTTCACCTGCTGAATGTCATAGCTCTGGTATATGGCACAGCTGTGACTAGATTCCTTAAACTGCCATAATTGTCATGTAATTTTTTGTGTTAATGGCAGGCAGAAGAAACAGAGATCATCTGAAACTTGTGTGCATATGGTTTCTTAAAACCTTTGTATTTTGAAGTAACTTCAAATTCATAGAAAAATTATTGGAATAACACAAAGAATTTGCATATATCCTTTACACAAATTTGCCAGTTGTTAACTTTTTACATTTGCCTCATGTGCAAATATACACATACATATATGTTGTATAATACATGTATATTATATATACTCCCCCCTAAGTTATTTGAGGATTACAGACATACCCTGATACCCCTTAATACTTCAGTCTGATGTACACCTATGTAACAAACCTACATGTTCTGCACATGTATCCCAGAACTTAAAGTAAAATTAAAAAAGAAAATCTTCAGTCTGTAGTTCCTAATAAGAGCAGTCTCCCAAATAATGAGAGTACAACTGAGTATCAGAAAATTAACACTGATACATTATCGGTGAATTCAGACCCTCATTGGTTTTGCCTTTTGTTCCAATGTGGTCTTTCATAGGCAAAGGAGCCAACCCAGAAGTATATGTCATATTAGATCTTATGTTGTTGTTGTTTTTTTTAAAGTCACTTTTGATCTGGAAATGTCTGTCTTTCCTTATCTTTCATAGCTTTAACATTTTTGAAGAGTACAAGCCTGTTACTTTATAAAATGCTCCTTATTTTGGGATTGTCTGATGTCTCCTCATCATTAAATTCAGGTTATGCATTTTTGGCAGGAACACCACAATGCCATGTTTTCTCAGTGTATTATATGAGAGGGCACACGTGGGTCTTTGTCCCATGACTAGGACTAGCGTTTACATTTATCCATGGGTTAAGATGATATTTGCCAAGTTCCTTTACTTTAAAGTTAACTCATAAGTATTTTGTGCTTTTTGAATAAATAAAGGTTAGGTATTTTGTGGAAAGGTACTTTAAGACAACATCCACATGCTGTTTCTCATCAAATTTTCACTCACTCATTTGTGGAATTCATTGACGATTATTGCCTGAATCAATTTTAGTTTAATTGCAAAAAGTAATTTTAAAATTCCATCATTCTTTCTATATTTATTACCTGGAATTTAATTGTGAATTAGATCCTTTCCTTCTTCTCTTTTTAAATTCATGTATTAATGATATCGGTATGGCCTCAAAGATTGTCTTTCATTAATGAGTCACAATCTATGACTATCAATATTATTTTGGTGCTCAATTTGTCCTAGATTTAGCTATTAGAAGACCTATTGCACTAGTTCCTGTGTCATTTTGACATGTTTTCATAATTTTGGGGGCACTCTCTGACTTTCTGGGACATAAGATGGACCAAATCCATCTTATACTTTCCCTGCTCCCAGTCTATCATCAGCCATTTCTCCAAAGAGCCATGGTTCCATTAGTGGAGGATGCTATTCAGTAACCAATAACTAGGCCCTAGGTATGTTCATTCCTAGGGATCATCATTGCTTCTAGGCCCTCTCAGTAGACAGAGCTTGGAGAGAAATACATGCATACACATATGTGTACAAATCAATCTGTTAGAAACTGTGCATTCACATCAATCCCTGCAAAGCCAGTTCAACACTATGGAGTTTATGTTAGCCTTTCCTCTTTCCATATTTCTAACTACACTGTCTGAGAATGAGAGACCTGACTCCAATTATCTCCAATATATTTGCTTATTTGTTCAGTTTCTCTGTGTTTAGTTAAAACTGCCAGCTCCTTTCCCCCGCCCCCCAAGAATTGACTGTTTAACTAAAGAAATAATTCTCTTCATATGTAGCAGAGCACATGGATTTCAATGAACTTATTTTGGAGGTCACATCACAGATGGAGCAGTGGTTGTAAGCCTGGGGTCTGGAAGCAGACAGACATGGGCTCTAGTCCTGGCCACATACTTAGGGGCTGTGTAACATTCACAAAATCCTTTACTTCTTTAAGTCTCAGAGCATAATAACCACAATAGGATTAAAGGAGCTATGCACATTCAGCTACAGTGGCCGGAGTTATGCATATTCAGCTACAGTGGCCAGCACATAGTAAACATACAATGAATGACAGCTATTATAATTGTATTCTCTATAGAATATAGGAGATTTTCTAGAACTCCGAAGGCCAGGATACAAATGTGCAAATGCAGTTACCACTAAGCTTCAAAATTCATCAAAGCTTAGAGATAAAACAAATCTTAACAACATTCTTATTACTCTCGTCTCCACATAAGAGAAACTCTGACTTACATTAAAAAACTATTCAAAAATTTTACACGCATTGAGTCTCTGTTGAATATAAAAGGAAGAAAGTGTTAGATGTTATGTAATCTTTTCTGTTTTCCTTTTTTAGATCATGAGTATTCATCTATCTTGAGTCAAAATCAGTTGATGGATCTCCTTTTAAAGGCCTCCATGAGCTGAAAGCTACGGGGAAACAACAGAAGGTTTTGAGCAATCGTCCATGCATTAGATGGTACGCGATTGATCAGACTGGGTGTGGTGGCTCATGCCTATAATCCCTGCACTTTGGGAGGTTGAGGTGGGAGGATTGTTACAGGCCAGGAGTTCAAGGCTGCAGTGAGCACCAGGATTTTGATTTGAGTCCCGAGTTGGGGCAGGGCAGCATACAGGCATGGATTGAATCCTAAACCAAATTTTAGACTTTGCCCTTTCTCTCTCCCTGATGCCAAAAGAGAGTAACTCAGGATTTCTTTGTAAGAAGGATGTATTAGATTATATGGAAACGGACACAGTACAGAAGGTCTGTGGCACAGTCAGGGTTCTGCAGGACCCCAGAGCGTCAGTAGAGATGCTGGTGTTCCACCTGCCCCAGGGCGCCTTTGCATGCGCTTCAGAGATGCAGCTGAGGCCTGACGTCCAAATGCTGTGAGCAGTCCTGCAGGCCAACCTCTGGGCAGACTGGCCTGTCTCAGGGTGACTTTTGTAGTTTCTGTGAACCTCTGGGTTTTACTCCCATTGTTGTTGAGAACCTGGACCAAGTGTAAAAGAATCCATTATGAATGAAAGTTGCAGCCTTGGAGGGTGTCACAGCAGGGAAGAAACAGGGGGAGTGGAGTTTGCAGGTGAATGTAAGCATGGACCTGCAGCAGCAAGCTGGGAGCCTTCAGGACAGCGTCTTAGTTTGGACAGATGGTTTCCTCCTAAACTGGAGGCCAGGAGCCAACAGCAGTGGCTGGGCTATGGGAAGCAGGTTTTCCAGACTGTGAAGCACAGATGTACGTAGGTGTGCTCCTGGCCTAGATGAGAGACCTGAAGGAAACATGAACCTTCTCTGGACAGAGTCAAGGAGTTGAGGAGAGAGTGGTAACATCCATTCTTTGCAGGAAGCCTAAAAGTTAACAGTAATGCTGATGTCTTTAGTATAAAATACCATTTCCATCTCTAGTGCATTTCTCCAGATTTTTAAACTCTGCTACATTTCCATTTCATTCCTTCCTGTTGAGGAAACATGAGCAACAGATTATTTTTCCATGAGAAAATGGGCCTCTAAGATTTTTTGGCCTTGTATTTCCCATATGTCCACTCCTAAAAACATTACCTTAATATCAATATCATAGACAAATATTTACATTTGGAGTACTTGAAATATTATAAGAGATAACTGGTGAGTTATCTTTGTGTTTATAATAGTGCTCCAAATTTACATTTTAAAAATTAGCTACAAAATACTATTTTGAAATGATCTATCATGCTTTTATTTTGTAATGGAAATTTCTCTTCCAATCTAAAGAAAGCATTTTGATATAAAAATTACAACATGCAAGCTGTAACAGCTGCTGAGTACATTTTAGGCATCTTAAGTGCATTTTAATGTAACATCTTAATAGCTTTTACATTTCTTTACAAAACACAGGTCTTATTTTATTAACTATTCAGATTTCTTAACCACGTCCATTTGAATCCTACGAGAATATATGAAAAAACATATCCCCCGCCCCCAACTAGCAATTTGTGTGAGTAATAAGAGCAATGTATTATTTTAAAAAGAACTTGCATAGTGTTCTGAATTCATCATGTTGTTAGAAAGGCTGCCTATTGGATTTTTTTGAGATTTTCAGAAAAGGCTGCAAACTCAACACTCCAGTTCTTCCAGACATGGCAGCCGCAGCGCAGAGGCAATGCTGAGTGGTTAGGAGTGATTACACCATCAGAGACTTCAGGACTGTGAAGAGGGACAGAGGTATGAAGGAAGAGAACGGAATTCAGCAGCTGAGAACTATCAGCCAGAACATAAAGGGAAGGAAACAGATGGCCACAGGTTTATGGCCATGTGGTAGTGAACGCACACTCACCAGTGATAATTTATATCCAAGAAGAACTGAAATTATGCTGAAAACATTATTCACTGGCTGGTGCTATCTGTGACAAAATGACAGAACACTAAGAGTTTTTCAAGTTAAATTTATTCATTTTTAAAAAAAGTCTGAGCGATGTTATTTTTAAGAGATAAAATACTACTTGTTTTATGAAATTATCCTGATAGTCCTCAGTTCAGGTTTCCCAGGAGGCTGACCTTATGATGAGAATGTGAGTACAAGCAGCTTATCTGGGAGGCAAAGGGAACCTCAGTAAGGAAATGTAGCCAAAAAATTAAGTGTTACAAAGCCAGCTACCATTGTGACGGACAGAAGCTTGATCTGATGAAGAAGCTCTGGGCAAGAGTGTAAATATACATGTAAGAGTTAGCACACCCCAGGCAGGAGCGGGGGGCATATTTACAGACTCTGTCACTGGTTGAAAGCTGCTTCACAGGAGTTAATTCCCTGGCACTTCTGGCCACCACTTACTTGGGCAGGGCTGGCTTTTGACAAGAGCCCTCAGATATGTCAATGTGGAATGTACAGCCTGGGGGAACAGGTTACCAAATGCCCTTGAGTGTCATTTTATTTCTACTGCTCCTACCATGGCAAAATGATACCAGTCATTGATGTTGGGTCCCCACTTGCCTTTCCAACCCTCCCCAAACCCAAAAGCCTGGGACACTGATATTCCACCAGCCAGAGGTCATGTCAGTTGATGGCATGAATGACAGTGTAGGGCAGGTGCGGCTCAGAGTGAGGCAAATCCTTGCCAATCATGCTGAGGGGGAAAGATGACTCTGAAACTAGGAGAAACACTGAAAGATTCCCTTCCTGACCCTCCCATCAAACAAGGGCCTCCAAATTCCTGCCATATATATATATATATATATATATATACATATTATTATTATTATTTGAGACAGGGCCTTGCTCTGTCGCCAAGGCTGGAGTGCATGTTGGCCAGGCTGGTATTGACCTTAAGTGATCCACCCACCTTGGCCTCCTAAAGCGTTGGGATTACAGGTGTGAGCTACCGTGCCCGGCCCCATCTCTTCTTCTGATACCACCTTTTGGTAAGGCAGCTTCACTTACAGAGGAGGAGTCATTACACACAGCTGGAACAAGATGCGCCTCCTGGTCCTCCTGGAAACTGCTTTAGAAACTTCTCACTGCTCCAGCTTTCTGTAGCAGCTCCTGGAGGCTGGCCAGTGTCAACTAACTTCTGGAAAAGCAGTTAACCATCCCTGTATTTGCAGCCAACAAGGTAATTAATTGTGTCAAAGGGTGTCAAAAAAGCCTCCAAATAAGTGAAAATAAAAATAATGAAAATTCTTTTGGGAAAGAAAACATTTTGGGAGAGATGGAAAGGAAAGTGATTGTGAAATTAAATAGTGATATGGTAGCAACTCAATGATTACAAATTCTAAACTTGCAATACTGTCCTGAAGAAAACAGTTCAATCCATTTAGCTTGTTTAGTATACTACTACCTAGAATGGGCATCTTACTTAAAAAGAAAAAACTATTGACATTCAAGGCCACTATTAGAGTGACGATCCCACTTACAGGGGCAGATTCCAGGCACTCTTTGGCCTCTCAGAGGCCTTGTCTTCCACAAGTATCTCAAACTAAACACAAAATAGTCTTTTTTGAGATGGAGTTTTGCTCGTCACCCAGGCTGGCATGAAGTAATGAGATCTTGGCTCACTGCAACCTCTGCCTCCCAGGTTCAAGTGATTCTCATGCCTCAGCCTCCCATGTAGCTGGGACTATAGATGTGTACCACCATGCCCAGCTAAGTTTTATATTTTTAGTAGAGATGAGGTTTCACCATGTTGACCAGGTTGGTCTTGAACTCCTGACCTCAGGTGATCCGCCTGCCTTGGCTTCCCAAAGTCCTGGGATTACAGGCGTGAGCGACCATGCCCGGGCTTAAATACAAAAGTTTTAATATTTATTGAAAAATTACTGAGAAACTTTATACTCATTTTATTCAACCTTGATAATTAAGAAAACCCCATGAGATGAGTATTATTCTCCCACTTAGCAATGAAAATATCCAGATATGGAGAATACAAGTCATTTACCAAGCTTCCCATGGTTAATCACTGGCAAACCTCATATTTAACCATCTAAGTGTAACTCCAGATGCTGGCTCTTCATTTTTCTATTGCTTCCAGCATTAGCACCTTGCCTTCTGACCCTCTCTTTTTACTCTTCCACAAGGTATTTAGAGATCCAATAATTCAAAAGTGATTGTCAGTCCTTTTTTTTAAATGTATTCTTTAATTTTCAGTTTTTTGTTTGTTTGCTTAGACAGGGCCTGGCTCTGTCACCCAGGCTGAAGTGCAGTGGCACAATCACAGCTCACTGCAACCTCAACCTTCTGTGCTCAAGTGATCCTCTCACCTTAGCTTCTCAAGTGACTGACACCCACAGACACGCGCGATCATGCCTGGCTCATTTTCTAATTTTTGTAGAGACAGGGTCTCTGTATGTTACCCAGGCTGGTCTCAAACTACTAGGCTCAAGCGATCCTCCTACCTTGGACTCCCAAAGTTTTGGGATTAGAGGCATGAGCCATGACATCTGACCTGTGTATATTTTCAAACAGAATTCTAAAACTTCTTTTGAACTTTATAAATCTTTGCATTAGTTTTTTTTTTTTTTTTTTTTTTTCTTTTCTTGAGAAAGTCTCGCTCTGTTGCCCAGGGTGGAGTGCAGTGGCACAATCTCGGCTCACTGCAGCCTCCACCTCCCGGGTTCAACAGATTCTCGTGCCTCAGCCTCCAGAGCAGCTATGGGATTACAGGCATGCACCACAATGCCCAATTTTTGTATTTTTAGGTTATAAAATTACTTTTTATCTCTAAAATTTTAATCAACCTAACATAACTCAATTGAGAGTCACCAAGGAACTAATTACTAACAAAATATTTATAATAAAATTGTCCCTTCTAGGCCGGGCGCAGTGGCTCACACATGTAATCCTAGCACTTTGGGAGGTGAGGCAGGCAGATCACGAGGTCAGGAGATCGAGACCATCCTGGCCAACATGGTGAAACCCTATCTCTACTAAAAAATACAAAAAACTAGCTGGGTGTGGTGGTGTGTGCCTGCAGTCCCAGCTACTTGGGGGGCTGAGGCAGGGGAATCGCTTGAACCTGGGAGACAAAGGTTGCAGTGAGCCAAGATCGCACCACTGCACTCCATAATGGCAACAGAGCAAGACTCTGTCTTAAAAAACAAACAAACAAACAAAAACTGTCCCTTCTGTTCACATGCTGGTCCTTTTCTCTCCCACTTCTTGCAAGGCCTTTAGATCTCCACCCCAAAACTAAGGAGGTGCTAAAGGATGTGAGAAAATGACAATCCAGAACATTTTTTGAGTGGGCTTAGGTGTTTACTGAGTAAAAACAGGATTTTGGGGGAGGGAGTAAAGGCAAAATGATGTTTCTTAGATGTTAGCTTATTTTAAAAAATTGCTTTCTGTAACCTGATCCAATAGCTATTCCATCATGTTTTTTTTTTCTTTTTTGGCAGTAGAGACAGGGGGTCTTGCTATGTTGCTCAAGCTGGTCTTGAACTGCTGGCCTTAAGCGATCCTCCTGCCTTGGCCTCCCAAAGTGCTTGGATTGCAGTGTAAGTCACTGAACCCAGCCCCACCATGCCTTTAAATGCTCAATGCACAGAACATTTAACATTGGATGTAGGCCAATAGTCCATTTCAATCAAGTTTAAAAAAAAGTAATGCAAAAGATGGAAGAATTTATTGTTGACTGTTACTTATTATGCAGTAATTTACTTTAAAATGCTTTAAATATAAACTGTGTAATATATGTGTGCTGTATAATTTAACTTCAATCTTGTTCTGAGGGTAAGTTACATACTATTTGAAGCACCCCAACCAGGTGGCTAGGCAGATGCTTTAAACACTTATCTAAATATATGCCAGAGTGTTCATCAGCATAAGTGATATTATAGTAATTTTTCATCGGTGAATGCAGCCTGAAAAGTAGGTGGTTGTCTACACTTTTAGAGGCAAAATGCATGCAATGAAGTGTAAGAATCTGACAGATCCTGCAAAATAATTACTTTTGATATTTCCCCAGGACTAGAGATCTCTTTGCTTCTGTACCTTCCCCCTCCAGGACTCCACACACATTTATGATTGTTGCCTGATCCAACCAGGCAATTAGGTTTCTTAATTCTGCTTTCAGAATATCATTGCTTCTGCTTCACTGTAAACCTTTTAGTCATGGTGTTTGTGGGGTTACTTAAGAGCAGAGAAGGAACTTTCCCAAGCTTTCCAGAAGCCCTGCTTGCTAATAAACTTGTCATGTAAGATAACTGTTTTAGATTTGCTTTTATTGTAATACATCAGGAGGTGGTAAGGTTATGTAGGAGGGAGGACACTTACAGCCTTATCTTCCTGTAATAGCTAGAGGTACCACCAAATGGCCCTTTGATTGGTGACTGAATTGGCCTAGATAGTTTGCAATGGTGTAGAAAGGAAAGTAAAAGCCCATTCACTCTCATTTCATGCTGAGGGGCATATTTGATTCCTGAGCGCCTCCACTTAATGTAGTGTGAATATTGATGACTTCTTTAAGGTCTGCCGGTCAATATAGATTTTCCCAGTGTTGGCCAAAAAGCAATCCAGCCATTGTAAAGGTCAGGGACATTCTCTGGCAGCGCTGCTCTTAACACATATAATTAAGAATTTTATACCACTTCTAGTGAAAACTTGATTACTTAGAAGGCTTTCAGTTTGCTAATAATTGCCAAAGTTTGAAAACATAAATGAAAAAGAAAAACAGCCAAAATAGACCTGCTGCTCTAAATTTTAAATAAAGCTATCCTATATGCTAAATCGACAGGAGGCTGGGAAAATGTCACTGAGTTAAATGAAGGACAATTTGAAGACTCAAGAATCAATCTGAGTTAAGTTATAACATGAGAAACCTAAAAGTAGAACTATGTCAACATTTTATTTGGTGTTTCATGCTACGTTGATTTAAACAAATAAAACAACTTTGTTGAACAGATTTCTTTTTTAATATAATGACTGTGTACATGGACAACTGAAAATAGGGAAAACCCCCAAATGAACGTTTTAACAAATTACAAGCTGTTACTAAAGACCATATGCTTGGATTAAAAAAAAAAGTCCAATAGATAAAGTCTCATTCAACCTAGCAGTTTAACCAATTTCTCTTTTAATAAAACCTGCACATTACAGTGGTATAAATTTACTTTTAACACTCCACGTAAAAACATGTACGCCCTCTTCTTCTACATTTAATAATTAGTAGTCTCTAATATGGTAAAATAAAATTGAATTTATATTAGCAAATGAAAGTGCAAGTTTATACAGCCAGGCTCAGCAGCAAAAGTGAAGAATAAGAATGAAAGGTGAAAGCTGACAGGTGCCACGCAGAACAAGGACTTCCATCAAGGGCCGTGTCCTGTGTGCCAAACACAGTCAACATTCCATCATGTTTTTCATTGCTCTTAAACGAGCAAAACCAAATTCTTTTTTATTTAAAGAAATATTAAATCTTTATTTTCCCCAACATAATTCGTGATCAGGTAAGGCAAAGATAAGTCCACCATCACTGGGGACAGCAGCAACACACAGACTTCAGAAAGAGCCCTGAATCATCAGTAACATTCTCTCATGTAACATTAGAAGGAATGCATCTAACAAATTAAATTTGTAATGTTGTCACATTGTTCTAACTTATTTGATTAGTTCATATGGAAAAACTTTATAAATACATTAAGAGGACAGTAAATTATTTTCTTGCTCTGAAAAAATAATTTTTTTTCCATATTTTAAAACATTTTAGTATACTTTTGCAAAAGGAGTTGCAAGAAAAATGTGACAGCTGTTTGCAGAATGTCCATGTACAAGTTGTATTTATAAGAACCTGGTAATCTGCCTATAATTTGCCTCTACAAATAGAGTTCTTTGCAATAATATTTAAACAAACAGGTTTAAACTCTTCCCCATTCATTCTACTTGTAGAGCAAAGAGGTACTTATTTTTCAAGTATTATATTATAAAAGATAAAATTTTTTTTTTTTGCCAATTTTACATGTGAAGCTTTTAAGACCAAAAAAATCATGCTTAGTCAGCCCGTTTCTTTTATAGCCAAATGCTCTTGTCTTTTAAAGAATGCAGAAAAATATTGATTTGCTAAGAAGGAGCACACTGGAAAAAGCCATTTGAAAGTATTGAAGAATGAGAAGTATTTCCTTTTTTCTATTGATGAAAATTATTAGAAAAGCTATCGTCTGTTGTCTTTAGTTATTTTTAATAAATCTTTTCAAAATGATGGTCAAGAGCTCTTTAGAAAACTGGAGGAGGGGATGCTCCTTTATAGCATGAAAGGAATTCCATTAATTGTAGAAATTCTCATTAAATTTCAGCTTTGGTTCTTCAGAAGAAATACTCATATAACTTCTATATGAAGAGACAGAAAAAGAACAGGTTAATATGACATCTAAAATCTTATTTCAAGAATACTATAGTAATATCTTAAGTTTTAGAAATTTACTATACTGTTATATACACTTATATAAGAATAGGCAATTTTGTTAGGATTCACAGTCTTATATTTAGGTGAATTCTGTTACTCAAAGGAAACATGTTCTCTTCTCTACATCAGCTTAGGCCATAGCCTTCATTTTTCCAAGTGGCATACAGAGATGGTACTTTTCTCGGTTAGGGGTTTAAACATTCGTTTTCTCTTGTATCCTCAGTACCCAATGCTTAGGGTTCTAAACATGTTGGAGGTTTAATAAATGTTGATAAATCATCTGGAAGTTCTTTCCCTTCCTGTAAATCTGTAACATAAGCAGGAAGCTGCACTGGGCATGTTTCCACCAACGTATCATTAGTTGGACTGTTCCCAAAAGCATAAGAATCAGAAAGTCAGACAGCCACCTTTCAAATCCTAGAAAAGTGGAGTTCATTTACTAAAGTGAAATTCTACTTCCAAGGTCAGTACACTAGAGGAGAAGAGAAGGCTGGCTTCCTTTGGATGGGTGGTTCACACTGGCTATTTCACCCCATTAAAAGTTGATTTATTACAGATTCACTGATGAAATCTAAAAGGCAAAACAATTTGCCCACAAATAATTCTATACTGTCTTCATTTGCATATCCTGAATTTGGCCAGTTCTTTTCATAGCAAGTAGAAAGAGATGCTGGTCAATACATGAAAGTCATCTGCAGGGAAGAGAAGTCAACAAAACTGAAACAGGTTTGAAGAGGCAGGGAGCTGAGATTATCCTGCAAATTCCCGAGACTGATGGGATTGAGTTGCTGAGCTGCTATGACCATTGAGTTAGTAATATTTGATATTACTCCTTATTTCTTTGGGTCCTAACTGTTCTTTTTGCACAAAGACTTCAGGTTGAGTGTGGGTCAAGGAGACATTGTATAAGATATAAAGTCACAGGCAGTTTCAACAGCAACAAAATCATTTAAGAAGGAAAGATCCTTAGACTCAGTGTGATCCCATTCAGAGAACTAGTTTCATCACCTAAATCCTAAGTATCCATCATGTCACATTTTAAAAGGACAGTAATTTATTATCCAGGTTGCCAACCCAAATAAGAGAAAAATGGTGGGAGAACATGACGGCAGTCTTCAAATATATGAAGACCTGAGAAAGACGGAAAAAACTCAAATCTTTCTCCAGTGGGCAGCACTAGGCCAGATGGTCCATAGGTTATGGGGAGGCAGCCTTGTCTTTCTACAAAGCACATTCTGACCATGTGTGATGTTGGGCAGTGGATGCTGCTCTGTGCAGGGAGGCTGACAGACACCCAGTGGGTGCTGCCAACTGGATTTCTGCAGTGACTGAGAGAATAGGAGAGGCCTTAGAAGTTGTCCAATCCAACTCAAAATTCAATCTCTATGAGCCAGGCACAATCTTTTCCACTGTGTCTTACATGATCCTTTGAAGAACAAACTGTTACCACAATCACACTGTAGAAGGCAGCAGTCCGTGTCCTCCTGATGTCAGATATTTCAGATGGCTATAGAAGGGAGTTGGAGGCAAGCTTACCTGCAGTCTGTTGTGTTTGGACACCATCTACCTGAGGCAGGGGCCCAAGTGTCCCTTCATCATCAAAGGCCAAAATCGGATTCAAAGGAATTTCTGGGCTCTCACTATTGGTGACATCTAATCTGGATGGTTTAGATCCAATGGGTAAGTTTATAATTTCTTCAAAATTTTCATTCTGAACAGATACTCCATTTTCATTTGGTTGTTTTTCCAAGTCGGGAGTGCTAAGCAATTTGAAAAATAAAAATAGAAATAAATTAGTCTTAATACTGGAAAACACATTATTAGGAAAACCAAAGTGTTATATAATAATTTTATAAATCTACAATTTAAAAAATCAGACTGATGAGTCACATCATTACTAATAAAAGTAATAAATTGTAGTATATTTTAAATTCTTACTTTAAAAAATCTAGGTCAGGCACAGTGGCTCATGCCTGTAATCTTAGAGCTTTGGGAGGCTGAGATGGGAGGACTGCTCAAAGTCAGGAGTTCAAGATCAGTCTGGGAAACATAGCAAGACCCCATCTCTACAAAAGATTAAAAAAAACTAGCTGTGTGGTGGCACACACCAGTAGTCCCAGCTACTCTGACAGCTGAGGTGGGAGGATCACCTGAGCTTAAAAGTTTGAGGTGTCAGTGAGCTATGATGACGCCATGGCATTACAGCCTGGGCTGTGGAGTAAGATCCTGTCTCTAAACAACCACAAAAAAACTTTAAATCTGTTCTTTTGTTACAAAAGTTATCAAATAAAACAATTTACCAATTACAACAGATCATCATTAATAGAAACAAATCAGCAGCAGCAGTTCTACACATTTAACGATTTCAGCTGCAGGCATTTTTACATACGTCTGATAAAGATGATGGGATTACAATTTGGAAGAAAGAGTAAATGATTTGCACAAAGTCACACAACTACTGAGCGACAGCTGGGGCTAAATGCACGATCTCTTAAACTCTGGTCTTGCGTTTTTCTCATTAAGCCATTCTGCACACTTCCTAGATATCTCCAGCCTCCTAAAGCACTTGCATAATTTCATACACAAATTTTTGAAGATCAATCTTCTTATCTTTGCCCCTTAAATCTCTGACCTCATCTGGATCCTTATGAATCCATGCTATATATCTTGGATTTATTTTTGAGATATACTTACTTGGCCCCAAATACTTAATCTTCTACACTTTGTATTAGATTGTCACGCTCTCCAACCAGACTGGCGGCCCCTTATGTTATATGCTTATTATTATGCTTTACAATGTAGCCAAATAATGCCCATGTGTCAAATGAGTGCTAAATTAATTTTACCATTTTATTTGATTGCAGCAGTACACATATATGTGCAAGCTTCATAACTTGTTCAATGCTCAACAAATTACCTGTAGTCTTAGTAATGCCAACTGCTTGGACATTATTAGCAGGTCAGTTTATCTTCTCAAATTGTAAAACAATGCTAACAACCTTTCCATTGCTTTTTTTTAAAATACTGTGCTTTTTTCACTCTATTGAAGAAATAGTTTGCTTTCTTTTTTCTTTTTTGAGAGAGGGTCTCACTCTGTTGCCCAGGCTGGAGTGCAGTAATGCAATTTCAGCTCACTACAACCTCCACCTCCTGGGTTAAAGTGGTTCTTGTGCCTCAGCGTCCCGAATAGCTGGGACTACAAGTGCACACCACCACACCTGGCTAATTTTTGTATTTTTAGCAAATACAGGGTTTCTTCGTTGGCCAGGATGGCCTCAAACTCCTGGCCTCAGTGATCTGCCCAGTGATTTGGCCTGGCCTCCCAAAGTGCTGGGATTACAGGCATGAGCCACCACATTCGGCCAAAACAGTTCACTTTCTCTACTGAGTGAGAAGTATTGATTTTGTTGAATACATTTTAAAGCATTTCTGATTTGAATATTTATATATTTTTAAAATTATTAAACCTTCTTTTCTATGGAAAAAATAAAGATGGCTGTCCTAAGTGCCTCACAAGGCACTGCAGAATACACTGAAAATATTATTTGTAAAATAACCTAAAATTTTATAGAGAAAGATCATACAGTATGATGATGCTTTTCTGCTATTTTACCAAGAAGGGAAGGCGAGGCCACTAGGCATAAGTCTGCATAAGAGTAGAGTCAGACACACGTGCACATGCATACCACCCCTCCCAGTCCCATGAGCACACGCACGCCTAACACCCGCTGTTCTAAGTGTCTGGGCTGCTACACCCCTCTTCCTGTTCTTGCCTATCACCAATAACCTTTCTGTAACCAGGGAAACAATTTTGGTTCTTAATCCAGAGAGAATTTACATAGAAGTTCTGGCCAAGGATAAAGAACAGGAACATATCTCCAAAGCCCCCTTTCCTTGGCAACCTTAACCTGTCACCTTCCAGGCCTGCGTGTGCTATCAAGTCATAATGGCAATGGCTAACCTTGGGCCTGAGCCAGAATCAGATTTCATTTTCCCCTCCCACCGCTGCCCATTCTCATGGTTGGCAATTAGATGAATAATTGTGCCACATGCACTGGATGACAAATCATGAAATGTTCAGGGGACATCGGGACTGGTAGACACTATAAAACTGAAACTGAAGTACTGGGGTTAGGGATTATGGATCCGTGGATTCATGTGTCCTCTCAGGATAAGAGCACCAGCTTTTGAATTCCCTGTCTTCAGCTACCTTCTGAAGGTTGAAGGCTGATGTAAGACTTTTGAAGATTGCACACTTTGCTCCAATCCAAAATGTGTACAGGGAGAAGCTGGGACCTTGGCAGGAATCTGTAGTCCACACAGCTTATAAAAGCCAGAAACTTATTTTTTTCTTGATATTTATTAATTATCTTAAGTAACTTTTAAATTAAAAGGGATACATCTCTTCCTGTGTGAACAACAGGGGCTTGGGAATGTTACTTTTCCTTTAGGCCAAACTAGGAGCAATGATGAACTCAAGATTTGGAGGAAAAAGACGGGGTCAAACACTAAAATTACCAAAAACTCCTTATTTAAAAAAAAGGGGAACAATCTACGAAGAGACAGCTCCTCTAGGGCTATGAACAAACACAAAATGTCTTCTGGGGTATAGGAGAGTAAGGCAGTAGCTGTATAGGCAGCAGAGCTTCTTAGCCTGTGGACTAGAGATTCTCAGCTGGGTGTGGAAGAACATCTCAGAATGACCTGAGAAACTGCAGATAACTTCCTCTGTTCCCATTCCGATATTCACCCTGTCCTCTCCTGACTTGTACTCACATGGATCTGTATCCTTTCTTTCCTCTTCCAAAGCAAGTTTCCTAATCAAGAACAAAGACTTTCCTCAATTCTGTGGGAGCATCCCCCCACAAGTACTCTCTCTCAAGAGCCAAACATGGCTTTTGAGCAAGAATGATCTGCTCAAGGGCATATATAATATTCACATATTTCAGAAAGATACATTTCAAGTATTTTATAAACTTCGAATATTTTATATAGGAAAATGTATATATTCATTAATAAAATTTTATAAAATCCATGTATGTTATGAATATATATTCGTGTATTTGTTAGTTTGAGACAGGTTCTCACTCTGTTGCCCAAGCTGGAGAGCAGTGGTGCGATCACGGCTTACTGCAGCTTCAATTCCCTAGGCTCAGGCGATCCTCCCAAGTATCCAGGACTACAGATGCATGCCACTGCCCTCGGCTAATATTTGTATTTTTTGTAGAGACGGAATCTCGCCATGTTGCCAGCTGGTCTTGAATTCCTGGGCTCAAGCCATCTGCTTGCCTAGATCTGCTAAAGTGCTGGGATTACAGGCGTGAGCCACCACACTTGGCATATTCACATATCTCTTTACATCTTTAAATGCTGGCCAGAATTGTGATAACTCAAACTCTTCCATTCTAACTAATGTCACTGGGGAACCTGTTAAGAGGAAAGGAGATGGGCAAGAAAAATGGCTTTGGGGCAAAGGAGGCGTCTCACTCACGAGTAAGGTGAGGAGTAGGATTCAGGATGCTTCTGGTACAGGGCTGTTCTATAATGAAGGGTCTCAGTCCCCGCTGCTAGGAAAAGTAATGTTAGGGGATCGCCATCCTCCTGGGGTGCTGCTAGACAGTTTGATGATGTATATCAAGGTGGAGAGGGGAAAATGTAATTTAATTGACAGCATTCATTTATTTACCAATGCATTAGGTACTAAAGACATTAGGAGAAGTGATACTTCTCTCTCAACCTCAACTAAAAGATGGTCATTCTGAGCAGTGGAGTTTTCTAGTAAAAACAAATTCTACCACTATACTTGCATGATCTGTCATGTTGGATTTTCACAGAGTATCACCCACAGCATGTTCTTTGAGAGCGTCTCTGAGCATTTCCATTGATCAGTGCTTTAATTCACAGTGGGCAAGCTGGAGGGATCTATAACTCTTCTTGAGGTGCAGAGTAGGGTATTCAATAAAGATGCTGACTGATCACAAGGATCAGGAAATGCTTCACTAAAAATAATGCACTGAGATGAAAACCAAAGATTTTATAAGCATTTTAAGGTTGATTTGAAACTAGGAGTGAAAGGAAATATTCATGGATGTGATTTGTCATTTAAAGTTTTTAACAGGATTTCAGATGTAAAACTGTTTAAAAACTTGAGTTTCCATTGCATCAAAGGGAATGTTTATTCATGAATGGGAAGCTTTGGGGATGGATATTAAAGACAAGAATAGGCTGGGTGCGGTGGCTTGCATCGTAGTCCAGCTACTCAGGAGGCTGGGGTAGGAGGATCACTTGAGCCGGGAGGTAGAGGCTGCAGTGAGCCATGCTCACACCACTGCACTCCAGGCTTGGTGACAGAGCAAGACCCTGTCTTATAAAATAAAATAAAAATAAAATAAAGTTAAGAATAAGCAAGCCCTTCTCTAAATGGAAGAGTGTAAGTGGCAGAGAGCCCCAGGGATCAGTGCTAGGATTAGTTTTATAATAATCGGAAGACAAGCAGGATAAAATTTAAGTATGCAGATAATGTTTATTCTTAGAAATGTAAGTCATAAAAATTGTCCCTCAAGAACAAAGGGAAAATCATTAAATGAGTGACAAGGTAGGCAGTCTGTAAAAGCAGCGGGTTTAGAAAACTGTCAGCTGAGCCATCCTTAAAAGATGGAGAACAATCAGTCACAATGCAGGTTAAGACATTTTGGAATCACTGCAAACTGTTCCTTGGTGATACTGACGCCTTGTGTTTTGATGGTTAAAAAAAAGCCAATAAAATGCTAGGCAGGAGAAGATGGGATACCAGGAACAAACCAAAAGCATTATTCTACATTCACACTGCAGCTACACCTAGTGTACTGTGTGTTTTCTGGACACTGCATTCATTTTAGGAGGATAATGATATGTAACATTTGTATAGTACAACACAGTTTTCAGAAGTCCTTCACAGACACCATTTCACTGAACCTCCCAATACTTTGTGTGGAAAACATCTCCATGTCCAGATGAGAAAACTAAGACTTAATTAAGTAGGTTAATCCCAGAGTTTCTGAACTTCTCAAAGGTAAAACTAGGGATCCAGCCTGGAACTTTTGGCTCTGAAGCTCTTTTTCCTCAACCCCATGTTCATGCTGAAGAATCTCTAAAGAAATATGAATAAAACAATCACACAGCAGAAGAAGGAGTCTTTAGAGATAAGGTAAATGTGTTAGTTCTTGATTTATTGCCTCTCAGCTCCAAATTTACCCATCATTCCTGTTCTGTGAAACTGGATCTGGGCCCATTAAATGATTATCCTTTGCCACTGCTGAAGCGACACTGCAGGAGAGTTTTGATTCCTGGTTGGCGTCTGCTTGCTCAGCAGGCTTCTTTAGCATACACCTGCCTTTCCCAGTGCCTGGCTCCTGCAGTGCACAGTGGCCAGCAGCCTCCCCCCAGCACTCCACTGGGGCAGATTCATGGTAGAGTGCTTCTCAGGAGACACTTCCCAGTGAACAGCACTCTAGAGGGTGGATCTCTGGCAAGCTCTGCTGGCAAGAAACCATAGCAACTTCTCTGGCATCCAGTGAGTAACAGTTATATCCTCTTTAACAAGGTCTGGATTACAGCCCTGGGGCTCTTTCTTGGGTGGAACACTAGGCGATGTGACTGCTTCTTGTATCTGTTATTCATATATGTATATATGAATATATATTTGAATATATTTTCAAAATATATATTTTCAAAATATATTTTGAGACAAGGTCCCACTCTGTCGCCCAGGCTGAAGGGCAGTGGCATAATCACGCCTCACTGCAGCCTCGATCCCCCTGGCTCAAGCAATCCTCCCACCTCAGCCTCCTGAGTAGCTGGGTCTCTAGGTGCATGCCACTGCACCTTGCTAACTTTTTGTATTTTTAGTAGAGATGGGATTTTGCAACGTTGCTCAGGCTGGTCTCCATCTGGGTTCAAGTGATCCACCTGCTTCGGTCTCTCAAAGGGCTGGGATTGCAGGTGTGAGCCATGACACCCGGCCCCTATATTCTTTAGAACTCTCTTTTTTCCTTTTTTCTCTAGTATTCCCATAAGCTCTCTTTATTTCTTATAAGCCAAAACAAAAATCATAGTTACTCCATCCTACTTACTCCAATCCTAATCATAGTTATTCTTCAAATTTTCCCTGGTTTAAATCTATGCTTTTTTTCCTTCTGATTAAACCCTGACTGATACAGTAAACATAATAAGAGTATTCAGCTTACAAGATAAGAGTAGATAGGGAATAGAAATAAAACCCATAAAACTATGAAGAGTACGGAAATTGTGAACAATGACATTCTCTAAAACCTAGTTTATAATTACGGGTCCTAACTTTGAAACGCGAAGAGTAGCTAGCTATAAGAGAAATAAAAGTACTTCTTTATGTCTTTCTTTTCTTGTACTTGTTGCTACAAGAGGTAATACAAGGCAAAAATACAGATTGTTTCAAGATCGATTTGGATAAATTCAAGGATGACAAATCTAAAAATAAGGGAAGCAGAATTTCTTAGGCTACATATCATAAACTGTGTCATATAATGGGTACCAAACTTAACATCACATTAAATACTTCCTACAGGTCAGTGTCATTCAGAAATGTACTGTTTCTCAAACTGGGGTCCTGTTGTTTACATGATTTTTAAAAATTTATGCTTTTACTCAGGTAACTTAAAAAAATATATACAGTCTGATCATCTGTCCAATTGATTATCACAAAGCTGGGTTTTACTACATAATTTCAGTGCTCCATTTTACAGGTGTATTTCAGAGCATGCTGACATCAGGTAGCTCCAGCTTATTTGATAAGGGCTAATTACATGAGCCAGTTGAACTGCTAAATAAATATGCTAGTGACATGTAAAAGCCAAGTGTCATCATGGCACACTGAAGAAGCAGTGAGTGAAGTGAAGCATGGTTATCCCTAATGCAAAAGGGATCAATCAGTACCATATGTATATTGCCCACTTAATTTCAGAAAAACATCATTCTTCACAATAATTTCCGTGTTCTTGATTTTAAAGCTTTATTTATTTATTTATTTTTGAGACAGGGTCTTGCTCTGTCACTCAGGTTGGAGTAGCGTTGTGTTCAAGGCTCACTGCAGCTCTGACCTCTCGGGCTCTAGCGATCTTCCCACCTCAGCCCCCCCAAGTAGCTATAGTGCCACCATGCCTGACTAACTTTTGTATTTTTATAGAGAATGGGTTTCACCATGTTCCCCAGGCTAGTCTTAAACTCCTGGACTCAAGCGATCTGCCCACCTTGGCCTCCCAGAGTGCTGGGATTATAGGCATGAGCCACCTTGCCAGGCTAGTATTTAGCATTTGAGGAGCAAAAGCATTTAGGTGGCTACTGCAAAAGTCCAGGGACATCATAATAAGGGCTTAGTCAATGGAGGTGCCCTAGAAATGTAAATCAAGAGATAGAAGGGTAACATTGTGGGGGAAGGTTGAAAGTGGCTTTATTATTTATGTAAATTTGTCACTTCTTGTTTTGCTTTTATAAATGAACAAGGGATAAAGAATGTTTAAGCCTATTTTTCTGTAATGTTTGTAAAAATAATACAACTAACTCAGAATCTACTCTACATATATAGATATATTTCATTTAAAGGAGAGACACTCTGGAGTAGATGGCCAATGGATTTCATGTTAGGCTTATTCTTATATTCTGATGTTTATGTCTAATGCTCATCTGGACCTGCCTATATTGTCAGGTGAAAGTAGACAAAGGCTCTGCTTATGTTTCTCCTAATGGCTTGACAGGGATCATCTTACATATATGACAAAGGACAATTTATTTGTTGGGCAAAGATGTATGACACCAATAAGTTCATTCTGGTTTCATTACAAACTGTTGCTTTTCTGTGTGCGGAAAAGGCTAAAATATAATAAAATTTTATTATCTGTATCAAATATAGTAAAATTATTTTTCAGGTTCTTATGTAATGATTAATTGCTTGGTGATATTACTTTTGAAGAGAGTCAAATTATGCATAAATTAACTTTATAGATCAGATAAAATAATCAGTGGCTTAAGAAGCTATGGTAGGCCAGGTGTAGTGGCTTATGCTTGTATCCCAGCACTTTGGAAGGCCAAGGTGGGTGGATCACCTGAGGTCAGGAGGTCAAGACCAGCCTGGCCAACATGATAAAACCCCTGTCTCTACTAAAATTACAAAAATTAGCTGGATGTGTCTCCTTGAACCCAGGAGGTGGAGGTTGCAGTGAGTGGAGATAACAGCACTGCATCCAGCCTGGGCAATAGAGTGAGACTCTGTCTCAAAAAAAATAAATAAATAAAAGAAACTATGGTAGGCATTGTCTGTTCCTTATAATAATGGAATTCTCTCTGTGGTATCTTTTACTCTTAAAAAAAATATATCTTGAAGTCAATGAATTGAACATAAGTTATACAGAATGACTTTAAAAAATTTAATTAAAACTAAGAAAAAATGCCATTTAATATAGATCTTAGGTAATTATGACAATAAAGTTATTCAACATAATTGGAAATGAATTGTTAGGATCTCTCAGGGTAGGCTAGGCGTGGTGGCTCACACCTGTAATCCCAGCACTTTGGGAGACCGAGGTGGGCGGATTGCCTGAGGTCAGAAGTTAGAGACCAGCTTGGCCAACATGGTGAAACCCCCATCTCTACTAAAAATACAAAAAAAAAAAAAAAAAAAAATATGTCTCAGGGTATTCTCTTTGGTATTATATTATGCAAAAGTCAAATAAATAAAAATTATCTTTGGTATATTCGGCAAAAAATATTCTCTTTGGTATTATAGTAGGCAAAAAATAAATAAAAATTCCACTGTCCCAGAAGATAGCAACACAATAGTAGCACGACTTACCTTTTAAAGGCTGCCAATTGCATTACCAAATGTTATGCAGTATCTGTGTTTTTGTACTTATTTTAGCCAAAAGGCCAAGAAACAATTATGTGTTTTCAGATTAAGAAAATAATTTGAGGACCTGCAGTTGTCTCTTGGCAGCAAAGAATGGCGTTAAAGACAGAACGACTCAGACATTAAGTAGATTCTCCAAATTTAAAAAGTGATAGCTAAATTTTTTGAACATTATTAAAAATATTTCTGCAAGTTCTCTATGATTGGATTTTTAGGCACAGGCTATGATTACCCTTATTTTTCATTTCTGAAAATGTTCACATGATGCTGTTGATATAATCCCAAGGGAAGGGAAAGCCAATCTTTCTTAAATAGACACTTTTCTAGGCTGTTGTTAGCAACTGTTTAGTTCTTCAATAAGAAGCCCTGTTATTAATAATATAAGAAATACTGACATCTACATGACTTTTATATGGAACAAACATGTGACTCACTATAATATTATGTATGGCTAAAATGCAATTGTTATATGCCATTAAACAATGTGGATATGGTCCAGATCAGGCTAAATATATACAAAGAACACTAACAGATTATTACTTGCAATTTTTTTGGCATTGTTTTTTTGAGACCCACTCTGTTACCCAGGCTGGAGTGCAGTGGCATGAGTTTGGCTCACTGTATTCTTAACCTGCTGGGCTCATGCAATCTTCCTACCTCAGCCTCCCAGGGCAGGACTACAAACACACACTAACATGTCTAGCTAGTTTTTCTCTATATATATATGTATTTTTTTTTTTGTAGAGATGGTGTTTTGCTGTGTTGCCCAGTGCTCTAGAGCTCTTAGCCTTAAGTAAACCTCCCTCCTCAGCCTCCCAAAGTATTGGGATTACAGGAATGAGTCCTGCACATGGTCACTTGTAGTAATATTCTTGGAACAGCCACCATCACCACCACATTTAAAGACTTTAAAAAAAGATACTTCCACTTTCTTGGAGTACAGAATTGCTAGCTCAACCAAAAATCAATGCAGCCCCCCAAAATAATAAGTCTTAGTTAAGTCTTTGAAATGCTGGTGGAGCTGGTGGGTAAAAACAGTAATACTTCAATGGATGTCAGTGAAAACTCACCTCTCCACTGTCACTTTTGATTGGTGTGAGGTAACCACATGTGGGCTGGCAACTGGCTCTCCATTTCCCGGAGCGTTCGTTGTACATGGAAGCGCAGATACCTCTGGGCATAGCAAAGGAGACAGAACGAAGGGTTACTAACATTCTTTTATCAGACCTAAACTCCAAGAGCCAGAATGTCTTGATTTATGTCTTGGCTCTACCACTTACCCGTTGTGAGACCTTGGGCACATCACTTAAACTCTCTGTGCCTTAGTTTCCTCATTAGTAACAGTACCTATTTCATAGTCTGTTAGAATTAAATGTATTAACATTAACACAAGCAAAGGACTTAGAACTGTGCGTGGCATGTTGTAAGTGCTAAAATAAGTATTATTAGTGTTTCTTGCACTAAAGTTACAGAAAGTATATAATATTGAAACCAAAGCCACTGATAAAGATAGCAGTATGCTGACTTGATCAAGCTGACACTAAATATCTTTACGAAGGATTCAGAGCAAATCACCATGGAATACCATAAGTATTAAAAATATTTTTGAAAACTCAGTTTAGTCCTATGCACACTTAGAATGATGAGGATTTCACAAATGAAAAGGCAGGGTACTGTACCTAAACAATCCACCTCATTATTCAAAGCTCAATGTTGCAGCCTACTTTAAGCTTGTATTGATGACTGCCTCTAAAATACAGGACAGGGTTACTTGTAAACTTTCATATAGGCTGGAGTTTCAGATAAATCTATGGTAGTTTATGGTTTCAGCTTGTTATGAAAGAATAACTGAAATCATTCCTACCCCTCACCCCTTGCCCCCTGCTTTTTTTGAGACAGGGTCTCATTTTGTCACTCAGGCTGCAGTGCAGTGGCGTGATCATGGCTCACTACAGCCTCTACCTCCTGGGCTTAGGCAATCCTCCTGCTTCAGCCTCCCAAGTAGCTGGGACCACAGGTGCATGCCACTATGCCCAGCTAATTAAAAAACAAAATTATTTGTAGAGACAGGGTCTTGCCCAGTCTTGAACTCCTGGGTTCAAGTGATCCTCCTGCCTCAGCCACCCAAAGTGTTGGGATTATAGGTGTGAGTCACCACACCTGGCCTGAAATAATTCCAAGACAGTGTTATTTTACAACCTGGCACAAATTCAGTAAAGCTGCCAGAGGTACAAGAGATCAGATAACTAAGGCAGAAAGTAAGTGATAATTTCAAATCTGCCCAAATTTGCAAAGCTGGTTAACAGGCAGCTCCTGAGAAAACATCTGATAGGTCTGTAAACTTGCCTGCCTGCTTACTCGCCTCAGAATTCTCTATGGAGCACTGGTAACACCAGTCAGACCTCAATCAGATGTGTGACTGGGAGAAGGGGAGTATTTGTTAGGCACAGCTAATCCTCAAGCCTCTTTTTAGCAGTTTTAACTCAAATCAAATTTATATGAGTGTTGACAAACACAGCTATACCAATCAGCAAGTTTCACCTTCCCTCTTGCCTTTCTTCATTCTTGGATTGAATTATAAAGAATATTATTCCCTTACCTGAAAGAACAGGTAAGGGAATAGCAGGAAGAGGGAAAATGAAGACAGACAAACAGCTTTAGCCCCTCAAATAATCCTGAGCTCGTGCAAGTTACAGCCTAACTTGATCACTCATGACAACTACGGGGTACCATGCCTGCTTACAGCTTATGTCTGTTATCATATTCTTGAAAACAGCATGCTAAAAATGCAACAGGGTTATAATATGCAACCGCTAGGACTATTCTCCAAACATACACATACATACATTAGGGCATCTTTAAAAGAGCATGAAAACCCTACCATAAAGGAGTTATGACATACAGAAACCAAAATAGCTTCTATTGAAATAAAACGAAGTCCCAAAATACCAGTAATACTTTACATTTGAAAGCCCTTAATGTTTACAGGCAATGTTCTGTCCTTGATCTTTGATCCAAAGGTATTCCAGCCTTTGCTTTTCTTTGTAAATAGAAGCTGCAGTGCCTGTGGTATTTTCTTTTCATTTTGGTATCATACATGAGGAAAGAGGAAGACAAGGATGAGCTATCTCCTAACTACCTGCATGTAGCATCATGAAGACCATGCGCGATCACTGAAAGAGTAGAATCAGGAGCTGAGGAACCTGGGCCCCAGCTGTGTGAGCCTGGCCTGTCACTGGATCTGAGAGCCCCTGTGGGTGGGGATCTTGCCTATTTGTTCACACTGAACCCTGCCCTATAACACAGCCTGGTACATAGGAGAGCTTCAAAAATGCTTGTTGACTCAAAGACAAAGCAAAGTAACCATCTCACAAGGCTGTGGTAGAAATTATGTATGAAAGATGTACCTGATACAAAAAGGGCACTTAATCAATATTAATTTAATCTGAGTGTTAAGGTTAATTTCACTTTTATTTAAAATACATTTGACTTATAATCACCTCATTAAAAAAAAAATCAGTAATCTCTTTCTAAAGCCTACGGCATATAAGTAACTCTCTAATGCAATTTTAAGGTCACTGTACATTATACGTATGGTATCACTACGGAGCCCAAGAACATGCCCAATTATTTGTTAGTTAAAAAACAAGAATTTCAACAAAATTTTAACTGTATTTTGAAGTCAGATCTAAGAGAAATAACATTTAAATCCTGTTTCTGAGAACTGCCTATAATACAAGTTGTCAAATGTATAAATTTAAAGTCCTTCCTTAAGAGGAAATATATATACTACTTTAGCAGACAGTATGTGACAAATGAAATTTAGTTTTATAAATTCAAAGGAAATTCTTCTAAAAGTATGTGTATGTATACACATATGCATAAGTATGTATACACACATGCATAAATATATATTACATAAGGTGATTTAAAATATCAAGCAACCCATTAGAGTATAAACAAATGTGAAAAGTATCTGGCAGAAATACTAGACAGAGTTTTACATAAGAGGAAGGAGTAGATGACAGAGCCCTAAGCTTCCATGAGTCTGTGAGTACTGGATCTTTTTTCTCTCCATCAACTCCTGAGTATCTTCACCCCTGGAGAGTCAATTCAGACATTTTATATATGAATTGGTTTGAGTTCATTGATGGAAATACCTGTTCCTCCAGCAAGAGCTCCCTTGGCTATATCGCCATTTCTCTGATCAATGGTTTTCTACCAAGAAGAAAAGAAGACGACTTTAAAAAATTAGAGTTACAAGTGAAAATGAAAAAGATAAAAGCAGACAAGAAGAGTTAGAAAACGGCCATGTTGGATACCTTATCTGTAGCTTCTGTTCTCCTGGTTCTTTTCATAATCTCCTCAAGTCGCTATAAGAAAGGAAGAATTGAGCAAGATCAGACACAGAAAAAAAGCCAGCCTGGCACATTTAACTGATGAAATAGATTATTAAAAATGGTCTGCTATTTTGGAAAGAAAAAATGCTTTTTTTTTTTTTTTTGAGACAGAGTCTTGCCCTGTCGCCCAGGCTGGAGTGCAGTGGCAAGTTCTCAGTTCTCTGCAGCCTCTGTCTCCTGAAGCGATTCCCCTGCCTCAGCTTCCCGAGTGGCTGGGATTACAGTAGCCAGCCACCACGCCCAGATAATTTTTGTATTTTTAGTAGAGACGGGGTTTCGCCATGTTGGTCAAGCTGGTCTTGAACTCCTGACCTCAGGTGATCTGCCTGCCTTGGCCTTCCAAAGTGCTGGGATTACAGGCATGAGCCACCGCATCTGGCCTTGCTACTGTGTCTTAATTGGAGTTATCCAAGAAAGTTGGAAGTGCCTTAAGCTCGGTGAAGCGGAGGTAACTGTTCTTTGGTGAGGGCTAAAACACTGAGAGAGATTTCTTTGCAGGAGATTGTCATCACTGAGGGGGCTACTAGTTTATGTGGAGAGGGAAGAACACGCGTTTTCCGACGGCAAGGGCTAGTGTCCGGGTCTTTCGAGGGTTGCAAGTTCGCATCCCGGGCCTCTGTGCTGAGACGCAGCTACCTTTTTTCTCTCCAGGCGCTCCTGCTCCTCTCTCTGGAAATGCTTCTCTCGTTCCTGCCGGACCCTCTCTGCTTCTTCACGAACACGAGCTTCTTCTTCTTTCTGAAAACAGAAAGTCGGTGTCTGCCTCTGACAAACAGGCGGGCTGCCCGGGTCTCCCAGGGGGCTCCTGGAGGTGGGGGTGAGGTGGCAGATGGAGGAGGTATGGACAGCGGGAGCACCGCCACCCTCCTTTGCTGGGCTGGGTCACCTCCCTGCGGGGCGGGGCCGGGCCGGGCCGCACCTGCCTCTGGGCGCGCTCCGCCTCCTCCCGCTCCGCCTCCTCCCGCTCGCGCTGCGCCCGCTCCTCCGCCTGCCTCCGCAGCTGCTCCTCCTTCTCCCGGGCCTGCTCGGCCTCCAGCCGGCGAGACTCCTCACGGCGAGTCCGCTCTTCAGCCACCCGTTGAGCCATTTCCTCTCTCTTTTGCCTGGAAAAAGACAAAAACAAGCAATGAGGAAAGGATTCCCTGTTTAATAAATGGTGTTGGGAAAACTGGCTAGCCATATACTGGGAGCTGAAACTGGACCCCTTCCTTACACCTTATACAAAAATTAACTCCAGATGGATTAAAGATTTAAACATAAGAATTAACACCATAAAAACCGTAGCAGAAAACGTAGGCAACACCATTCAGGACATAGGAACAGGCAAGGGCTTCATGACTAAAACACCAAGAGTAACAGCATCAAAAGCCAAAATAGACAAATGGGATCTAATTAAAACTCCAGAGCTTCTACACAGCAAAAGAAACAATCATTAGAGTGAACAGGCAACCAACAGAATGGGAAAAAATTTTTGCAATCTACCCATCTGACAAAGGACTAATATCCAGAATCTACAAAGAACTAAAGCAGATTTACAAGAAAAAAACAAACCCATTCAAAAGTAGGTGAAGGATATGAACAGATACTTTACAAAAGAAGACATATATAAGGCCAACAAACATAGGAAAAAATGCTCATCATCACTGGTCATTAGAGAAATGCAAATCAAAACCACATTGAGATACCATCTCACGCCAGTTAGAATGGCGATCATTAAAAAATCTGGAGACAACAGATGCTGGAGAGGATGTGGAGAAAAAGGAACACTTTTACACTGTTGGTGGGAGTGTAAATTAGTTCAACCATTGTGGAAGAGAGTGTGGCGATTCCTCAAGGATCTAGAAATAGAAATTCCATTTGACCCAGCAATCCCATTACTGGGTATATATCCAAAGGATTATAAGTCGTTCTACCATAAGGACACGTGCACACGAATGCTCATTGCAGCACTGTTTACAATAGCAAAGACATGGAACCAACCCAAATGTCCATCAATGATAGACGGGACAAAGAAAAGGTGGCACATATATACCATGGAATGCTATGCAGCCATAAAAAACGACAAGTTTCTGTCCTTTGTAGGGACATGGATGAATCTAGAAACCATCATTCTCAGCAAACTGACACAAGAACAGAAAACGAAACACTGCATGTTCTCACTCACAGGCGGGTGATGAACAATGAAAACACTTGAGCACAGGGAAGGGAACAACACTCACTGGGCTAGGTGAGGAGATGGAGGGGAGAGGTAGGGAGGGACAGCAGGGCGTTGGGTGGATGGGGAGGGATGACACCGGGAGAAATGCCTGATGTAGGCAACGGGGCAGGGGGAAAGATGTGGCATGTATGTACCTATGCAACAACCCTGCAGGATGTGCACATGTACCCCAGAGCCCAAAGTACAATTAAAAAAAAAAAAAGACAAAACCAAAACCAAAGACACCTGCGGGGAAATCCTTGGAGAGGGGCCTGCCTCGGTGGTTCTGTAGGGGCAGTTCCTTCAGGCGTCCAGTGCAAAAGTCCCTGCCGGATGCATTCAGCACTGCTAAGGGACAAAACGCAAGGCCACCCTTAGTCTTCCCCTCCACTTGCCAGCTGCATTGCCATCCATGGTGAGCAGAAGGAACATGTAACCACGAATATCTTGGGGAGAGCTGGTTTTTTGCAAGAAATTTAACTATTTTTAGAGGCTCAGACTTGTTTAATTCAAATAATGTGACTTCTTAGTAATGAATTTGAAGCACCCCCACCAAAGGAAATCTTTGTAAATAAATAAGGGTCATAGTGTTCTGTCACAGGACATGTGGGACGGTCATGTTGCCCCATGACCTTGCAGCTGGTCTGCAAGGATGAAATCTTCCTTATTAGAGCCAAGGGCAGGGTATGGCCAAGATGGCAGCCCAGTGCGGGGCATGAGATCCTTCCCCAGGGTACAGTTGTGTTTTTGAAGAACAGTTATATATATTGACATTAGTCTTATTAGCCCCAGAAGGTGATCAATTAAGCAAACTGTCTCTAGCATACTGCCAGGTAGGTAATCATGGGGCGTGTCAAGATCCCACGTGGCTACCCTCCGAGAGGAATTTTATCTGGAAAAGAGAAAACATGAACCCGTATTATGCAGCCTTAATGTGATAATTACTAAGATAAAGAGGAAACCTGGAGATTGGAGATGTGTTAAGTAAAAAAGCAGACTGTACAATTATACCTCTGCTGTGGTTATAATTATGTAAATGTGTATGTATGTATCTGTACACACACACTCCCATACCGTTGAAAGACTAGAAAGGACCACCCAAATGTACACAATTACTGAAAAGTGATATGATTATGGATTTTTTTTCTTTAAACTTTTCTCCATCAATGTTGTTGTACTATAATTAAAATAAGAAAACGTGGCTAGGCATGGTAGCGCATGTCTGTAATCCCAACATGTTGGGGGGTTTGGGTGAGAGGATCCCTTGAGCCCAAGAGTTTGAGACTAGCCTGGGCAATATAGTGAGACCCTATTTCTATTAAAAGGAAAAAAAAGAAGAAAATGCAATTTAAAAAGCAAATTGCTTGGTAGTCAAAGGAAATAATCCTGAAAGAACTAATCCATTCACCTTCATCAGTATAATCACCTCCTCCCTCTCGGAAGGGAGATGACTTAATCCAAGGTATCACTGACAGCACTGACACCATGGTGCTGAGCAATGTCTCCCCTTTACCTTTCAAGCTCTTCCTGCTCCCTCCTCTCCCTTTCTTCCTTTTCTCTCTGCTCTCGGGCCAGCCGCCTCTTCTCAGCTAGCAGCCTTGTGGCCTCTTCTGGGTCGGTGGTTCCTGCAGAAGGCTTAGGAGAAGCACTGACAGTCACAGTGGATGCCGGTGGTGGGACCATGGCTGGGGTGGGGACTGAGGCTGGAGCTGGGGCCGAGGCTGGAGCTGGGGCCAAGGCTGGAGCTGGGGCCGTGGCTGGAGCTGGGGCCGTGGCTGGAGCAGCTGCACAAATAGGTACAAGGAGAAAAGCAATTGGAAACAAAATCCAAAGAGCAAAACCAAAACTGGCATTCCCCACATCCCAGGCCTAGAATTCACCCTTATAAAAGAAAAGGGAATGTTTATTACTGTGTGTTCTCACGGTTTCACTGTGTTCTATCTGTAACTAAGCAACAGATAAAAAAAATCAGTATGTGTAAGTGAGACATCCAAAAAGATGACACTCTGTCACCAAGTCTTATTTTTATACCAGTGAAATCAGTTAACAACATACATTGAATGTATATAGAGCCTCATGTTAGAGTCTGTAGGAAATTATACACTGAGCAAAAAGAAGATGAGATCATCCATTTGTCTTTCATTGCATTTGAAAATTCCTACTCTTTGGTAACCAATCATTACTACAGCAGCATCCTCAGCATCCATGCCACGAGTCCAGATTCAGACAGGGAAGATGACACCCTATGAAGGGGACTCTTTTGTTTCCCGAGAGTTGCCTCTAGGTCTGAGATGAGAGGAGCTTAGGCCTCTTTGGGAGCTGGTGCTCATTCTGTTTATTCATCCCAGGCTGCCAAGATGCAAGATGGGAGCAGACGTGCTCTGGCCTTACCTGGATTTAGGAAGATGACCTAGAGTGCTGGTGCAGCAGAAGCCCCACACAGACACTCACAATTCTGCACCATAGCCAGTGCCAGCTCGGGTGCCTGGCTGCTCCAGCCCCTCCTTTTGAGGGTCACATTTCTGCTTCTGCTCCCACAGATTTTTCTTGGCCATCTTGATGCTCTATAGCCCTTAATTCCCTTTTCCGTGGAGGGAAACACCGGACTCCTCCTTTCTCTAACATTTTCACCTGTTTCGAATCATGTCTTCTTTTTTTGCCTCCATTTTCTGTCTCCAAATTAAGTCTTAAGTAGAAAACTTTTGAATAAAGACAGCTGTCAACTAGAAATATTGAATTCCAAGATATAGGTGGTTTTCAATTTCTAAAAGCATCTGAGTTAGCCTGGGAGAGGTGAGAACCAGTGGGTCTTCTGAAAAAAAAAATATGACTTCTATCAAGCACACAGGCTATGCCAGGTGTCCTTAAACTGCAATATGCTATGCCCAGGAATAGCACTGCCAGATTTAACTGGCCACCCTGTGTTCTATCTGGCAACCGTGTTCAGGCATCAACTGACAAGCTTAGTATCCTTCAGAGTCCTCACATCTACCACTGCATATTCTGACTCAGTAAGTCTGAGTTTAGCCAAGGGTCTGTATTTCAAAACATTTTGGATGTGGTGGTTTAAACATATTTCCAGTTTTCCTCAGCTGCTGACAAGGTGCCCTCAGTCCCTCTGAGGAATCTAGGGCCACGCTGGAGTGGGACCCTCACTTCATCGGGCAACTAGCACCTTGTCTGGCAGTTCCAGCCAGCCCCACGCTTGCTCGCACCACAGCCTCTGTTTCTGAGCTCACCTGCATTCTGCATGAGGCTCAGCCCTCATTCTGCATGAGGGTCAGGTGACCGTCAAGGAGGATAAGATCAATGCCTTCATTAAAGTAGCTGGTAAATGTGCATAAAAATAAATAAATAAATAAATAATAAGGTAGCTGGTGTAACTGTTGAACCTTTTTGGACTGGCTTGTTGGCAAAGGCGGCCAATGATGACATGGGGAGCCTCATCTGCAACGTAGGAGTTTGTGGAGCTGTACCAGCAGGGGGTCCTGCCCCCTCTACCAATGCTGTTCCAGCTGAGGGGAAGAAATAGAAGCAAAGTAAAGAGAGTCTGAGGAGTCCCAGGAGGATATGGGCTTTGGTCTTTTTGACCAAACCTCTTTTCTAACAAGTTCAATACAGAGCTGAAGTCGTAAAACGCATTCTTTGAAAACTCCCCCTTCAAAAGGTAGAGACTATGTCTTCTCCTGGAGTGTGAGTTCACTTTTCTACTTAACAGAATGTGACAGAAACACTGGTGTGTGACTTCTGAGACTGGGTCATAAAAGACACTGTAGATTCCTCCTCATTCTCTCTTCTAGGTCAGTCACTCTGGCGGAAGCCAGCAGAGCAAGCAGACAGATGAGGACATTCAGCTATATACGGAGCGGTCCGTGTGTAGAGAAACCGAGGCCGCCTGCCTCCCACCTTGTGTGTAAGCCACCGTCCAGCTCTGGGTGCATCGTGAGATGGACTGCAGCTCTAGCCGACAGCTTGACTGCAATCCCAGGAGCTTGACTGCAATCTCAGGAGCTTGACTGCAGTCTCCCAGCTGAGCTGCTCCCATGTTCCTGACCCAAGAATCCGTGTGATATGATAAACGTTTGTTGTTGTTTTAAGCTGCGAATTCATTGTGAAGCAGTAGACAACAAATACAAAAGGTGATTTTGATGCAGGTGCTCAATGAGAAGCTATGCCTGAATTCCTGTGTTTGTGGCTCCAACAACAGGCTTTTGGAGGTATGATTCGATATTTACATTTCTATTTCTGCTTCCGCAGATTTTTTTTTCACAGCTGTCATGATGCACTATGGCCCTCCTTTTCTTTCTTTCCTTTTCCATGGAAGCAAACACTGGGCTCCTCCCTTCTCTAACATTTCACCTGTCTTGAATATCTCTTCTTTCTTGCCCCACCCTCTATCTTCAAATTAAGTCTTAAGTAGAAAACTTTTGAATGAAGACAGTTTTCAAGTAGAAATATTGAATTTCTAGCTCCAGGTGATTTTATATTTCTAAGTAGCATCTGGTTAGCCTGGCAGAGGTGAAAACCAGTAGGTCCTTCTGGATAAAATTCTGACTTCTACCAACCGCACAGGCCAAGCCAGGGGGTCCTTAAACTCCAGTATGCATTGGAATAGCATTGCCACGTAATTATTTTACTTAACTTTTTACTAAGTAAAATACTATTTTTAAGCAACCCTAAGTTAAAAAAGTATATTTAAGGAAAGGTTTTAAACTTAACCTTAGAGTAATATTTCCAAGTTTCCAACAAGAGAAGAAAAGGAAAACAAAAAAAGCTTAATCGAAGCAGTGTGGGAGAAAAAGAGAACACCCGAACCACAGGTGAGTTCGCTCTTACCAGGGCCAGCTTCTGGTTTGGCAGGTGTCCCCTCTTCAACTGTGGTGGCTTCCACCTTCACTGAAGGTGCTCTGCCCTTTAGTGAGGGCTCATTGGCAACTTTCTGGGGTTCCTTCTCAGGGTCCTTTTTCTCAGGGTCTTTTTTCTCAGGCTCCACTCTGCCTTCCCTCTTGACAGGGCGGATGTTGCCAGGGGATGGGGGCCGGACCTGAGCAGGAGCAGCTTTGACTGTGCCGGGTGGCAAAGAGGATGTGGGTCTGGGTGTCCCAGGCAAGTGAGGAAGAGACTTGGACGGAAGCCTGGGTCACAAACCAACAAGGCAGACAGAAGGGGACACATGAGAACAGGTTCGCCAGAACTTAGAACGACTAGAAGGAAAAAAATGCAGATATTGGCCAGGTGTGGTGGCTCATGCCTGTAATACCAGAACTTTGGGAGGCTGAGGCGGATGGATCACGAGGTCAAGAGATCGAGACCATCCTGGACAACATGGTGAAACCCCATCTCTACTAAAAATACAAAAAAATTAGCTGGGCATGGTGGCGCATGCCTGTAGCTCCAGCTACTTGGGAGGCTGAGGCAAGATTGTGCCACTGCACTCCAGCCTGGTCAACAGAGCGAGACTCTGTCTCAAAAAAAAAAAAAAAAAAAGAATGCAGATATTCAGCTATATGTATTTGTTTTTTATGTGGTAGATGCAGAAATAGAGTTCCCTAAAGCTAGGGAACCATTCCAATTTCTGTTTTTTCTTTCCTTTCGGGAAGAATGTTATTCCCAAAGTCAAAGCCAAACAGCATGAGAACAACGGTTCACTTTCAGAGGAGAGAGGCTACTAATTCACTAACATGGAACAACCCAGCCAGCCACTTACATTTCACTTACCAAAGTCGGGAGGAAGCTGGCGGTCTTGCTTTGGGATTAGATGGAGATAGAGCCCTTCGGGTGCCAGATGTAAGGAGGAAGGGTGTATTTTCTCTCTCTCTTTCTTTTTTATGGCCCTAAGTTCAGAGAAACTCAATTGTTAGATTTTTCCATGAGTGAGGCAACCACATTCACAGTATTCAACAGTGGAGCTAGAAACCATTGAATGACTTTTAAGAAATTTTCTCAGCTATGTCATATACTCATTCCACCACAACAAAAGGCCCTTGGTAGCTTAAAACTGAACAGTATAACTGAATTAACACAATGTGACACTAATGAGGTCATTCTGGATGTGTGATTTGGAGTCATATTTGTCAAAAAAGCATTCGTATATACATACTTTTAGAAAGCACCTATACTTTGTGTTTAAAAATTAATTACCTGAAAAAAAACCTCTCAATCTGGTTTATCCCACACAAATGTCTAATGTTATTTTCATTTTAAAAAAACTTTTAATTAAAACACATCTTTTCTTTTTAATTCTTTAGCATCCCCCCTAAACATACTATAGCTCAGTCTTCTAAAAAAATTACATGACTGCTATATTAGACATAAACTCATTTTTTCATTTATATTGATTTTGTATAATAGAATCAAGTCCTTCCTCACCTAGCGTCCTCTTGCAGCAATGGATAACTGATACAACAGGTGATTTTGAAGGAAAGTCAGGTTTAAAGTGAGGAATTTCAGCTATCTGTTTTTTTGTTCTCCCTTACCAGGAATAAAGCTGAAATCTGAAGGTGGGCTAAAACATCACCCCTCGCTGACTACCAACTAGGAATTCAGCCAGAGAGATGACATTTTCTTAAGTCAAAATGGGCAAAGGGAAGCCCTGAGAAGTGTTCTAATACCCTAAAGTCAATCAAGACCAAAATGAACAAACAAAAAATGTACAGAGCAAAACAGACCCATTCCAAGTATCTGAAACCTAACGATGCCCTGGGGCGGGAGGGGCTGTGTGCTGAAGGCACCCATATGAACAGTCGTCAGGAGGGCAGACTGCAAGCGTGCATGGGAAGGGGCAGAAAACTATCTTGTCCTAGGTCACATAAACCAGCAGTATACCTTTTCCTCTCTCCTTTTCTGCCTGGCTCAAGCATCTACTCCTCTCTTCCTTCCTTTCCCTTTTATTCCCTTCAGCGTCCCTTTTAATTGCTTCTCTCTATTTTCCTTAAGTAGCATCCTAGCTGAGGGACTGGGCTATCAGAGGAGCAAAAACATCTAAGGGTCAAATAATCCTCATTGTCTCCCTGGAATTTCTAAACAGAAAAAATGAAGAAAGAGGCAGAGAAGAGCTTCACAAGGTATGTAGCAGCTCTCCATCATTTCCAGCTGTTCAACCACCATATCTCCCATCTTAGGTCCCCCAAAGTAGGAGGTGGGTCCTCACAGAGCTGCTGTGGGCTTTGGGTATCAAAAGCTGCAGCCACCATATGGGGTGCTCCTGGCTGGTGTAGAGGGTAGGCCCAGGGCTCTTACCAGGGGAGACTGAGGTTAAGTATCTCAAGTAGCCCTTCTTTTTTTTCTTTTTCTCAAAACATTTTGATTTGGCTGACATCAGATCAGTGAGTAACCTAAATGGGAAAGAGACTCAAGAGGGACAATTTTTGATGGGGGGGTGGGCCTGGGGATTATTATTATCTGTGCCTTGATAATACAGGGATCAGGGAATGAACCTATATAAAGGTATATACTCTTAGGATTACAGTGCCTTTGAACCAATTCTGTCTCTTTTAAAAGTGATCTCCTTTAATCATCTAGGGGTAGGTGAGCAGAGGAGGAATGGTTAGGAAAAACACTCAATACTTAACACCCTCCCAAGCAGGGAGAGTTTTGTTTCTTTTCTTTTTCTGTTCTATACTTTTCTAACCCTTTTAGTCCTGTCATTGCTCTTATATCCAACCACCCATTTGGGTACCACACATGTAAAGGAACTCCTGATTCTCATCCTGATCTGAGTTAACAGCCCACCGTCTACACAGTCATCTTTCCTATTAACACTTTCCATAATGCTGAGGGGGAAACACATGATCAGCAAGTCAAAGGTCTGGGCAACATATCACCAGGAAAAAGACTTTAATTTTATAATTAAGGCAAGTTTAGAATACAGTATAAATATCCTCCCAAGAGAGACGATTCACAGATATTTTAAGGCAGTGTTGTCTAATAGAATTTTCTGTGATGATGAAGATGTTCTAAATCTAGCCACTAACCACATTTGCCTATTTGAATTTAAATCTAAATTAATTCAAATTAAGTAAAATAGAAAAGAAAATTTGAAAAACATCTCCATTTCCTATAGCATCCAAAGGAATAAAGTACTTAGGAATGAAGTTAACAAAGGAGGCTAAAGACCTGCATAGTGAAAACTAGAAGATAGTGCTGAAAGAAATTAAAGACAACACAAACGGAAGGAAATCCTGTGTGCAGGGATTAGAAGATTTAATACTGTTAGGATGCCATGCATTCCCTATTGGAATCCCAATATAATTTTTACTTTTTGCAGAAATATAAAAATGCAACCCAGAATTGACAAAAAATTTCAAAGGACCCTGAAGAACCAAAATAATCTTGAAAAAGAACAAAGTTGGAGGTATTACATTTCCTGATTTCACAACATATTACAGGTTGAGTATCCCTTATCCAAAATGATTGGGATGGCAGCGTGTCAGATTTCAGATTTTGGAATACTTGCATTAACACTTACGGCTTTAGCAGCCCTAATCCATAAAACTAGAAATCTGAAAATGCTCTAATGAGCATTTCCTTTAAGTGTCATGTTGGCACTCAAAAGTTCCACATTTTGGAGCATTTTGTATTTTGTATTTTTGAATTAGAGATATTCAGTTGGTACAAAGCTACCGTGATTAGTACTGTGTGGTAATGTATCAAGACAGATATATAGGGCCGGGCATTACGGCTCACGTCTGTAATCCCAACACATGGGGAGGCCGAGGCGGTGGATCACTTGAGGTTAGGAGTTCAAGACCAGCCTGGCCAACATGGCGAAACCCTCTCTCTACTAAAAATACAAAAATTAGTTGGGCATGGTGGCACATGCCTGTAGTCTCAGCTACTCAGAAGGCTGAGGCATGACAATCGCTTGAGTCTGGGAGGCAGAGGTTATAGTGAGCCAAGATTGCACTCCTGCACTCCAGCCTGTGGGTGACAGAGAGAGATTCTGTCTCCAAAAAAAAAAAAAAAAAAAAAAAAAAGATATATAGACCCATGGAATAGAATACAGAAACCAGAAACAAATCCCTTGTGTATATGGTCAAATGCTAACACCATTCAATGAAACAAGGACATTCTGTTCAACAAATGAAAAACTGGATATCCAAATGCAAAAGAATGAAGTTGGATTCTTGCCTTATAAAATAGACAAAAGGTAACTCAAAATGGATTAAAGACTTAAATGTAAGACTTAAAACTATAAAACCTCTAGAAGAAAACATAAGTAAAAAATTTCATGACACTGCATTTGGTACTGCTTTCTTGGACATAACACCAAAAGCATAGGCAACAAAGTAAAAATAGACAAATGAGACAATATCAAACTGAAACACTTCTATGCATCAAAGAAAACAGTAGAGTAAAAAGGCAACCTATGGAATAGGAGAAAGTATTTGCAAGTCATATATTTAATAGGGGATGACTACCAGAATATATAAATAACTCTATAATTCCACAATAATGAAACAACCCAATTAAAAAGTAGGCAAAGAACTTGAATAGAAATTTTTCTAATGACGATACATGAAAAGCCAACAAGCATATGCAATATGTTCACCATCAGTGATCACTAAAGAAATGCAAACCAAAACTACAAGACATCACCTCACATTCCTTAAGATGGCTCTTATCAAAAAACAATATCACGATTGTTGGCGAGAATGTGAAGATACAGAAATCTTTGTGCACTGTTAGTGGGAATGTAAAATGGTACGGCTGCTATGGAAAATGACATGGAGACTCCTCAAAAAATTGAAAATAGGATTACTATATGATCCAGCCGTCCCTCTATATCAAGTGATACTAAAAGAAGTATCTCTAGAGATATCTGTATTTCCATGTTCATAGCAGCATTATTCACAAAAGCCACGAGGTGAAAGCAACCCAAATGTTCACTAACGGATGAACTGATAAACAAAATGTGGTATACAAATACAATGGAACATTATTCAGCCCTAAAAAGAAGGAAATTCTGACATAAGCTATAACAAGGATGAACCTTGAGGACATTATGCAAAGTGAAATAAGCTAGGTACAAAAATTCAAACACTGCATGATTTCACTTTTATGTGGTCTCTAAAGTAGCTAAATTCATAGAAACAAAGTACAACAGTGGCTGCCAGGGGCTGCGGGGAAGGAGAAATGGGAAGTTGTTTAACGGGAGTACAGTTTGAGTTCTAAAGAACTTAAAAAGTTCTGGACAACATGGTGAAACCCCGTCTCTACTAAAAATACAAAACATTAGCTGGGCATGGCGGCGCGTGCCTGTAATCCCAGCTACTCGGGAGGCTGAGGCAGGAGAATTGCCTGAACTCAGGAGGCGGAGGTTGCGGTGAGCCGAGATCGCGCCATTGCACTCCAGCCTGGGTAACAAGAGCGAAACTCCGTCTCAAAAAAAAAAAAAAAAAAGTTCTGGACATCGGTTGCATTTCAGTATGGATATACTTAACACTGCTGAACTTTAGAATGGTTAAAATATTAAATTTTATGTTATGTGTTTTTTTTCCCACCACAATTAAACGTTTTTTAAAAACTTAAAATTCAGCTTTTCAGTCTCACTAGCCACTTTCCAGGTGCTCACTGTGGCCAGTCACTATTGAATACCACAGTGCAGCGCCAGGGTATAAATGACACCTTGAGTCATTTTCTGGCAGTCTTTGCCTAAATACTTGGTTGTAAAGAGGTAAAAAGACAGCTAAGTGATTAAACAGAGAAAGAAGAAGGCGTTAAAAACAAAACAAAACAAGGCTCAGGATCATGTGATGACAAATCCCTCTCATTTAATCTGTCAGCCACAGGTGACCCTCAACCTTCTCTCAAGGAGTGTTAATTTTTGTTTTACCCAGAACAAGATATTTTTTCCATGGTAAATGCTCTTTTCCCTGTCCAGTGAGTACCCAACTTTGGGGCCAAACTGTTCTGTTTAACTATGGCTTTTTGTCCACCGCTAAGCAGCATCTCTGAAACACCAACACTCTAATAAATTAAAACTTCCCAGACATCAAAGATTGTTCACCTGTGGCTTAGAGGGTTGGAAGCCTGACTCAATCATGAATCAAACACTGATTCCAGAAAGGCTGAAGGAGCTTGAAAGAAAAACAGCCTGTGGGCAAAGTCATGAAGCTCTCACAACCCTGAATTATCCTTTAAGCCAAATCCTTTTAAGTGTCCATCAGGTCTATAAATCTGAATTGCTCTGGGAAGTTACGATTTCAAGAAATTGTTCTGGCCTTTCATTAAAAGGGTCATACTGTTATCCTGGAGAGAGGCAATAAGATCTTCTAGTTGACTGGTGAGTCCTTTAAGACTAAAGCACAATGTCTAAAGACCACAGAACAAGGTTTCTATCTTTCAACTGATAAACACAGGATTTAAAACAAAGAAGAAAGATTCCTGGAGACACACAAATTACCTCATTGCATTTATGGCATGGTGAAAATTAACATTACATCAGCCAGTAATAACAAGTACAAATTATATTTTTTACTTACAAATTCTGAGTTTATAGCATAGCCTAACAGCCTTTCAGGAATTGGTGGTTTAGCAAATGACTAATGTTTTCAAAATACTTTTTTGACTATATTTTAAGATCTGGGCCTTGACAGGGATTAGCCAAGCAGGATAAAAATTCTTTATCTTGCTTTTGAGTGAACCACATTTAGAGTTCAGCCAGCTTCTGGATATGGTTGGAATAAAATGCCAAGGCAGCGGTCCAAGCCCACTTCCCCTCCAAAGGCCATTTGGTTTTCCTGCTTTCAAAAATGAAAGCATTCTGGCATTGCACTTATGCATATGGACACTTCAGCAGGGTAGGGTGTCCATTCATATATGCTTGAACAAAGAACAGCTTTCGTCTTCAAATTCAAATGTTTAGGGAGAGCAAAATCCCCAAGTGAAGAGGAAGTGGGGGGACACTACTGCCCAGCCAGCCAGATTCATGATCAATGGGAGAGATGGGATGGTGGATGTCGCGGTCTCCCCGTCATACGCCCACACCGCACCTCGGGGTCATGTCCAGTCTGCACAGGAACAGCACTGGCTCCCAGACTTGCCCAGCTGCTCCCAACAGCTACTCACCGCTGTGCCATGAATGGTCCTCCTGCGAGAAGAGCCCTCAGGTGGTGTTACAAAGAGTTTTGGTCGATCCATCGAATTTCTAGAGTGTGCAGCTTTGTAGGGCATGATGATGGGACTGCAAGATGCTGAACGAGGACAAATGGGGATAACTAGGGTGCAGGTGATTGGTTTAACACACAAGAGTGCCAGAGGAGCAGTTGAAGAAAGCCAAAAGCAGGTTCAGGAAAAGGAGCAAAGCAGAGATAGAGAGAAAAGTAGGAAGAAGATGTTATTACCTAAAGGTGCCCAGAACCATCATACTCAACTGTCCTTACAGTCCTATGAATTTATGATGAGTCCGAAAGGAAGGCATGTCCACATAAAAAATCTGGAATATACTGTTAGCTTTGGCTCTTCAAATACTAATGAAAGATGTAGATGTTATCCAGTAATTATGGAGAGCAATGGTTTTATATTCCTATTAGCTGATGGTTCTGGAAAAAACACTACATTAGTGATAAAAGATAATTTTTATATAAAGACTACATTACCAGACTTTTCCTAAATTAGCTTTAAGATGGAACAAAAGGTGGAAAGAGAGGAAGTGTGCAAGCAGGCAAGCAAGATACACTACAACTGTTTCAGGATTCAAGTTCAACAGCCAGCAGGGGAAAAAAGCAACCAAACAAAAAATGTTAAATGAACAAGTCTTACCAGGTGTTAAGACTTGTCATAAGGATAAGTAATACTTTTCCAGGAAAATATTCTGTATATATCTTATTTATTTACAGGCAAACCAAATGCATGCTTCTGGGTTTTCCCAAAAGCCCAAGGCATTTGACAGTTCATAAGAAGCAGCAGTAGAACATATGGGGAGATTAGCTATAACTATTTAAAATGTTGAAAAGAACATAAATATGTTAGATCTGCTAAATGTAAGGTTGAACCATGAAGAAACTTTAGAGTTTTACTCAAGATGGAATATTTTATGAAAAACCACATAAGTTCTGACCATTTACCCTCAAAGGAACACTGTCATTAATCAAGTTATTGTGAACAACAGTGGGTTTAAAGTAACACTGCATAGGTATCAGAAGTGTAAACGTTCAGGTTCTAAGGTCTATTTTCAGATCTCATTCAGAAATTTTAATTCCCAGCAAAAATAAGACAAACACAACTATAGAGAATACTATGCATTTGGACATAGTTATAAAAGGACTTTTCAACTGTAGCCTTTGTAGTAATCCTTTAAATAAACCATTATGCCAGCTGAATGTAAAAGGATTAATAAATTAAAAACTCAAAAGTTCACAAGACAAATTTGGGGTGATTTTAATTTCAGGATTACAGGGTTGAAAAATATTTGCATTTTGGTTTAATTTATAGCAGAAATTTAATCAGATTGCATCTTTATTAATGCACTCTCTTTCATTAAATGCCTGACAGTATCTTCTGGCTATCACTGGATGGTATTGTTTTGTTTTGAGATACGATCTCACTTGTTGCCCAGGCTGGGGTGCAGTGGCATGATCTCGGCTCACTGCAGCCTCAACAGTGAAGATTGGAAACTGCACTCTTTTTTCCCAACATTTGAAAACAGAATTCTGTTTCTTCAGGACAAATTAAAACACTTTTTCAATTTATTCAGTTTTCCTTAAAAGAATATATGTGTGTCTTACTTGGAAACAGACATAAAGCTTTACTTCCAGCCTTAAGGGAGAAGGAAGGATTTGTATTGTGAAGGAAGGGAACCTCTTGTCATTTTGCCTGTGATCACAGGAAGAACTCTTTGAAAGTAACCTTTTCTCAAGTGCCACAACAAGGCATTTGCATTTTCCAGACAAGAAAGAGTTCACTAACGCAAAATTCTTCTAAACCAATCAAATGCATTTAAGGAATCATATCCTGGCACAAGGCACTTATGGAGATTAATAACGGGGAGGGGTGGGGGAGTCACGCACTGCCCAGGGCACAGCCAGAGGCCATTCACCTTGCTCAAGGATCAAGAAACCCTAGAAAACAGCTCTGCTTGGAGGCCATGGGTCTGATGCTGAAAAAGGAATGAAGCACAGAAATACGATTTCTTTTCCCTCGAGTGAAAAAATATAATTTCATTAAGTATCTATGGAGCATTTCCTGATGCTATCATGGATATAAGCCAATATCACCAGGCCTTCTGGTTTATTCTTTATCTTAATGTTGAGGTGATACTAAATATGAGCTGAAAATATCCTTAAACCTATCTAGTATAGTCCATAGAAAAACATCCTCAAATTTAGTCCGAAGAACATCTTTTGGCTAAAATAAACATAAACTACTTGTAAGGGTATTAGATTTCATGGAATTCATCGCTGTACTCAATAGCAAGTACTGAAAAACCTGAAATCTTCAAGTCAATTATTTGAATAATCTTGCCCTTCTGAAGAAATAGTAAGAACAATATATAGTTATTTTTTCTGAGAGTACACTTCATATCCCAAGTAGTTAAACATGAACACTATCTCAGGAAAATGTCTTTGAGAAAGTCTTCCACAATGTATGTATTTCATCCTACTCTTAGTCATAAGTATGCATTAATTTAACTCATTCAATATTTTCTATATGAAATAATGGGTGCAAAGAAAAGACAATGCAGTTCAAATGGTTGAAGTGTAGCACAGCAAAAAGAAAAACTGCATAATATGATACTAGCATTTACTGAGAGTCTACTATGTGCAGGACTAGTCCACACACTGAATATACATTATTTAATCCTGAGCTCTAATAACCACATGCATTTTGAATCTCCTGGGGGAAAAAAATATAGAAAAGTCAACCCAAAGCAGTGGCTACAAATGAGAGGTGTGAGACTAAGAATGCCGGTTCTCAATTACTCTGCTGTTTGTGCAGAGAGTTTGCAATCACTGTACATCCTAGGGCTAAAAGTAGCTGTTTAATCTGCTAATGTAACTCAGCACAGGACATACTATAGGTTACCTTCTTGCCAATGACAATTAGGAATATGATGAGGTCAAGGGACAACGCTAAAATGGAAAAACATGAAAGAATAATCACGGACAGTAGATGAAAAATAAAAATGATGAAAAATGTGGTTTTGACAAGATTACTGGAAGAGACGTTTGCATATATAATTCCATGTGAAAATTAAAAAACCCCAGGAGTTCTGGTTCATTAAACATAAGCTGTATCAATGAAATAGGTGACAATGAAGTAGGCAATGTATTGACAAAACAGGCAGCTCAAGTAAAGGCTGTGCACTCTTTGACACTAAAATAAATTACAGAAACATGTCAGCTTGTGAAAAGGAGAATGGAAAAGTGTCAAAGTAAAGAGTCAGTTTGCAGATAAAAAAGGCAGCTTGGTTGAGCATAACAACAAAGAAGAGGGAAAGTAGAATGGGTGGAAAATGAGGAAACTGTGTTGGAAAAGACTAGAGGGAGAGTGAAATAAGTGACAACAGTTAGTGATGACAAAAATAGCAAAGACAATTTCCCAGCTGAGAGGCAGTCCTTTAGCACAACATAGCACACAAGGGGAGATTCAGAAGGATGACAGCCATAAACCAGCTAGATGCTAGAAAATAGGACTGAAAACCAGTTTTAAAGCTTCTTCAATTAGCTAGATATAAAGAAAAACTCACGACTTGTGGAAAGTGTGAAATTCATAGGCATAGAAAAAAATATTGAAATAAGCTGTACTTTTTCCTCCAGAAAAACCTCAGATGCAAATGTGACAGCTCTGACAGGAGAGTGACTTTACAGAGAACACAGAACGTTGTGGTCCAGCTAGTTGACTGTATAACTGCTCATAAAGCATCACTCAGGGCATTGAGGATGGAGGGGTAAACACATCTCTGATCCTGCCTATCAATTTTCTAAGTGGTTTTGGTGTAAGTCACTTATGCCACTGCACTTGGTTTCCATAAGAAGGTGGCGGGAATGCCAACACTTGCCTTCGTGATTGTCTCCCAGGGGTACTATGAGATTTAGGACTGAGATTCATTCGCTCATTGGGCACTGTAGATTAAATAAACTATAAATCCACTAACAATTATTACTTAAAAGGGGGCTAATGAACGTGGAGAGGCTTGCAAGGGCAAAGCACTTTTAAAGTGCCAAAAATGTGGGCTGGTCGACTGTTTATATAAATATTCCAATTGTCTCCAAAGATATTTGAGAAAACCTAAATCAACTCACCAGGAGAGATGTTACCCAAAGTCTAATATGTACCTTTCTTACCAACTAGATGGAGGCTCTATACTAACTTCTCATTAAATTAACTGGCTAATTCTGGTATGTTTTGCATTTCAAAAAAGTAGGAGTTATAACTAATCATCATAACTGGTACTTAGCATGTTTCATATAATTTCAAAGTATGTAACAAATAAGGATATTACAATTAGCCTACTCCACAACTCTGAGAGTTCTGGAAGGGTACATTCCTAGATTACATATAAAAGCTTGGCACAGGGAGAATAAGTAGCTGTGCCACAGCCACATTATAAAACTCTATGCTTAAATACCAGACTCGTGCTTTGATTTTATTCTCAAGTTCATATATTAGTATTAAATGTTAAATTATTTCTACCTTGGATTATCTGCTCAGAGACAGAGGCAGAAGGAAAGGCAGGGAAGGAATACTTTCTTCGGGTAATGTTATGAACAGACAGAAGCCTCTGAAGCCATTGGAGCCCAGGGAGGGCTTTCTCAGCCTGCCTGGCATCTGGTGTCCAGGTAAGATGCTAAGGCTGGTGCCCAGGGGAAACAATGCCAGGGGTATGAAACCAACACTGACAGACATTTCTACCAGGGGAAGAGAGAAGCACACTTTAGGAAAAAGTGAGATGTGATTAGATGAATATGCTTCAAAGGGAGCACTTGACCTCACAGGGAAAGTTCTACCTGGACAGTTTTACCTGCTTCTCCAGACAAGGCAGCTGTGCTTTTACTTCTGGCCAGGAACGAATGTGTGGGCGTCAGGAGTCTGTTAACAACGCTGCTCTCCCATGGGCTGAGCTGCAGGCGGCGAGCTAAACGTCACCACATAAGCAAGATGTTAGAAGCATTCTTTTCAGAGACAAGAGGGCATAATACATCATACCTATCGCTTCCATACGCTGGGCCTTCACAGGACCAGGCTCTGCAGGGAGGACGGCTGGCCAAGAGTCAGGGCAACAGGACCCCTGTGCAGAGGGAGTGGTTATTCCATAAGGTTTCTTTTCTTCAAGATGTTAGGTTGGTAGCAGGCTCTAAATTAATTTTACAGATGCAAATTTTGCTAAACACCCTCTTTTACTAGTCAAATGGCAATAAAACAAAAAGACTATTTCAGCTATTGTTTTGGTGTGTATCTGTAACTCCAGAGTGGTACTGATGGGCATTGGGATGGGCAGTATGGCACACTCCTTAGTCAAAAGGCTTCCTAAGTACCTTGAATAATAAACCCCAATAGAGGCATTGGCAGGTTAATGGAAGACTGGAATCAAATAAAAGACAGAAAGGGGCCCCAGTAAATTATGCTAAATCTCCATGAATTACTACTTGGGCAATGGGAGTATGTGTGTGGGAATTAGATATAATAAAATGAAAGAAGATTCATGCAAAGTTCTGTATGGGAATCCTTTTAGCCTTTTCATTTGGCAAGCCAGGTTCTTTCAGGTCTCTCTTTGGCAACAATATAAAAAATTTGGCTGAGGACAAGGCTATGGCTGAAGCATGGTAAAATTAAACAGAAAAGCTAAAATCCAATATAAATATAATCCTAGCGATTACTAGTGGGTGCCTAAGAAATCTGGAAAACAAATTTAACAGTGCAATGATGTATGGTCCCAAATTATAGTGGAGCTTAGCAAGGTCATAGTTAGGAAATGCATGCCAATTATAAATTAAGTACTTTGCTTATATGGTTAGCTTCCAGTGATGGCTTATGAAAAGATAGAGGCTATTTTGCAAAAATATCAGTAAAGCTTGCAAAATTCTACAAACATCACTGAAGCAAAGTGATTACATTATCTCTTTCTTTCTTTCTTTTTTTTTTTTTTTAAAGACAGGGGTCTTGCCATGTTGCTCAGGCTGATTTTGAACTCCTGGGCTCAAGCAAGCCTTCTTCTCTAGCCTCCCAAGTAGTTGGGTTTACAGGTGCATGCCACTGTGTCTGAATTAAAAGTCTTTTAAACTGTCTACACCTGACAAGGCTGCTTCTGTTCTGCTCCACAAACAGCAGGTGCAAGTCTCCCCTGCCTCTGGAGCAGTGTTCTATATAACTATCATATATATATGTATGTATATATATATATATATATATAAATATTTTAACTGAATGGCATTTAAATTCTAGGAAATTAGTTTTAGTTAATAAAAGCCATATACTGCTAAACACTGTCTTAAAGATAGTTGCTTCTATTTGGAATGAAGTAACAACTTCCAGGAAGTATCTTAATTATGTGACTATTTTAAAAGAGTAGCTATTTTGATCAGGCTCTGGTGAATTTAAGAATTAATGAATCATTTGTCAGAGTGTATAAGAAGAGTCTTCATGGTTAAATTAAATATTATCTGACATTAAGACATTAATTAAAAAGACATGTTATTAAAACTACTGCATTAGTTACAATGTAGAAAGCACCATGGGTAAGTACTACCATAAGCTATGCACCGCTGTGTGAGTGTGTGTAACAACAGAACAGAATGCAATCTAAGATTATAATACATTTACAGGGTAAAGTCAATGAGGAAAAGGTGATTCGGATTAATTGAAAATCTTCAACAACTATTTTCAAGAGATGAGAAGGGAAGTTAAACCCTTTTCTTAGAGAAACTGTGCGATGACTGTGGCTTACAACTGCAGAGATGGGTTGTCATTGAAAAAATAAGTCTGCTTTCTCCCTTAAGTTCAGTTACTTTATTTCCATGAGTCTGAAGGTATCGACAAAAAAATTTATTTCAAATGATTAAAAACCCATTTTAACCTGCATGTAAAGCAAATCCAGAGAGATTTGTTTTCTATCTCCTGATACCGTGAAATAAACACACTGCTAGGAAAAGCCCGTTTCTACTTCCACCACATTCATAACTATCCCTTGACCAAGATGGAAATAGAGCTTCGTAAAATAACTTTTTAGTAAAGGTTAATAAATGAGAGTTGGTGTATTTTTTTTTCCACCTAGAGGGGTCTGATTTTAAGATTACAAAACTGAAGGGAGAGATATTAACTCTTATGGAACAACTCTAATGGCATCGATCCTATTTAAGCACTTAAAATTGAGATACTGACAATTTCCGTCATAGACCACTCAGATGAAGAGAGGCAAACTCAAAGGCCTCCGGGGGCTATGCAGGTTAACATAAATAAATAATTGGAGCTAAACAAACTTTATAGATACCTGCCTTACCACTTCCTCCCGTAAGTGTGACATCACTATTCCATTTCAGGTAATAGGTGCCATGAAGAAATTAGACACATGTTGCCAGGTCCTGATTTTTTCATTAGAAGTAGAAAATCGAAATGTTATATGAAGTAGTCTACATTTTAAGTGTTGGCAATTAATTCTAATTAAAACAAGAACAGACACTCTGCTCAGGTAAAACAGAATAAGCCTGTGAGCAGAATTCAGCTTGAGGTCCACCTCTGAGTCCTATGATGGAGATTCTCAGGAAAAAAGTTTATTGATGGATTTTAAGCAAAGAGTAGGCAATTTCATTCTTACTCTTTTCCAACTTCCTAATGTTCTTTCTTGAGAAAAAGTTGGTTAAAGAGACAGCTTAAAGATAACAGTATATACTTTCAAGGTAAAAATTTCCAGTGGCAATATTCTGTTGCAGCAGTTACAGACACCTTTCATAATCAGAGGTTTCCTTTAACCAAAGTAATTTTATCAGTTCATTATGATACTATATTCAGATGTAATAATTAAAATATTTAAAAACTGACAAGGCACAGACGCTAAGCTAATGGCTGGCTTCCATTGGCTTTGGAGGGCCTGGGAAAGCACATCTTGGAGAAGTGATACGAAAAAATTTCATTATTTCTAATAACTAGTAGAGCTGTTTGGATGCATTCCAGCAAAACATGAGCCCTGATGGTATCAGAGCCTCAATTTAATCTCAGTTTTAAGGCCTATGCCTTAGGACTAAAAAAGCTTAAACAATCTAATAACAATATATATACTGGCTTGACATATTTGTTTATAAGTTACTCTATTTTAACAATCTGGTAAGAATGCCTTCTAATGAGATAATGAAGGATAATGAACTTTAAAAAACAGCAGGAAAAAACTAATGGAATTACTTAAGTTTCTTTTATTTATTTTTAATTATTTTCTTTTTGAGACAGGGTCTCACTCTGTTGCCCAGGCTAGAGTGCAGTGGTGCAATCACAGCTCACCACAGTCTTAACCTCCCAAGGGTTACGTGATCCTCCTGCCTCAGCCCCCTGAGTAACTGGAACTACAGGAGCACACCATAACATTTGACTAATTTTTGTAATTTCTGTAGAGATGGGGTTTCACCAGGTTGCCCAGGCTGGTCTCAAACTCCTGGGCTCAAGTGATTCTCCCGCCTCAGCCTCCTGGTGCTGAGATTACAAGTGTGAGCCGCTGTGCCTGGCCTTAGATTTTTAAATTAGAGAAATTCAAATTCAGAAGAAGTTTTAAAATTCTTACTATAATAAAAGGCCTAAGCCTCTCACTGTTCTACTGAGGGTATTGTCTAAGTTAAAAAGAAAAGAAATTCCTTCCTAGGCAATATATGGCAACCTCTTCCAGGCTGACCCGGCCTGTTAGACCAGGAACTGGTTGACAGTTCTTCTGTAAGGAGGCAGAGAAGCAGAACTCTCAAATCTAGTGTTCTCCTTCTTGTCCTATTATTTCTGCTTAGTTGGGCCTCTACCATGATTCAAGGGGCAGTTTTCTGGCCCTATCTAACCACTGGGTATTGAACTTCCGTTAACCCTGCTGTCCTATGTCCTAATTCTCTATTCCTTACCACTTCTAACTGTACACACACACACACACGCACAATGCACAGAGTCAGAGTCAATCTAAGAAAGGATACCCATGAAGGTCACACACACACACACACACACAAAATGCACAGAGTCAGAGTCAATCTAAGAAAGGACACCCATGAAGGTGAGAACTGAGGATGAAGTGTGGCAGTCACATGGGTAAGGAGTCGCTCTTCTGCAACAATTAGCCTGTAGGATATTAAGACAGGCTCACCACCTCTTAGGGATTCACCACCCCAACTAGTGTAGGTGATCTGTCCAGTAGATCTTTCTTGGTTCCAAGATTCTACTGCCTTAAGACAGTCTAATTGAATACTATTGCGCAGAGTGTAGAACACATCTTTCTGATACAGACAATTCAGTATGTCATTCCACAGCATGGACAGGATATTGCCCAGTTTGTTGTCCAGCTCCCCACTCCCACCCTACCCTAATTTCAGAGGTGGGATTGTAGAAGATAATAAAGTTTTAAAGTACTATAAAATATTAATTGTAGTTTGTATCAGATCCAGGTTCACAAAAGTTTGAAACTAAAGCGCTAGGTGAAACTAAAGTGCTAGGTGACCAACTGCAAAGAAAAGATGAATAGACAACTGTAAGAATAACATTCACATGTTGTATTTTGTCTTATATTAAGGGAATAGGTTTGAAAATAAAGGATATTTATGAAATAAATTTTAATTCATAATATTTACGAAAGGCCCCTAATTTGACTACAAGTCCAATATTGATGGTTTAGGCAAATTAGGTTAGAAAACCAAAAAGAAATGGTTTTGGTTAAAAGGCAAGAATGTAAAGTTGTTCAAACATTTACTCTTTTAAAAGAGATTAGTTATAAAATAACACCAACACTCATAGAATATTGTACATTACAATGACACCATAACTTTTATACAATACAAAATAGATAAATATACATACACACATACAGAACATGCACACATTACATTTTTTAAAGATTATAAACACTGAAACTTTCCCAATCGGTTTCTTAATAAAGTACTCAAAGTAACCACAATTTTTTACTTTTAAAGAGTATGGGCTTCATACTGCACAACAATTCTTTGGTTTTTTAAAAAATCATCTTAGTTATGTAAAAAAACAAGCAGCTTATCTTAAAAGCTTGATTTGTTCATTCTATGATATATGTAAAACAAAACTTTTGCTTTATAAATAACTCAACATTGATGTACTGTAAATCCATGGGATGAATAAAACTCAAAATTCAAATAGGATGTTAATTGGAGGACTATGAATATTAAATGTTTCAGGAGGCTGTAATGATGATGATATTACTGAAGTTAGGCCAGATCCCTCAAGAGTTAATGAATGGACACCGAAAAACCAACAGCACACATAAGAAATGCAGTAAGAAATAATTTGGTTAAGTGAGAAATAAATTGGCAAAATAAAATCTACCAACATGAATCATTTAAAAAGTTTTTAAGAAAGTCAGAGCCTGGAATTCCCGAAGTACAGATGAGAAGTCAAAGACAGTATGATTGAAGTAAAAGAAATGTTCATAACAAAGATTATTTGCATTTTGGTGGATAAGTGGGTGATTTCTGGAGCTGTAAACACATTTACTAAAAAGTTGAGAGAAGCACTGCTTTCGTCACTGCTAAATGCAATCACTCAGCCAAGTTCTAAAATGAGAAATGTTCTTCTCGCAAGGAAAATGCTGCTCAGCCGTTTATTGCTTTTTTACTCTGAAGTTTTTTTCTTCCTATTTAAGAAACGTAGGGAAAGCAACTTCAGATGCTTATTTTTTATCTGTAAACATCCAGAAAAAAAAGCATTACGTAAATAACAGATACTTTTTGTTTTCCTTTGGACTGTACCTCTATCTGGAGAATTAAGTAAAGTTGCAGATGAGGAGGAGAGCCGCTTGCTAATGACGGGATCAACATGTTTCGAAAGATTCATGGTGGAAACTGACCTCCTGTCTGGATCTAAAACAAATGGAGATAACGCTAATTGACAGCCAACATGCAAGATTGCAATTTCCTACTTCACTGATGGAAGGAAAAACTAGGATGGGATGCTTTCTGCTCTATTTCTAGATCTGTCATAGAACACAGTTTTCTAAGTGGACATGTTAAAGGTAACTTAAAGGCTTAGAAATAAAATTCATTTCTCTTAAAGGAGAAAATAAATATTCATTTCACCAGCTTGTCAGCCATGGAAATTCAAGGATGTAAGTGGATGAAGACCAAAGGACGGCCAGCGAAGGGTTTCCCAGATAGCGGAGGCACCCTATGAAGCAAAAGAGGACCACAAAAGCGAATGCCTTTGAAATCTCCAAAAGGAGGAACAAGGGAGTGGTAACATGCTGGTAGCACAGAAAGCAAACACTGGGATAAAAAGAACACCAGGTCCTGTGTAACTGCTGATAACTTTGCTTACAGAGTCATTTTACCCAGGGCATTAAAGTTCATTATAGAAGAGGGGTTGTTGTTGTTGTTGTTTAAAAAAGAAAAAAAAATTCTAAGTGTGGAAAGGATTTTTAAAAAACTTTTCTTTGTTAAATTCTACTAAGAACCACACCTCTGTGCCTATGAGTTAGTGTGGCCTACAAACGTAGAATTAGCAAACACACTCATGAACCATAGTATTGTTCATCCTGTAGTCGGGTAATTTTTAAATTCCTTTTTTTTTTTTTTGAGACAGGATCTTGCTCTGTTGGCCAGGCTGGAGTGTGGTGGCATGATCATAGCTCACTGCACCTGGGTTTCCTGGGCTCAAAATCCTCCCACCTCAGCCTCCTGAGTAGTTAAGACTTTAGGCAGGCATCACTATGCTCAGCTAACTTTTAAATACATATATATATTTAAAAAATATATATATATTTAAAAATATATATATATTTTGGTAGAGGTGGGGTCTCATTATGTTGCCCAGGCTGGTCTCAAATTCCTGGCCTCAAGTGATCCTCCCACCTTGACCTCTCAAAGTGTTGGGATTACAGACATGAGCCACTGTGCCTGGCATAATTTTTAGAATTCTTAAATTCAAATCAGAAGGGAAATGACCGTATAAAAGGCAAAAATTAGCAGCGTGCTGTTGGAATAGTGGACCTAGTTTATAATCATGCTCATTAGGATAAATTGTGTCCCTCAAATAACACTGCATATAGTGAAAGTCTAAAAAATCTTATGACTATATTTATCCAGGAGGCAGGTGGATGTTCTGAACTATAGTAGCCAAAGTAAAAGGAGTTTTACTGTATTTTATTTTTGTTAGCTGCTTCTAAAACGAAAACAAAAATATTTCTTGTAGTAGATGCTTCCAAAACTCAGTACTCGTTACTCTAACTAACTTTGGCAGTAAAAAAAAAAAAAAAATTGCTGGAAACTTTTCCCCATGCATTTTTGACTATGATTTATAATGTACTGGCAATAAGCAAGTCTTTGATTAATGTCAGATATTTCTATCTTCACCTGGGATTCATTTTAATGGTTGAAACAATTTTATTATTTTAAAAAAAGCACACCATTTCTGTGCCTCACATTTACACCTAGCTGATGGATTCTTAGGGCAATCCAAACATAAATAAAAGATTTAGAGTCAAACATCTAAAGGAACATCTAGTGATGACATGCAAGGTACAGGGTAGGAAGTGGAATACGAAAGTCACTTCCAGGTGATTTTATAGCAGTACATTTTCTGATATTGCTTTACATGTTAAGCTTTAGTTGGGGGAAAATTGTGTCCACATGCAGGCCTATCCTCACACAGATTCTCAACAGCCTATTAAAAACATTTAGTCCTGCTTCAGAGTAAACAGAACAAATGAGCTACAGTAGATCCTCCTGTCTTAAAAAGTACCATTGAGCAGAAAAGCAACTAAATCTGTCATAAATTGTTAAAATTATGAAGGCACTCCATGAATTTGTTATAGTACTTAATATATAAGACAGTTTTTATTCATTTCTTTTTCTCACTGAACAAAACAAATTCACAAACTAATAAGTTTTGAACGTATCAAGCTTTACAAACCAGTGCTAGCTGATGGCCAGCAGCTGACCAAGACAGGAATTTTAATGTAGACAGTTTCTGGGATGTGTTTGTTGGTCAGCAAACTGTGACAGAATACCCATCATCCATCGGATGTTGTTGTGAAGTAAAGGGTATTCAAAATGAGTAAGACCTGGTTGCTGCTTTCAATATCATAGTAGATCATTTTCTGGTCTTTGAAAGCTTTGGCAAATCCCAGTTATTTTCAGGCAAACTTCTCTGTTCTAGTATAGGAACAATTTATTCGAATTCACAACCTGTATTAAAATGAATTTTACCCAACAACTCGCAAATGCCACAGCGGTTTCTCTTGTTCTGAGGGGCAGAAATAAAAGTAATATAGTAAGCTGTGAGTGTTGACCCCAAAAATTAAGCTAAGTAGCTTAACACGTCCTCAAAAATGTCTGATGATCTAACAGTATATAGCTGCCACATACATGTAAAACAGGAAGCCAGGTAATACAAAAATATGATTATAAAAACATATACCCTGCCAGCTTTCCTGTATGAAAGGTATATACAAAACTATCCCATCAACAAAATCTCATATGTAAATGATCTGTATAACAGATTTTATATGTGTCCCTCCAACTACTGCTGGGTCATGAAGAACCATGAAAACAGTACTTCTTTCATATTTGGTTCATTGTCATAAGAAAGTAAGTTGTGATATTTTTTAGACTTTAAAATTTTTCTTATTTTTTAAATTACATTTTTGAGTCAGGGTCTCACTCTGTCACCTAGGCTGGAGTGCAATGGCACTTAGCTCACTGTATCCTCAAATTCCTGAACTCAAGTGATCCTCCTGCCTCAGCCTCCTAAGTGGGTGGGATTACAGGCATATGCCACCATGCCAGGCTAACTTTTTAAAATAATTTTTTATAGAGTTGGGGTCTCACTATGTTGGCCAGGCTGCTCTTGAACTCCTGGCTTCAAGCAATCCTCCTGCCTCAGCCTCCCAAGGCACTAGGATTACAGGTGTGTATACTGCACCTGGTCCTAGATTTTTTTTTTTAAATAAAGGAGTTATAAAAGATCTACAGAATGTTTTAACAATGAAAGAGAATAGAGTAAGCAAACAAAGAAAGGTCCACAGTTATTTAACTTAAAACTAAAAGTGGCAACAGCAGTAATGATTGAGGGGAGAAAAGCTAAACTGGATGGACTTTGATCCCAGGTAGCTTTTTAGCTAAAAAAATTTTTTTTAAAGGTTTAATCCTGTTGACCGAAATTCTTCTCGCATAGGAAGGAAAAAAAAAAAGGTTTAATCCTGATATTGAAAAAATAAAAATAAAAAATTTAAATAGAAAACCAAAATGATCATTGAAAGAGAAAGCAAATGTTCTACACGTAATTACTTTATTTCAACACCTTTACGTCACCTCAGTCATATTATCACACTTAAGAAACACTGTGCCAATTCCAGATCTACGTCTATGTGCTAGGGTATTAAGCATGCGTGATGACTAAGGTGGTGATGGTTCAGCTACTGATGCATCGGCCCTAGGTCTGAGGTGCTAGCTACAGGTCAGGCAATCAACAATTGCAGGGATGTCTGTACCAGCTTTTCTAGTACCACCAAAAGTTATGAAGTGGTGGTCCAGGCCTGCTAAATCGAGAGAGGAGAATGATGATTCAACAAAACCACCTGGGGACAGAATGTAAAACAATGATTTTTCAAAGCAAATTAAAAAAAAAGGTTATCAGATTCACACAAATGAAAAAAAAAAAACAAAAACAAAACTGACAAACTATGTAAAATTCAAGGTGTATTGAATTTACAGTACAAAAATAAAGCCTTTCAGTAAATCCAAATTTCAATATGATTTTATGTCCATTCAAAAAAAAAATGTCCATTACTATTTCTAGCGTAATAAGCCTATGCATTTTCTTACAGAGCATTAGTGTTGCATATACTTTAGGGTCAGAATACATAAGCTCATAGTATTGATTCTGGTCAGTCCATATAACTATAATCCTTCCAGAGAAAAAGATAAAACTAGTTAACTTATTCCATAATCCTGAAACCCTAATGCAAATGGAGGACTAATGGTAGTGTTGAAACTAGCATGTTTATTTATAAACATTGCATAGATTTCTCCCTTTAAGGAATTTTGTAACAGGAGAACATCAGCCTGTGTTAAGGGAGAGCCCCTTACTTATCTCTATCACCCTCTTATCCTCAAATAGTGAAAGCATCATTTAATTGTTGTTTAATTATTTCAGCAGGATTTTTGTTTTGCAAACATAGATTTAGAAAAAAGAAGGAAATGCACTTTCAGGAAAATAAAAAGACTAATATTGAAAGTGGTCACTGTTTACCTGCACTGTGGATGCTAGGGCTCCCATGGAGAGAGCCTCCCCACGACCACCGGTTATGCTTCTGTTTTGGCCTCTGGCTCCTTTCCATTGTACGCCGTACAACAGCTTCATGGCGTTCCTTAAATGGAATAGAAGAGCTAAGGATTAGATTCCAGCTGGTTGTTTGAAGCTTCTTCAATTTAAGGCAGAATGGAGTAAGGAATACTACTTCAATTTCCACCCTACTATTTTTGATCTATAGCTGAACTTCTATACCTTGAGGTAAAACTAGTGTCAATCTGGGAAGGTCACTAAAGTCACTAGGTCCCGGTTCATAAAGCCCTTGGTGAATAACAGGCATTCAAATAAATGACCCTTACTACTAGGGTGTGATGCTTTCATGAACACACATAAGCGTGGTAGTGCAGGTCTTATCTTCAACTGATGCTTAACACATATGGCACAATATTTAAAAAATAGCTCAGAATCTGAGAACGTGGGTAACCCTGACCCCATGACTTATTGAGTTGTACGACCTTGTGTAACTTACCCACTATGAGTCTAAATTTCTATTTTTGTACAAGCTGACATGTAAGGCATGCTTAAGGATTAAGAGTTAAATGAGATAATCTATGCGTAAATGTTTGCAAAGGGTCAAGACTACAGAAACTCGAATACTTGGAGTGGTCTTAATACTCAGTACAAATGAATTTCACATCATAAGTTATAGGTTTGGACCAGAGAAAATGGGCTTTTAAAGTTTCTATGGCAATAATAATCATCAGCCCAGCCGCTACCTGACTCTCATACCCTGACTTCCCTAGAAACTGTGGCCATCTGTAAAGCTGATCACTCTGAAGCCATTTTGCTTTGCACCCTGCACCTGATTGCAAAGTTTCACAGAAAGTTTGCTGCATGTCTGAACTAGAGGAACCTCTCATATTCTTCCCGGGGGCGGCTTACTTTGTCCTCCTCAAGTCTCTGCCTCCGCTTCTCCTCCACAGCAGCCCTCCTCCGCTCCTCCTTCTGCCTCTGCTCCTCCAACCTCTTCTTCCGCTCTTCCAGGTGCTTCTCGTAGTGCTGCCTGGCTCGCTCTTCCCTTTCTAACCACACAGTTTCTCTTGCAGCTTTGGAGGGTGGGGAAAAAAAAAAGGGAAATCAAATACAGGCAGGTTGCAAACTTGAATAGTTAGGGCTGTATTAAGTGGTCTGCAATGAACAAATAGGGGTTCTTTGGTTTTGTATTAACCAAGCATGGCCTTTGCTTCCCTCAAATTTCCAAGAAAAATGCATTGCTGTTAATTTTTAGCCTAATTTAATATGTTAACAATGATGTTGAAGATGTACTGAATTCGCATCTCTCTGGGAACGCAAGCAGCCCTCTAGTTTGTATGTGGAATAAGGCATAAACCACACGTTCTAGTCTCAATCCTGAAAAATCAATAGTACCATCTGTCTCTCTTTTTTATTATAAAACAAGGTGATATCCTCCAGTCTATGACTATACTTTTTCCAACATGGCATTGGTTCTCTGTGAGTGTTAAAAGGATTTGGGAGAAGACAATTAGTTGGTAAAAGATGTCTGAAGTGCCTTTACAGGTCTATCACACTGAGTCAGCTCAGGGATGGGAAAGGCTGAACAAGCAGGCCTCGTGTCTGAGGAGCTCACAATCTAGTCAGGTAAGACTTCACCGTATCAAAAGCTGGATGGAAAATACAATCCAAAAATATCATTCAACAATAGGATGCATTTTTTTCTTCCTTACGTAATACAGGTTCCTTCCTCATTTTAGGAAAAGATATGCCCCTCAAAGCTATTTCGATATGCTGCTTCCTTCAGTGGTAATAACTAAAAATATCTCTGAGTTATTAATACTGTAGGAAAGTGTTCAAACAATATTTAGAGTGTAAAAATTACATGATCTAAATTAAAATGTTACTTTTTAAAAGAAAAAACAGGCCAGGTGCAGTGGCTCATGCCTGTAATCCCAGCAGTTTGGGAGGCTGAGGTGGGCAGATCATTTGAGATCAGGAGTTTGAGACTAGTCTGGCCAACATAGTGAAACCCTGTCTCTGCTAAAAATATAAGAATTATTTTTTATAGAAAAGAATCCAAAGGGTGTGGTGTCGTGTGCCTGTAGTTCCAGCTACTTGGGAGGCTGAGGTGTGAGAATCACTTGAACCTGGGAGGGCAGAGGTTGCAGCAAGCCGAGATTGTGCCACTGCACTCCAGCCTTAGTAAGAGTGAGACTCCATCTCAAAAAAATAAGTAAGAGAAAAAACACAAATTTAGAATATTTTACTTTCCTCTAAATGTTTAATATTAAAGAATTGATTTCTGATACCATTAAATCTTTCCAAAGTTAGTCATTAGAGGACTAAATCTACTTACTCAAAGTGATAGAAACTGACTTTATTTTAGTGAAATAAAAGGACAAGGACAAATTCAAGGTGATTTTTTTCTTCCTGGCATCATTTAGGGTGGTGTGTGGAATGAGCTGAGATGGGTTCTCCCAGCAGTTAGGACACTAACTGGCGCTGAGATCTCAGACACGTCCATTTGGATTTTAGCTTTCTTTGGCTTAAAATGAGGACACTGGTCTTCAAAGTTCCTACCAATTTTCAAAGCTCATTGCTCCAAAGAAATTCTCAGGCTCAAGTTAAAAATTTACTTCAATAAAAAGCATATAGTATACATAATAAGTATTTACTGAACGCTGGAAAAAATAAAGGCCACTGTGAGAACACACCTTAAAAGTTAACAGAAGGAGAACATAATTCTGATACTTTAAGATGCACTTACTGTGCTCATGCACACTCATGCAGATAATACCTTTTGGATTTTCTACAGGGGAATACCTTACTGGAAGGCTTTTAATGATATTAAACATTTTAATTCACTTAAAAAGGTGGATAAATTTTGACAGTGATAACTTTTGTCAAAGCGTAAACACAAAATAATAAACGGTAAAACAGCTGTCTTCCTCTAATCTAAGATCCTATTATATTCCACTTCCAACTTTTTGACAAATGTACACTATGCACCTTGTACCATAGTACACTTACTGCTCTGCATCTTGCTTTTTTTTTTTTTTTTTTTTTTTTTCTTTTTTTGTGACAGGGTCTCTGTTGCCCAGGCTGGAGTGTAGTGACACAATCATGGCTCACTGCAGCCTTGACCTCCCAGGCTCAGGTGATCCTCCCATCTCAGCTTCCTGGGTGGCCGGAACTACAGGTGTGCACCACTATGCCCAGCTAATTTTTTGTATTTAGTAGAGATGGGGTTTTGCCATATTGTCCAGTTTGGTCTTGAATTCCTGAACTCAAAGGATCTACCTGCCTCAGCCTTCCAAAGTTCTGGGATTACAGGCATGATCCACCACACCCAGCCTGCATCTTGCTTTTTCTAATTTAAAATATATCTTAGAGACTTTTCCATATCAACACATGAAATATGAATCTAACAATCTTTTTAATGGCCATGTATTTTATTGTCTATATACTATACTTTATTTTCTATAACCAGTTGCCTATTGAGTGATAAAGAGTTCAGACCCTGAGCAATACCAATGTGCTGTCGTAAATCTCCATGTAGATGTGTGAGCATGTCCATGTAGAGTAGTTGAATCAACGGGAATATAGATTTAAAATTTTCACAGATACTGTCCTACTGTCCTCTGCGGAGGTCATATCAGTTTATACACCTACCAACAATGCATGATGGTCACAGGCAGAAGAATCAGATATGTACTTGAGGTATGCAATATGGTACATCGATTTCTTAACTTTTAGCCTTCAAACTACATAGTCTTTGAGTTTTATACCTCATTTTGAGGAAAATTTCAAATTCTTTGAGGACATTTATGAACATAATATATTTCTCTTTTGTAAGAGATCCAGAAGCCAACAAGAGAAAATAAGAAATAAAGATGTTTGTAAAATATTAAGAAAATATTTAAAAGCTGGTAAGATAAATTTGTAAAATAAGAGTTAATTCACAGGTCAATTTTTCTTAAATAATGTTTTCATCAGGCTTTCTTACTTATTAACATGTGGCTCTATTTCTTCACTAAATTTAAACTCCTCTGATTTCTACAGTCCTATTTTGGCTTTAATATCCTTGTTTGGCTTTAATATTCTTCCTCTCCACGGCTCTCCAAAACAGCGTCTGCATTCTAATTAGATCCCGTTTCCTTAATGCATCTGCCATCAAACCACGCTTCTCCCAGATCTTTGTCTCTGTTATTGCCCTGTTGGAAAAACTGCCATCATTCTTTTATCCAAACAGATTCGTCCTCTAAGAAGGCATACTCATAACTGTAATACATGTCAGAATTATTGTTAGAACTGTGTGGGGGAAAGTGAGAATGTCTATTTCAAATGCAGATTCCAGGGCTCCACCTCTCATATTTAGGGGTGCTAAATATGAGAAACTTGTCCAGACAAGATGTGGGTAAAAAGAGGATCTTTCTCATAAATTCACTGTAAGGATTAAAAGAATAACTACACTTAATATGGTTAGAATACTTTTCTGCATGCAGTAAACATTCAATAAATATTAGCTATTATTGTTGTTTTTGTCATCATCACTGTAATTTCAGTTTAGAAAATTAAAGGTAGTTCTTAAGGTTGTGTTATAAATCACAAGAGGGCTAAACATTATTATAACAATAATTAGTTTTACCCCAAATAATCTTTTAAAGGAACAATATTTCTTTATCTTTTCAACTTTTATTGAATTTCACTTTTATTTTCTACCAGGAAGTGCAGATTTGAATGTGGTGCCTTCTTTAAGCAGTCACACAGCTAATAGGCAAATTAAACAATACTTTCCTATTGCAGAGTATGCTGGTGAGTGCAGGGTTATTGCTAAACATAGGTCATGTAATATTTTAAATGGAAGGATAATAGAATATACTTCAATATTTTAATAAAAATAGAAAGTTAATTTATTCTAAGAGATTTAATATGTGAATACATGCCCTTCCAAAAGAAGCTTTTTTTTTTAAAGGGAAAAAAAGTTTTAAAAAATAATCTAAAAGGTGCAAAATCAAGTCTATTTAAGGCTTGACTAAGACTTTTAGAATGGGTTAAAATATTCCCTATGGATGATAGATCATGTTGAGGCTATACATTTTCTCATTAAGAAATTAGAATTTTGAACACATGAAAAAATTTAGCAAATGTTATTGACTGAATTGTGCCCCCCAACCAAGTTCATATGCTGAAGCCCTAAGCCCCAAGGTGAATGCATTTGAAAATAGAACGTTTAGGAAGTAATTAGATTAAATGAGGTCATAAGGGTGGCATCCCAACCTGACAGATTCAGAAGAAATACCATGTGAGGACAATGTGGCCCTTTGTAAGCCAGGAAAAGAGCCCTCACCAGAAGCTGAACTTGATCTTGGGCTTCCCAGGCTCCAGAGCTGTGAGAAAATGAATTTCTGTTGTTTAAGCTGCCCAGTCGATGGTATTTTACTATGGCATCCCTAGTAGTTGCATACAACTCATTCAGTATTTAAATCATTAACAATCACTTAATTTCATAAAGAAGCAGCTCTGTAAAAGAATAGTATGTCCAAAAAATGAACTGTGATTAATATTAACCTTTACTCTTCTGAAGTCACAATTTATCCCTGGCCTATGGGATGACATTATAAAATGAAATGAAAGCCCACTGTAGCCCCTGAAATACTGGACACCAATGAGTCAGTCCCATCCCTGAGCTGCTGACACCAAGATTTTTAATGACACTGTAACAACATATCACTGCTATACAAAGGAGAAATCCACTATCAATCTAGACTCCATGTAGAAATACACAGTGACTTTGTACAAAAAGGAATTAAAAATGAAAAGCAGGGGACTGTGGTGGATAGAGGATAGTTTTTGGCTTCATAGGAACTTGGGCCCACCCTGTCTTGCCACTTACAAGCTATGTGCCACTGAACAAGTATTGACTTCTGTGGCTTTGTTCCCTCATGTTACTATGGTACTAACTTCCTGACAGGGTTGTTTGTGGCTCACAGTAACATATAAAACACTTAGCATAGTGCCATGTAAATTGCAGGGATTCAATAAATGCTGATAATAGGCTTTATCATCATTGATAATTCCTGCCCTATTGCCACATAGGGTGACATGGCTTGGCTCTGTGTTCCCACCCAAATCTCATCTTGAATTGTACTTCCATAATTCCCACATGTTGTGGGAGGGACCCCGTGGGACATAATCTGAATCCTGGAGGCGGTTCCCCCATATTGTTCTTGCGGTAGTGGATAAGTCTCACAAGATCTGAAGGTTTTATCAGGCATTTTCACTTTTGCATCTTCCTCATTTTTTCTTGCCACTGCCATGGAAGAAGTGCCTTTTGCCTCCTGCCATGATTCTGAGGCCTCCCCAGCCATGTGGAAATGTAAGCCCAATTAAACCTCTTTTTCTTCCCAGTCTCGGGAATGTCTTTACCAGCAGCGTCAAAACAGACTAACACATAGAACGTGCAGCTAACAGAAAGAAACTCAGGTAGAACAGTGAACTCAGAACACTCATGGGTTGTGTGTACCACTCCACATGCCCCTGTCATCACATTCAACAATCTAGAGTCCAGCCTGGTCCTTTGGAACAGGCTTACTTTTGTATCAGGGGCCACATATTTCACTGCTGTATGAGAGAAAAGAAAAGGTGACATTCAGAGACTACAGCAATACTATCACTTCACCTCTGAAACATATAGACCTGTTGTCTCAGTTTCATATTAAGATATGGAAGGATTATGGGTAACACTGGCTACCAGAATAGCCAGTAATATCATGAAGAGTCAGAAATGAAAAGTGACGAGAACATCTGAGTTTGGGTCTTGTGTCTGCTACTAATTCTGTGTGATCTTGGGAAAATCAGCCAAACTATTCTACTCTTTTTTAGAAAGAGTATACAAAATGATCTCCAAGTTCTCTTCTAATTAACTCCCATGACTTGATTTTTTTTTTTTTGTTTTTACCTTTGAGGATATATGTGGGATTACAATTAGATTCCTTTACTTTTTTTTCCTTCTTTTGTGAGACAGGGTCTTGCTCTGTTACTCAGGCTGAGGTCCAATGGCATAGTAATGGCTCACTGCAGGCTTGACCTCCCAGTCTCAAGTGATCCTCCTGCCTCAGCTCCTGAGTAGCTGGGACTTTGGGCACATGCCACCATGCCTGGCTCATTTTTTTTTTTTCTTGTAGAGACAGGGTCTCACTGTGTTGTCCAGGCTGGTCTCAAACTCCTGGCCTCAAGCGATCCTCCTGCCTTGGCCTCCCAAAGTGCTGAGATTATAGGTATAAGCCAGTTTGCCTGGTCCAGTCTCCTTTTGTTTTGATTTTGAGTGTTAAAATTTTAACCTTTATGCTTTCTTAATACTTGTGATTATATTCAAATAAATGTCATTTTCATATTATAAATATACTGATTAAATATATGTGCTGAATAATAACTTTTTTTAAAAAAGGAATCTAATGGCTTAACCTAGGCTCATCAATTTTAGAAGGGAGTTGTAGAATAAAAAAATAACATCTAAAGATGGAGTATGTAGTTATGCAACAATCTTGCATGTTCTGCACATGTACCCCAGAACCTAAAGTGCAACTATATATATATAATAAATAAAAAATAAAATAAAGCAAAAAAAAAAAAAAGATGGAGAAGTTAAAATATTTTATAGGTCTTAGAGTATTCGTGTAGGAAATATTAATTAGTTTCATTTAAGAGTCAAGAAATAAGAATGAAAATGTAACCACTAATAGAATGGAAAAGTTTAGCACACCTTTCAAACTATTAAAAATAAGCATGGAATGAATGGTGCTTACATCAACCCGCCCCCTAGTTCCATACCACCAGCCCTGCCCCTCCTACAAAAAGGTGTTTTTTTTTAAAGAGAGAGAAGAAACAAAGTTTAAAAAATAAGCTGGAAGGAGTAAAACCAAGCCTATTAATACTTTTAGAATGGGTTAAAAACAAAAACACCCAGCTATGTTGTTTAAAAGAAACAAAACTAAAACAAAGTGTCAACACTCAAAAATCATGGGCAAATGGCTATCAGGCAAAGGAAAACAAAAATGTAATAACCATGGGAATATCACTACCAGAAAAATTGGAATTGAAGACAAAATGAGGAAAAAGACCCAAAGAAGTGAAATGATGCTTCCAAGATCATCACATGGTCTAAAAGAAACAGCTGCAATTTTAATTCAGCTCTGACTCTAAAGCTTGTACTCGGCTACTCTATAATATTGCCTCTCTATTCACTTCCGCATGCTTCAGATTTCCACCTGAATTTCTCACAGTCCAATCCATCATATAGTCTTATTCATTATCTGTACATTCTTCCCTGCTCTAAACTGGAACTTGCTCTGTCTTCCATACTCTGACGGCAGATTCCTGAGATCAAATGTTCTACAAAGTTAGTCACTTCAAGTCTTCCACAATGTCTCCCTCATGGATGGCGCACCCTAACTCAACACATCCATATAACTGGCCCCATCAATTGTTATATCAGAATGATCTCTCGGCTAGGCACCGTGGTGCACACCTGTAATCCTAGCACTTTGGGAGACCAAGGTGGGAGGACTGCTTGAGCCCAGGAGTTTGAGACTAGCATGGGCAACTCAGCAAGATCCCCATTTCCACAAAAAAAGATTTAAAAAATTATCTGGACTTGTTGGTGCATGGCTGTAGTCCCAGGTATGTGGGAGGCTGAGGCAGAAGGGTCCCTTAAGCCCAAGAGTTTGAAGATGCAGTTGAGTTATGATTGTACCACTGCATTCCATCTTGGGTGACAGAATGAAACCCTGTCTCTAATTTTAAAAAACTAGAAACACAAAATGATCACTTGAATCTGCTGTGGCCTCTCCAATCTTTTTGCTACTACTTTAAAGTTTCATTCCTTTCTCACTTCAAACCTGTTCGTTCTCCTACTGTTCCCTGTCCAGCCCTTGGATTGGCCATAGGGTCATGCAACTTCACACACACCTTCTTCCACCTGGCAAACGTCTGTCTTTCAAGTCCTAGCTCAGAGGCTCCTTCCTCTGAGGATCCTTTCCTGATGACCACAGCATAGGGGTCCCAGCTGCTAGCTGCACTCAGACTTCCTCATAGCACTTACATTCCAGATAGTAGCTACTCTGTTTTTCTGTGTTTGTGAATTCCTCCCTATACCCACAATGTCTAGTCTAGCAAATGGTTAAAATATAGTTGAATAAATGAACTTAAGAGTTAAAGGACAGAGTGATGTCCAAGCCCAGTGATTTACAAGGCTTTGGTGATAACTCAAAGCCTTCTCAACTTGCCACTGAAATCATTCAGTGGAGAGCTGCCTGATAAGAAGTGTGGCCTTGGAGGATCCCCATAACACAGTGCCCCTGCACGGAGGGTCCTTCCCACTCTGCCCCGTCCCTGCACACAGTGGTGGGCTAATGGGACTGAGGTGCTAGAATCGTAGTTACACACGTGGAGATTATGAACTTTTCTTATATGAAGGCGGAATGATTTTTGAGGTAAGAAAGGACTTACTAATCTCAGGGCAAGGCTTAAAGGAATGTTAGCCTTCACTAAAAAAAAGGAGTTTTGCTAAATAGGGCAACGGTTGTCTTAGGAATCTTTCTGTGACTGCCTTAACCCTAAGTACTTTCACTCCTCAAAGAATGTTGCCATTCTCTTCACCTGAGGCTGTCCTACTTAGCCCTGCCCTAATGGACCAGGAGGCACAGGCATCCCCCACCTCTCTCTGCTACGACTTAAGCTTCTCCAATTCCAGGAATCTAAGTCAGTATTTGTGGAATCATATGACCCGCCATCCTCATCTTTATCACCACCATCATCCTGACGAGATGTCGTCAGCTCTTGCTTCATACTGACGCAAGTGATTTATAGGCATTGTCTTCGTAGCCACTCTATGAGACAGACACTGCTATTAAACTTATTTTACTATGAGAAGTCTGAGATACAAAGGAGTGAAGTAACCTGCCTGATGTCTCACAACAAATAAGTGATGGAGTTGGCATTCAAACTCTGGATTGTCTGACTCTAGAAGCAAACAATGAGCCATTATGCTAAAAGGCATGAATTGGAACACTTTCCCAAAACCACAGCTTCTCTCTATACTAGCAAGAAAGAGCTGGGCATCCAAATGTGAAGGTCCTGATCTTCCAATGTCACTCTTAGCCTCTACTGCAATCTGTTTACAAGACCCCTTACCTTTCAGGTTTTAAGACTTTTTTATCTTCACCCTTACAGGCAAAGTAATTTGGGGAGAAAAAAAAATGATTGCTTTGTCATCATGACTCATTTTATGTTCAGGCTTCAGTTTCTGCTCACCTAATTCAGGCAGCAATAAGCATTTATTCTTTACAGTCCTGAGCATGACTCATGACACAGCTGCTCTGGTATGTGCTAACAACCATATTCCTCTCACTAAGATACATTTAGTCCCTCGGCTGTTAATAACCTGCCCGACAGCTTCATGAGCTTTTGTACAATATATTTACTAAGTGACAATTTTAGGAGATGCATATGCTGAGACTGGTGACAGATGTGCCGAAGCTTATCCATTAGAAGTTTAGATTAGAAAGATTACTTCCCTAAAGCCTCCCCTAACCCCTTTTTTTCCTGGACAGTCTCTGAAGTGGAAAGTCTCTTGTCAAAAACAACAACCATTCAAATCAAATAATGTGAAATATGAAATCAGGGGGAGTTTCACTCCCAACGCTAATCAGGAGAACAGCATTATTATTTACTAATTATTACTAATTTGCTATCAGTATTTTTGGGATGAACATTCTAAACTGGGTTGAAATGACCATTTATCTCTTGGCCTTACTCTTACTAGTACTGCTGTCACTCACTGAGTTGACAACACATTGAGATGAGAGAGAGACAGAAAAGGAAACATAGCAAGAAGGCAAAGGAAGCCCAGGGAAATTACCTAGAAAAAAAGTCCCTCTTGCACAATTAAACCAAAGTTTGTTCAAAGATTAAAACCCTTTTTATATTGTCTTATTCCGTCTAAAACATTGCATTAGGATACATTTTAGCTTTGAACTTAGCTACAGAACCCGATATGAATGAATGAAATTACAGATTTGCAAGCTGACATTTTTCTTCAAGAGCTATGTCAGTCCATCATACATTCTCTGATAATCTTTCATGATTTTATAGAATCCCCGAAAGTACCAATTAGGAATTTGACTCTATTCACATAAAAATTTTGGTTTCAGAAAAAGACTAAATAATTACATGTTTACTCAGTTCCTAATATGAGCCAAGGCACTTAAACAAAACTTAAACACAATCAGTACTCTAAACTTATTCGTTATCATCTTGAAAAAGAAAAGCTCTATGTCTCTGAGAACTGTTTGCCTGCTACACAGTCCTTAAATATTCTCTTGAACTTTCTTGTCAACATATTGTAGAACTATTATATAACATACGAAGAAGGAAATTTAAGGCATATCCTAATAGATGATTCATAGATAATAGAGTAGATCCATAGGAGAATTTAAGGACTATCCTAATAGATTATCTCTGTATTCTTGTTGACCTGAGAAAATGATTGCTAATAAGAATTGAATACTTGCTTGACTGAACTATTATAAGGGCAGGTATTACATGACAACTTGGTCATGTTCTAACTAATTGGCAATACCTCCCGCATTCATCTCCACTTAACATTAAACTAACAGCTGTTGGACACTGAATATGTGCCAAGCTGTTCTAGATACTAAGATACAGAAATCAAAAAAAGACACAAAGCTTTTCCCTTACAGAGCTTATGTTCCAGTGGGGGCCAACAGATAATTAACAAATAAGTCAAATATTCACATGCTTAGATGTTGACAGAGCTAGGGAGAAAAATAAAGAATGTCTGGTTTGAGGGAGCTGAAAATTTGAGTAAGACGGTAAGAGAAGGCCTGACTGAGAAGGTGGCATTTAAACGAAACCTGAAGGAGAAGAGGGAATGAACTATGTGGACTTCTTGGGAATAACACTCTAGGTGAAGTGCTTGAGCCTATTGTGTTTAAGAAACAGCAAGCACCAGGCACAGTGGCTCACACCTACAATCCCAGCACTTTGGGAGGCCAAGACGGGCAGATCACGAGGTCAGGAGATCAAGACCATCCTGGCTAACACAGTGAAACCCTGTCTCTACTAAAAATACAAAAAATTAGCCAGGCATGGTGGCATTCACGTGTAGTCCCAGTTGCTTGGGAGGCTGAGGCAGGAGAATTGCTTGAACCCAGGAGGCAGAGGTTGCAGTGAGCCAAGATTGCGCCACTGCACTCCAGCCTCAGCGACAGAGCGAGACTCCTTCTAAAAAAATAAAAACAAATATATAAATAAAAATAAGAAACAGCAAGGAGCCGGTGTGGCTGGAGGAGAGAGGGCAAAGGAGAGGATGTTAGCAGGTAGCAGGGCTGAGGCATGGTAAGTAAGACTTCTGCTCTGAGGGAGATGGAAAGACTTGGAAGGTCTGGAGCAGAGGCAGGCCTGGCAGGCCATATTGCAACTGGGTCACTCTGGCTGCTGTGTTAATAGATTCTGTGGGAGGAGGAGGAGGAAATGAGGACACTGGTTGGGAGCCTATTTCAGAATCTGGATGAAAGATCTACTGCCTTGGGCCAAGGTGGCAGCAGTGGTGGTTATAAGAAGTAGTTATGTTCTGGGTATGTTTTGACGGTACAGCAAGGAGTGTTTGCTGATGGACTGGTTATGGGATGTGTGGGAAAGTTCAGCTAACATGCTAGGCAATCTTGTTTGATTTTTTATTATCTTACTCCACGCTTGGAATATAAATTCCAGAAAGCTAGGAAATTTATTCTTTTCACTTCAATACTCCAGCATCCCTGGCTCAATACTATCTACACATTAAATATTGGTTGAAAGAATATAGGAAGTAAAATAACACAAAATAGCTTTTAAAAGGGAGAGGGTTGGATTTGTTTTAAGCTCTCTGAGTAAAAAATTTACATTGTTGCATAAATTGCATATGCTCTAGTTCTAGTAATGGTTTCTGAAGAGAAATTGGTAACCAGGATCGATTCGAAGTTCATAAAGACAGAATTACTCTTAACGGACTCAAAGGATAGTAACTGATCAATGCCATAATGTTTTCTCAAAGCCGATCTCAGAATCTGCTCCAACACTTATATTTTAACCTCTGTCAAATGGGAGTCAACATAGCACCTATGCATCTTACTAATACTTCCATGAGGAAAGAGAATCACCCTTTCTCCAAGACAACTGGATGGACACCTGTCCAACTCCTGAAGCTTCAGACAACTCCATCACCCATAAATAAAGCACAGGGATCTCTCTCTACTTAACAGTATCACTACTACTGGATGAATTTTAACAGGAACTGTGGTGATCCTGTACATACTAAAAACGGCTTAAAAAGCTAATGGGGGCTGGGTGTGGTGGTTCACATCTGTAATCCCAGTACTTTGGGAGGTCAAGGCAGACGAATCACTTGAGGCCAGGAATTTGAGACTGGCCTGACCAATGTGGCAAGATCCCATCTCTAATAAAAATACAAAAATTAGGTGGGCATGGTAGCACATGCCTGTAATCCCAGCTGCTGAGGCATGAGAATTGCTTGAACCTGGAAGGCAGAGGTCCCAGTGAGCCGAGATTATGCCACTGCACTCCCACCTAGGTGACAGAGCAAGACTGTATCAAAAAAAAAAAAAAAAAAAAAAAAAAAAAAAAAAGCTTATAGGGCAGTAAAAAAAAAAAAGGTCTATTAACTATCTCATCTTTCAGATTCCGTTATTTTCTTTGACTAAATCATCACAGTATTTTATGAATAAAGTAAGTGACATTCTACTAAATAACATACATTACCCATTATGGCAGGCCCACACAATAAAAAAGACAACCACTGTGCTAATTTGTTGCTAAATGGGATAATATATAGTGAAGTGTTTAGGACACTGCCTGGTCCATAGTTAGTGCTCAATAACTACTGTTTATCATTATTGATATTATTTCACTGAATTTAGAAGAGAAGGACTGTCACTAATTTTGACACAGTGCTAGGAGTATAAGAACAACAGGGCAGTAAATGTATTAGTCCAAACTAGGGTAATGGCAGAGGCAGCCAATATAATGGCACAGACTGTTATCTGAAATAAGACTCTGCTAGATTTCTGACTAAATGGATTCAGGGATGGAGTATGTCAACTTCTACTTACCTACTGGGCTAGTTGATAGTAGATAACTGAAGCTCCAGTTAGAGAAACAGCTGAGTCCAGACTGACCACTGGGTAGCTACAAGTGCCCCAATATGTCAGGATAGGGACTAACTAGTCAGTGGACAGCATTTGGTCAGCCAAGGAAGAGAATGTTTTATTCTGCAAAAGATGTAATAGCTAAGCTGCTACTCAGAAAGAACCTAGGGTCTTTAGCAGAAGCATAAAAAATGGCTGAAAGAAATAATGTCTTAGGGTCAAAAAGCATTGGTACAATTAATTGGGACACAGAAATCACCAGGATGAGTCCGTTTTGGAGTGAAAGATAATGAATAATTTAGTTGTATAGAAGGAGAGTTTCAGGAAGCAGGGAGGCATCCACTGCCTTACAAGTAGCTGGAAATGTGGAATCCATATTTAAACAGGAGAGTGAACCTGTGAGAACAAATGAGATTCCCCACCCCACTTCTGGAAACACAAAATTAAAGCTTAGAAGAGAGAGAGTGAAAAAGATGCAGAAGGCAAGAGAGATAGTTTGAGGGGATAGAATCAGATGGAATAGGGTGGCTAGAGACTTTACCAAGTACAAAGCTTTTAAAAAAGAAAAATAAAGCTTTTAAAGTACAAGTACCCAATTAAACTGACGGAATAATCTGATACTTGAAGAATTATGCCTGATTTTGTGAAAAATTGAAGGATAATGCAGAAAGAGCAGCCTACATGACATAATCCTACTATAAAAGCATCAAAGCATGACTCAGAGATTTAACCCACAGGAAGTTATTAATAGGTCCTCTCTGTTTGCAAAATAGTACAAACATGCCATACCACCAAGAACAAAATAATCAGACCTTTATTCTCCCTCTCTCCACCTTGTTTTTTAAAATATGTGGATTAAAACAATCTTTAATGATTTCAATGTTAATTTCAACCCATGTCCAACAGTAAATAGCCAATCTCACTGGCTATTCATTTTAAACTTTGCTTCGCCAGCTTTTGTGGAATGGTGTCCAATTTTTTTAACTTGAAAACTTTAAAGTTTGAAAGTCGGTAAGAGCTGACATTACCAACTGTTTTTTGTTTTCAAATTAAGCACAGTCCAAAGATTTCCTATTAAGTGGCAGCTTTTAAAATTTTTTCTTTAAAAAAAAATTCCACTGCTGTCATTGCTTCTATAAAGCACAGTTTATAGATAGTTGATCAGGTGTACCCTTTGATATTCTTTTGGTAGTGAAGAATTTTTAGAAATCACCCTCATGTACTCTAAAGCACAGCTGAAATTAGATGTTGAATTTTAAATGGCTCTTTTACAGATGCATATCATATATGCATGTATATTTGCATATATGCTCATTCCTGTATTTATGAAGATTGAAAGGAGCCTCTCAAGATTTAGTTCCGACTATGATGGTTTAAATGGGGAAAAAAAAATAGGCAAAAAGGCACAGCTCTACAATGTAAAGAAAATAAAATTCATGCAAAGAAAAACGTTCGAATTAATGTATTTTCTTTAAAATTATGACTCTGACAATTGAAAAAAGGAATGAGATCAAATTTAAAAAAATTATGATATTTCACAGCAGGGGTAAGAATAAAGAGAAAAATGCCAGGTGTGGTGATGTGATTCTGTGGTACCAGCTACTAAAGAGGCTGAGGAGGATCAATGGAGCCAAGGTCAAGGCTGCAGTGCATTGTGATCACACCTGTGAACAGCTATTGCACTCCAGCCTGGGCAACGTAACAAGATCCCATTTCAAAGACACATACACACACACACACACACACAGAGAGAGAGAGAGAGAGAGAGGAGCAAAACTATGTATATCTATTGGCTCACCAAAAAAGTTAAGCTGTAATAATAAAATACGATCATCTAAATATTATATAATCACATAATAATCTGAAAAGCATGTTGGAGCTCTCAGCAAATGTCTTTTTTCCACCTGTTCTTGCATATTGCCCCATAGTCCCTCTTCTATCCCTTTGAATGGCTCCTTTCATTCTTTAGTTGGGAGCTTGGGTGACACCTGGCAGAGCCAGGCTGGGTTAGGCACTTCTACAGGCTCTCAATACCCCTGGCGCATACCCATTCACAGTGGATGCATTGCTCTGTGTTATATTAATAGTTGCTATTTGCTTATCTGCCTTCCACTAGACTACACCTAGCTCTAGAGGGCTGAGTGTCAACCTTTATTCATCTTTTTGTAGTCTTTTAAATACAATATATGAAATACACAGTTTTTGAATATGTAAACTAATGAGTCATGTCCTCTGTTATCAATATGAATTGAAACATGGCACTGCATATTAAGAAAAAAATCTAGTCACACAATATACAAAGCTAGGCAACTTTTAGGGAGAACTGCAAGCTCAAAAGTCTAAGTCTTACATCTTTATAGGATAAGTAAAGACATTTTTGTTTCACCAGCAGCATATTCATGGTTTCCACAAAAAACTAATGCTTGGTTTTGTAAGATAAAGAAATCCAAATGGAAAGGTGTGAGTTAAGTATGGAAAAGCTAATTCACAATGTGATTTAAACCATAAAGGAATAATCTCCTGACCTAGGAACTACTTCTATTCAAGCAGATATGAATCCACACTATAACTAAAGAGATCTCTAGGTGTGAGACCTGATGGGGTGGAGAGGGAAAGGACACAGTCATGGACTTGAAAACAGAGTGTAAATAACAGCCACCCTAAAATGGTAATCAGTTTCTTATTTTTACTCATCTTCCAGTTTCAACTCCATCTTTCAGCTCTGCCTTCACCCTCTCTCTCAGAGTTCTGGCTCACTTGTCAAAGCAATCTTACTAGAGAGCAATAGGCATATTCACAGGAGGAAGGGAGAGCCATCATGACCACAGACAGCCTGCTCCCCAAGAACCTACGAAACTCTAGGCACAGAAAAATAGCAGAGCACGTTCACTTCCAGTAAGCCATTGAAATCTGTGCCTGAAAACCTCAGAAGCAAAATAAATGACATCCTATGGCCATTATGGCAAAGGACAGAAACAAGTCCGAGTTGAAAGGATGTCAACAATAGCAAAAGACTTAAAAATCAACTTCGACTACTTCACACATTTGGGTTTTGGAGTAAGACTAATAAAGGGATGAGATATAAGTCCCCAATTGAAACATTAACTCTTACAAAATACAGTTCAACTTTAAGAAGTTACAAGTCACCTGCCGGGAAAATTTTGATACCCTAAGTCAGTCTAATTTTAAAATACCAGGCACTCTGTACACACACATACTGACCAGGCATTTTATCTTTTCAAGCTACATCGTTCAGGTATATTTCAAGAAAGTATCCTGTTTTAGCAACTTTACATAAATGGACATCAAAGTAAAGGAGGGGTTGGCATCTGCTTCCTTGCCCAATGTTCCAGACAATCTCTAAGTGCTCTAGTCTCAGCTTCCTGCTAAGCTAGTCCTATGACCCAAGTTCCAGTGATTATATGGCAAATATTACAGTTGTTAATCTTTCACAAGAGCCTTAGGTAATAAGAGAAAAATCAGACACCTCAGCACATGCTTTTCCTGGCAGCAGCCTGGTAGCACCTGTCTGTAAGTTCAACGGCAGCATTATTTTAGCAGAGAAGGCAGTTAAGTGCCCTAGCAGTGTATAATCTCATAACTTTTCACGTTTAAAAGAACCATATGTTTACTGTCCTTGCCTTTCTCGGTAGTAAAACGTAAGCTGTACCATCACTCCACTCATATATCTTTCCCTCCAGTGCCACATGAAACTGTGATTGCAAAAAAGAGGACCTTAATCCTGAGGCTAGAGTTTATTGTTACTTAAAACTTAGCCCTCTGTTTATATTGTATCATCACATATTAAATTCTCCTTCCTAATCCACCTGCAAAGTTCATAAAGGTATGCAAGAGATCACGGTATTATAGTGACGTCCATCCAAATCAGGGCTGTGAACACAGGGCCTGGGGTACCTAGCTGTTTCTCCCGTTCCTCACGTCGCTCCCGGGCCAGGCGCTGCCGGTCATCAACACGTAACACAGGCGGAGGGTCTGACAACGAGATTTTTAAAAAATGAGATGAAGAGTGGATTAAAATAAAGAAAAAATACACATTGATAAATAGTAAATCTGAAGAATAAAATACTGCTACACTTTACAACAATAAGTATACGTGACTAGAGTTACAGTGATCCACTCAATTACTAGAAGTTTTCTAAGGACTTCCAAGCATTTTTTTTCTATTTGAAAACATTATGTAAAATTATGATACAACTATAGCTTTTTGGTTATTTTCTTCAAACAATATAAATGACATTTTATGTTCCTAAGCTACCAAACTTCTATTATTTTTATACTTTAAAAAGTCTGTTCCTTAATGACCAACAGAATCCTTAAGTGGCTTTATACTGAACAAATGTTTGCCAGTTAGAGGTGAAGTGCTTGAGTCCAACAGACATGCATTCCGTTTCTGCCCCGTTACGCGCCGTCGGCCACCTCTCCAAGTCTCAAGCTACGAGGTGTACTTTAATTTATTACCTGTAAAATAAGGATACAATAGAACCTATCTCGCATTATTATAATGACTCTTAGTAGAGTGTGTAGCGTGTATGTCCCAGTAAATCACTGAACATCTATTATGTGCTAGGCACTGTTCTGTATACTGAAAAGGCAGCAGTCACCAAAAAAGACAAAAACCTGAGACTTCATGGGATTTACATTCTACTTGGGAAAAAAATCTGACAGACAAGAGAAATAAGTACTACACATGGAATGAAAAAAGGAGAAAAATACAGAGAATATTAGGCTGAGATAAATGTTAAGGAGATAACAAAGAAATGAAGGGGGTTATGACATGTCAGGAAATGGATGTTTAAATTTTTAGATGGAGCCCAAGGAAGGCCTCACTGTGAAGATGATGTTCCATGGAAAGTAAGTGCAAAGGCCCTGAGGTTGCAAGTACCTAATATGTTCCAGAAACAAGAGGGAGATCTGAGAGACTGGAAGAGTGAGATGAGTAAGTGTCAAGGTGAGGACCTTGCATTATAGTCTGAGTGAGATGCGGGTGGAGAAGAGGGGTTCTGCAGGTCTGCAGGCTCACTCTGCTGCCGTACAAAAACAAAAAAATAAAAATGGTCATCATAATAATCACACTTAAAAAATAATAAAAATGGTCATCATAATAATCACACTTAAAATTGGGTTTCTTTTTGTCTCTACTAGAATGACATTAGAATTGATATTGACATTTTTGGAATCTCGTGTTAAAAATGGGACTCTACATAATAATGCAGTAGAGACAAGATGATTGCAGTGGCTCACATCTGTAATCCCAGCACTTTGGGAGGCCGAGGCAGGTGGATCACCTGAGGTCCAGGGCTTAAGACCAGCCTGGCCAACATGGGGAAACCCTGTCTCCACTAAAAACACAAAAATTAGCCAGGGATGGTGGCACCTGCCTATAGTCCCAGCTACCCAGGAGGCTGAGGCAGGAGAATCGCTTGAACCTG